>NC_052048.2:93123418-93484043 GCF_903992535.2 Arvicola amphibius
TTCAAGTAAGCGATGACCAGTGTTCCAACAGGATCCTGCTTGGCAGTACAGGTTCTGTGTTCCCGGGGAAGATATTTCTCTTGTGCATTCACGCAGAAGGCTTTTATTTTTACTGTGAGAAGCAGCTGGCAAGGGCACACAAACACACTGAGAAAATCTGAAGGATTATGCTGTTTGCCTTTAACCCCTCAATCTCTTTTTCCCCACCGGGAAACCGCTGATCACTCTCTGTCTTTCAATTTAACTGTGTATGAGGATCTTTCATGTAATAAATTATCAACATTTTTGGCCCATCTCATCTAGACCACAGATGCCAGAGCAGGACATGGAAGCTAGGATTCTTCCTTGAGGCTTAAAAGTGTCACAGTGTTACAATTGACCAAGTGTATAGATGGAAGTAATCACAGATTCTGTTTGTATATAAATGAGTGGATCAACAGACTCAGCCTTCCATAGAGAAACAACAAAGAATAAACAGAGCCCCAGGATCCAATGACCTCTCAATGATTGGATCCAGCCACTGGTAATATAGTCTTCAACTCATGAGGTTTATGGTACACACTTTACATCTAAGCTATAGCAGCTTCCAGTTCACCCTGCCCATCAGGAAGAAATTATTTTCTCGCCTAGGCTGCCCAGTGTTTTCTTTAGTTATAGCATGACACCCAGCCACTGCATGTTGGGCCATCATGATTTCTGTCTATGATATACTTGTCTCTCTGCAAGGCATACGCCACAAGGTCTTATTTCTGCCGTGTGTCCTAATTCTGTTGAATGGATGATTTGTCTCAATACACTCAAATTAATAGTAATAGGTGGTTTCACATCTCCTAACGCGTGGGTGATAAACTATCTTCTGTCCTTCCTTTCTGTGGTTACTTGAATGGATCTGGGGTAGCCTTTCTCATTGTAACCAGTAGAAAGAGGAAATTGGAGTAACAGTCATTTATCCATTTTTTACAAGCCCACTTCTGGCTGAGTGCTGGAATACTTTATCCTACCTTATTATGTTCCCCTACTTTGTGCTCTAAAATGCCATTTTGTAGAAGGATAAAAGATGCTAGCTGAATAGCAGAATCTATGTGAAGGCAAATTGTTTGCAAAGATGTGCTTAGTTAAAACTAAGACATCGTATAAGGGCAGGGAAGCGTATGATGAGTTTGAATTTTGTACAGCAGAAAATCAGATGTCAAGAAAAGAGATGGGCATGAAAGGAAATCCATTAATTTTCCAACTTTTGTCTTTGAATCTGCCAATGATAAATGATAGCTCTGTAAAGTATTTCAAATAAGAAAAGCAAAATGAAATAATAACCACGAAGTCCTCTTGAAAGAGAATTGTGATTAATATAGCAAGGACCTCTCTGATTTGTCCACATCTGTTCCTGTGACATTTTACATGCATTTCTAATGGTAGGATAATAACTTGGTAAGACCTCAGATCGCGTGGTGTTCATAGGAAGCAGCGGTTGGGTCACACTGTCAGAAATTAGGACTTTGCAGCTCAATATGTTACCCTTTTCCTCCTTTGATGTGCAACTCCCATATTCTTACCACCACTGCTTTCTAATGTGCTCATCTGAAAATACGGAGACTCCTGAGATGGGCAGAGCAGTGCTTGGCCGGTGACATTTGAATGTGTTTTTTAAAAATAGATATTAGACATTCGAGCTAAAAGTGAGAGAAAAGTTTGAGTAATAATTTATCTTCACTTTAAACCAAATTCCAGGCCTCAAGAAAGATCCAGTTATGACTCTCTAATATGTCATCAGCTAAAAACGGCTATCTTTCTTCTATATCCTAAGAGGCCCACAATGTCATGCATCTTGTGTTTCTTACAGTATTTCAGAATGCCCAGGGACATACTATATTTGGTTTAAATGAGACAAACATCGTGAACCTTTTGTCATTATATTCACGGTGTTATCATTACATGCACAAGGTGGGAGATAGCGTTCCCAACATACTTTTTCTGTCCCGAGAAAGAAACTTCTGTAGAATTTATGCCTTTCAGGGGGCAAGGATGTTAATTTGAATATTTTGAAAATGAAATCATGATTAAAGCATTGGCAATTAGAACTGCAAACTTAGAGGTCTAATGTGGTACGTTTCTCTTGTTCTTCAGTAATCTTTATGATACACTTTCCATAACTCAACACACACACGTTTGCATATTTCCACATTTATTTCTTAGCAGAATAGCCGTACGATTATTTCAATTGACCCCTAATCATAGTTAGCTTTATGAGGTAGATAAATTTATTTCTCTGCAGGCTTAAGGGAGCAAAACATTTCATTCCTGTTCCAGTTTGAGATTATTTTCATCACCATTTAGGAGTGCATGTGCTATCAAACCTTAGAACCATTATATTAGCACCAAGAACAGGATGCAGGGGGTGGCCTAAGAAAAGAAAAACAAGGGAAAAACCGAATTTTTAAAAAATGAGTGGCCCAACATGTGATGTTATACACTTACAATTCTGCTATCACTTCATCAACACTTCATCTTAAATTTGGATCTCTGTGAGATCCCTTAAATATACCACTGTTGTGTGTTTCATATTTAGCATCTGAGGAAGAACATTTGTGATGCTTTAAGGAAAGGGTTTTGTTGCTTGTAGGAGCTCATGAACACTCTTCTACAACAGTTGCCCTGACTCCTAAGGATCTGTTTCAAGACCCCAGTGTGGACGCTGGAAACCCTGGATTATAAACTCGATATAAATGGTGTGATTTCCCAACCCCCATACACTTTGCATTGTTTCCATATAGTACCCGGATTGCTCTGACCGTGTTTTCTGCTTTGATGTCTGTGCTTATACTTTAGGGCCATTGCAATGTAAAGCAGGGGTTCTTTAAAACACAAGCCCCACAGTACCAAGACAACAGTCTGCTTAACAGAGATCAGTAATGGATGTGCTGAACAAGATGATTCATGTTCCAGAGAGAATGGGGCTGAATTCCTTCAGATTTCCTAATGCCACTCTGAACAGTGTGCAACGTAAGACTTATGAATTGTTTATGTGGGGAATTTTCCATTTAAGAGTTTTGGGCCACTTTCCACCACAAGTAACTCAAACTGTGGAAAATGAAGCTTTGGTTAAGGGAGAATTGTATTGTATTTCAACGAACATTTTGTTCATTTATTTTCTAGTTTTTAATTTTATTTAATGCTACCCGCTGGTGTAGATACTAGAAACATTAAAAAAAACTGGGGCTGGAGAGATGGCTCAGTGCTTAAAAGCATGTGCTGCTCTTGTAGAAGATTCAGATTTGGTTCCCAGCACCTAAATGGTGATTCACGATCATCTGTAATCCAGTTTCAGAGGGTTCAGGGCCCTCTTCTGACCTTTGTGGAAACCAGGCACTCATGTGGCACACACATGTGCATTCAGGCAAGCACTGATACCCATAATATCAATCTTAGTAGTGTTTTAAAGCTTTTAAAAATAAAGACAATTATCATTATTTTTCATGTATGCCTGTGTGATGAATGCGTGTAATGTATGTATAACATATATGATATGCATATGTGATCTGGAAGACTGGGAGTCCAGATATCTATCCCCTGGTCTCCATTTCCTACAGCACTGCAGCTACAGGTATAGAGCCACGACTGGGTTCTTACCCAGATGCTGGATCCAAACTCAGGTTCTCATGGCTGCTCAGCAAGTACTCTTAACCACTGAGCCCATCTCTCCAGCCACACAAATAGACTCCTCTTCCAAAGTCCATAATTCTCTGAGTTTCTACTTTGTGGGGCTTTGTACACCATGGGTGCATCTTGATATAGATAGAGGGACCTCCCGAGGATGTAGACACATCCTAGCTTTGAAAGATGAAGTGAAACTTCGCATATTCATCTTGTATTTATTGGCTGGATTCTTTTTTTCTACCAGGATGGTGCTTTAAAATAGATTTTTAATTTATGATTTGAGAATTTCATGCATGTATATAATGTATTTTGATGAGACACATCCCCCACACTCTTCCAACTTTCCCCTGACCCCCTACTCAACATCATCTCCATCCTAACTGCTTGCCGGCATTTTCTAACCAAGTCTAACGTCTAACTGGTACTTCTGGCACATCCACTTGGGCACAGGCACTGTACCAGGGCACATCCCTAAAGAAAACGGACTCTCCTTCTCCTAGAAGACATCAACTGCTGATAGCTCCGTGGCTAGGAGAGAGCATCATGACTTCTTTCCTGATCCATTTGGAATTTTGCTGACTTGACCTTACACAGTTTTTATGTAGTCAACCGCCGATGCAGTGAACTCATGTACGCAATGCCTTTTGCATAACTAGAGAACATTGTCTTACAGCAGTCTTCTCCAGCCTCTGGCTCTTATAAACTTTCTCTTCTACAATGGTACCAGATCCTTGTGGGGAATAGTGTTATTTAGATGTCCTATTTAGGAATGTGGACCCCAGAGTCACTTATTCTCTATACTTAGACAAATGCTGAGTCTGGGTGTTAACCACTATATATGCAAAAGGAAGCATCTCTGGTACAAGTTGAGAGATGCATTAATCTGTGAGTGTAAGGGTAGGTGTTTAGCAGACAGTTTGGTAGTATGTTCGTTCAACAAAATAGGAGAACTAGTCTGCCCCCATAGCCATGGGTTCTCAGCAATACCAGGCATGAGTTCCATGTAAGAAGTACAGGAGACCCTGAATCAGTGAAGCTCTGAGTGACTGTCACCTGTAGACATGGGAATGACTATGTCAAAGACACTAGCGTTAGATTCATGGAAAATGGAAGAGTCTTCTCCCCAGGGTTGAAGCTCAGAGAGACGGCAAAGCCTTCCTCTGGTTTGAGTGGGAATGATGACAGTGTGTGCAGAACATCCAGGCAGATTCCAATCTCCATCTCCTTGCATGCTATGCATCTCTGGATGTCAAAGAACTGGTGGTACAGGGTGATGGCAAAGCTCCTTGTGCTTGAGTGTAGAACACGAGTGTGTCTTTTTTTTCAAGTTTTGCAATTGCAAAGTGTTGCTCGCTTTTTCCTTTGAGTTGTCACATGAGGTGTCTTAGAGCATCTGCTAGTATTGGGACACCCCCTTTGTGTTCCTCTTGCTAAACCATACACCCACTCTGACAACTCTTTGTAATAACACTCTTATGGGGCATGGTCACTAAAGGTATTTTTCTAATAATTTTTAATATTTGTATTCTGAAAATGAGACTATGACCACAGAACTACGAGCATTTTATATTTTTCTTTTAAGTTGTTTAATTTTCATATTTTTATCGACACATTAATTATAAATATTAGTGGGACTAAGTTTAATGCTTTCACATGTACATAACACACACACAAGCATTTGAAAACATTAATAAATTAACAGTCCTCAAGAGAAGGTTGTGATTGCTTTCTTTGCTGATAGTTCTCTCTCACAGGGAAGACCTGAAAGAGAAAGCAGGTTGTATTATAATGTTGAACAATGCTGATTACATTTGATGCATTTAACCAAGATAAACACTTTAGTATTTTTTTGTGCCTGCCATATGTATTGTACAAGAAAAATGAAGGAGCGACTTATTTTGTGCTACCAAGTGGCAAACCGATAATTGTCAAAGATAACATATTTGTAAAGTATACCGAACACTGCTCACTTAAGAAACAATGCTCTTCAATCTATATATCTATCATCTATCTATCAACTATCTATCTATCTATCTATCTATCTATCTATCTATCTATCTATCTATCTATCTATCTATCTACCTATCATCTATCTATCTATCTATCATCATCTATCTATCTATCTATCTATCTATCTATCTATCTATCTATCTATCTATCATCTATCTATCTATCATCTATCTATCTATCTCTCTATCTATCTATCTATCTATCTATCTATCTATCTATCTATCTATCTATCTATCTACCTATCTATCATCTATCCATCTACCTATCTATCTTCTATCTGCTTCTCAGTTATCTATCATGGCTTTTTATCTTCTAGTCTGTTTATTCATCTAACATTTATCTAAATATAGCCTATTCTTTCTCCCCTCCTCCCCCTTTCTCTTGCTATCTTTTCCATGACTCATAAAGGAAACATGCACCATTATTCAAGAAAGTAGATGGAATGGTTGGGATATAGGAAGGGTGGATATGGGAGCAGGGAAGTATATATCTTAATTAAGGGAGCCATTTTAGGATTGGCAAAAGACTTGACTCTAGAGGGGTTCCCAGGTATCCAGGGAGATGCCCCCAGCGACTTCCTTGGGCAGCTGAGGAGAGGGAGCCGGAAAAGGCCAGATCCTATAGTTATACTGATGAATATCTTGCATATCACCGTAGAACCTTCATCTGGCGATGGGTGGAGATAGAGACAGAGCCACACATTGGTGCACGGGACTGAGCTCCCAAGATCCAAATGAGGAGCAGAAGGAGGGAGAACTTGAGCAAAGAAGTCAGGACTGCGAGGGGTGCTCCCACCCACCGAGGTGATGGGGCTGATCTAATCGGAGCTCACCAAGGCCAGCTGGACTGGGACTGAAAAAGCATGGAATAAAACTGGACTCCCTGAACATGGAGGACAATGAGGGCTGCTGAGAAGCCAAGGACAATGGCACTAGATTTGGATCCTACTATACATACTGGCTTTGGGGGGGGGGCTAGTCTGTTTGGATGCTCACCTTCCTAGACCTGGATGGAGGCGGGAGGAGCTTGGACTTCCCACAGGGCAGGGAACCCTGACTGCTCTTCAGACAGGAGTGGGAGGGGGAGTGGAAGGGGGAGGGGGAGGTAAATGGGAGGTGGGGAGGAGGCGGAAAAACAAAAGAAGAAAATAAAAAAAATTCAAAAAAGAATTTAAGGTCTGGAGAGATGATGGTTCAGTGTTTGGAAGCAATGGCTACTCTTCCAGACCACAGATCATGGACTCTTCTGGTCTCTGTGATCTCTGTATGTGGTATATAGACATTTGCAAGCAAAACACTCATATATGTAAAAATAATTATTTTAAAAATGTTAAATTAAAAAAAAGAAAGTAGAATTGTCAGTTGCTAGATAGGTGGAAAGGTTCCTGCAATTGAAAAGTTTCCCCAGCTCTAGTTACGTCATTGCTCCAAGGAGCCAAGTGGAAGCAAAGATTTTCTCTACAGCCAATGAAGCTTGTACATCAAGACCTCTCAACATTATGCGACCCCGAGAGGAAAGCCACATAGTAATCATAAGATACTTCACTGCCACCGGAGTGATCGGACCTCATTGTCTCTCCAGTTGCTCACAGGCTTGAGATATCACCAGTGACAGTGGGGCCAGAGTGAATATGAATAGAGTGTGTGCACTGAGATGTGTTTGGGCAGAGTGTGGTTCTGCATCTGGGATCATGTGTGCAGAAGGGACAGTGACATTTAGAAAGTTACTTATTAACATGAAAAATCACAACCCAAGACATATTTTTCCTCAGAGCTAATGGCTTTCTTTTCTTATTATGCATTTTAATTTATTTAGCTATTGTGGTACTGGGAATTGAACCTAGAGCCTTGCATCTACCCAGCAAGCATTTTTATCACTGAGCTATTTTCCCATACTCAGAAAATTTTAGATTAAGAGAATTTGCATTATACACACATACAGAGATGTTGTAGTTAAACGATATATTCAATCTTTAACACAATTACTTTCTGGGGTTCCTTATAAAAACTTGGTTTTACTAACTTAACTTGAAAGTGTCGAGGTTTGATCCTATTTGGGGAGTGACAGGGATTCCAGAGCAATATGCCCAACCTTTACAAAACACCTGTAGTTATAAAACATCTGTCTCATTTAGGGTTCCATTGCAGGTCTACTTTCCCCAGAAGCCAGAGAGCTATCTCAATAATAAATAACACACCATTTTTCTTTCTTTCTTTCTTTCTTTCTTTCTTTCTTTCTTTCTTTCTTTCTTTCTTCCTTCCTTCCTTCCTTCCTTCTTTCTTTCTTTTCTTTTTTATAAGTTTCTCAGAGTACACTTTTGTTTGTGTTTACTTTTTGCTCTTGTGTTCTTCTAGCTCAGAGCTTCACATTTCATTTTGTTTTTTTTTTTCCAGAATCCGTCTTTGCTTAAATTGTAGCACATAAACACAATAATTGGAGAATAATGGGAGCAATTAAAACATTGCCTGCTTAGTGATAGAAATTTGACATGCCTGTGTCACTTTTTACCTGCTAAGCCTGTCTGCATAGCTGTTTGACCTATGTGGGTATTATTAGAACCTTGTTTTTCTGTTACAATAAATTTTAGAAACACCCTATTCTTGTAAAATGATATGCATCTTTTATGAACACTAGATATTAGAGTTCTCATGAAAGAGTAGCATATTTAGTGATTATTAAAAATGCAATACCCAATTTACTAATCTTAAAGTAAAATTACGTTCTTCAAATTATTAGCAATGAATCACTAAAATATGCCTTAAAATATCAACAGTAAGAATCCTAGATTTGTCAAGTATGTAGATCTCTGGAGACACAATGTACCATACAGCTTTGTAATATGAATTCAAAAAGTTCATCAAGTATCTCATTTACTAGCTCTTAGTATTGATGAAATTAGGGCTATATTGTATTTATTCATCTTAAACAATGACATTTTGATGTAGAAGGTCAGTGGATACAGAAAATATTATGTAATCTTCCATCTTCACATATATATCGAATATTACCCAGGGCTCTTATTTTGATTAGAAAATTGACTACTATGCTAATTTAACTAATATCATTATAAAGCAAATAAAAAAAAATCCAGTACATAGTCAAGATTGGAAAGTGAAAGTCCTGAGATATCTAATCCACTTGACCTGCTGGGTGGAAATAGAGTGCCTTGCTGAGAAGTTTGAATGGGTTATTCAAAGATGGATATGACCATTGTAGCTTTTCAAGTGTGAAGGGCCATGAGTGCATATCCTGGTTATGTGTGGGATTTGAGAAACAGTGGAGACTAAGTGTGGCAGGAACATGGACCAAAGTTGAGTCAGTGATGGCTAGATGAAGACAGAAGGGTGGGTGGTGAAGAGAATCATGTGGAGAGACATGGCTGGGGGATTGTGAATGGGGATGGCTCCAGAGACAAAAGAGTTCAGAACCAAAACCACAGGACGAGGAAAAGATGCTTCTCACAGATGCAGGGGATGAGGTTGGAACGATGATAGGTCCAGACCAACGATCTCGCTTCTCACATCAAAGCACTTGTTATCTGACCAAGGAGATCTGACCAAAGGAGGCCTTCAGAGCTGGAACCCAAAACTTTGCAATGGAATTAAATTAGAGAAATGCCACAGCCAGTTTTATTTAGCAAGGAGTCAGATGAATTATGCACTTTTTGTTTTGGTCCAGAAAAGGAGAAAATAATTGACAAGTAATAAATCTATCATATTTTACAAAGTAACAGAACTTTCTGCATTAAACTCACCCTATGACTCTTGCAGTTCTCGAAACACTTTCATATAAACTATAGGCGGTCATGCAAACTTTGGGGCTAAAACATTATAAACTAACTGGGTGTAGACAGGTTTGGCTTTAAAATTATTTGTCATCAAGGAAATTGCCCTTCTATTTTGGTCATAATTAAAATACATTAAAATATTTACAACTCATGACAAATACGCTTCAGTTTAATCTCACTCTACACCTTTGCCTCGGCTAGATTTCTTCTTGTTTAAGTCATTGGATCTTAATTATTATATTTCATAGCATACAACTTTCTTATTAACAGAGATTAAAGCAATGTTCAGCATAATTCTTAAAGAGCTACTCAAAAGGGGTATTGCCTCTCTGGACAAACTTCTGCTCTATCTATCTATCTATCTATCTATCTATCTATCTATCTATCTATCTATCTATCATCTATCTATCTATCTATCTATCTATCTATCTATCTATCTATCTATCTATCTATCTGTCTATCATCTATCTATCATCTATCTATCTATCATCTATCTATCTATCTATCTATCATCTATCTATCTATCATCTATCTATCTATCTATCTATCTATCTATCTATCTATCTATCTGTCTATCTAAATTTAGTGTGCATTTGTGTGTCTGTGCATATCTGTGGGTATGAATATGCAACAGTATGCATACGGAGCTCAGAGAAAAACTTGTGGAAACTGTTTTTCTCCGTCCAGCACATGGGAATCACAGAAGCAATCATAGGTCATAATTAGGTCATCAGTCATGGTGCTTGAGCCATCTTTTTAGCCTCCTTTTTATTCTGTCCATTTTTATTTAATACTGAGAAAAGAAAACCAAAAAGGAAAGAGTGGAAAAGAAATATACACCACGTGAACCAGCCACTTATCTGAATCAACACTGTCTTAAACCCTTTTATTTCCACATTTTGTTTGTTTGTTTCTTCTTGTGATCCACCTGCATAAGGCTTCCAAAGACTAGGAAGACAGACATGTTTGCCCATCATGATGACTGTGTATGAAATACCTGCAAACCTAGCTGTTAGTGGTTTTGATGAATGGGAACCCTTAGTTATTGATTGACTAATTTCCTCACTCATTCATCTAATGACTATTTATGAAATGTTGGAGTACTCAGAAAACAAAAGTCTTCCTTTGTTGATTTTCTTCAACAGGGCAGATCAACAATAAACAATATGTACTCAGAAAACAAAAGTCTTCCTTTGTTGATTTTCTTCAACAGGGCAGATCAACAATAAACAATATGCTAAGTAAATTACTGAGCTTGTTGAAGGATAAAGAACTGTGACCAAAAACTAGAGAAAAAAAGATCAGAGGTTAGAGAGGTTACAGATGGACTTCACTGATAACATGAAGACTCAGAAGAGGTTGGGTGATAACCAGGAAGTAATTGGGGAGATAGTAGTGTTTCTGACTGAGTAATAAGCCCAAAGGTCCTTCAGTGTGTTCAGTAGAAATATCAGTAAAGCCAAAACACACTAAGTCAGGGAAAGAAAAGGAACACCGGACAGGCAAGAACAGCCCAAACTGGAAGGATCTGTTAACCATTGTAAGGACATTAACATTTTTATTTCAATTGATGTGGGTTAATAAACTTCCATAGTCCAGAGTTTCTATGACTTTGATAGGAGAGAATGTTGATAATCTGGGATGGTGGCAATTGAGTCTATGGGAGAGATCAATGGATCTGTATTTCCTTTTTTTTCCCCTGAAGGAATTGATTAAGAAACAAAAGGGAACAAATCAAACCTATTTTCAAGCTTTCTGGGTTGATCAATGTGAAGATTTGTTGAATTAATGGATGGAAGATTAGTACGAATAAGACACCTTTTGGGAAAAGATCTTGTTTTGTACATGCTGAGTTTGAGATTTGTGTTAAACTTTAAAGTGTATTGTGGAAATGGTAGTTTGTTACAGTGACTTAAGATAGTGCTGCAGGGGCTGCAGAGATGTCTCAGTGGTTAAAAGTTCTAGCTGCTCTTCCAGAGGACCTGAGTTCTATTCATAGCACCCACATGGTGCTCACAGCCATTTTTAACTCCAATTCCAGGGAATCTGATGCCCACTTCTGGCTACCGTGGGCACCAGGCACACAAAGTGGTACGGAGGCATACTTGTGGACAAAACACCCATACACATAAATTAAAAATAAACATATTATGATATAAATGTGGGAATTCTTGTCCAAAAGCACAACTTTAAGCTATTAAAAGGACATATTAATTAAGGGACCCAGTGTAGTTAAAAAAAGAAAAGCATAACAGCTTGAGTTCTAGAACACAAAGTCAAGAAGCAAGCGAGGTAGACAGAGGTCTTATAAAGGAGCAGCCATGGAACTTTGAAGAAATTCAAAAGAACATAATGAAAGGAAGAATAAGCAGTGGAAAGAGTACTCAACTGTGACAAATGACGCTGCTTGGTCAAATGGAGACTGAGGAATGGTTAGTATCTGCGCCGGTACAGAAAGCATTGGTGACATTGGCCAGAGCATCTTAGTAATGAAGGGAGAAAAGCCTGACAGAAATGGGGCCAAGAGAGAATAGAAGGAGCTTAAAATACAGCCTGGTGATGCAGTCCTTGCCTAGCATACATAAAGGCCCAGAATTCAACCTCCCGGCCGCTTCCGCCCCCCTCCCCCTCCACAGAGAAAGAGAGAATGTTCGGAATGCATGCATTTCGTCTGAGGTTTGTTGAAGAATGCAGTAGTAAAATGGGAAACAGTAGGAGCTTGGTAATGGGATATCGTGAGATGTTGTAGTAAGATGTTAAAAATAAAGACATGTGTTCATGCTGATGGCATCAGTCACATAGAAAATTAAAAAAATAAATCAGAATGGATGCCGTGGAGAAAATAGAATTCTTAGGTAAATATTGGACACATACATGGGAATCAGACAGAGCTCAATGTGGATAACTTTGGTTTGGATAGAATCGGTGGTAATTATTTCGTAGAATAAGAAGGAAGGCATTTTACCAACATTATAGGTGTTGATAGAACAGGGAGCATGGGGAACCTGGTGAAGTTGTAATCTCACTCAGCTTGGTAGAGCTGAACCCAAATTCCTTAGCTAAAAGTAAGTGTGAGAGACAAGGAGGAAATAATTCTGTCTGTAGGTGAGTGAGAGGTTGGTGGACTGGGAAAGCAGAGCTTGGATGCCAGTCCTCACTAATGTCTTAAAGCTCAAGGAAATATGTTTGACATGTGAGATCCATCCATCAGTTCATGAGTGTCTAGGAGTGGGAGACACAAAGTGAAAGGATATATTGAAGCAGGAGAGCATTTTAGCCCAAAGAACAGCATGGCACGATGAAAAGGAAAAGAAGCTGATTTTATGTTCCAAAAGACACTGTGGTCATTCTCCATATTTTAGCAGGATAAGAAAAGGAGAGAAGGCTTCCGGGGGGGGGGGGGGGGGGGCAGGCATTTGTTAGCATCCAAAGTGAAAAGTGGGGGCATCAGAACATTTCAGGGAGGTAGAGAGAAATTAGGTGGGGAGTGATAGTAAAATAATGACTCAGGGCTAAGATTCTGGAATGAGGAACTACGGAGTGCTTATCTCTGATCAAAGCATTTGAGCCTAGAAAGCTCAAGAAATATCATACAAGAAAAGACAAAGAACATATAAGAGTTGGGCGATGAAGAGAAAGGCCGTGAAATGTCACCCCCTGGGTATGACTCAGCCATCATGAACTCACAGCAGCTCCTACTATCTGCACTGGGTTTGCACAATACCACACATGCCAGCAGCCAGCCATGTGGGAGGGGCTCACAGAGCCCCACCTCTCCATGCTGAAGTCATGGCTACTGAAAAATACTAGGGGAAGGGAAATCATTGTCTTCAGTTGTGTGCCCGTGGGTGAGCCCACCAACCTTCATCAGTTTCAATGGATAATTCCAGACCCAAGTTCATTCAGATGTCCCTGGTTAAACTCAGTGGTTCATTAAACAAAACAAAAAGAGATGAGCACAAGGAAGAGACCTTCTTGGAGGGAGGGATGCTGGTCACAGTGGGAGGACAATAAGAGAGGTTGGAGGTGAGAGCAATCAAAATGCGTTACAACCATGGATAACATTCTTTAAAAGTTTAAAGAGAAAGTAAGATAATGAAGGGCCTGTACTTATAATAACAAGCTTTAAGTCATGATAATAAGACAGAAGAAATTAAGATATGGAAGACCAGAGATATGTTAAGAAACTGAGATGCTTTACTTGAGAAAACATTTAATCACATGCCAGTTTATACAGATTTAAGACAAATAAGTCTCTGAGAAGTTATAAATCAAAAACTAAAATCATTAAAGAATGAAAGTAGTGTTGAGGTAGGTAGTTAAGGATGGTATGAATTGGTGGATACAATTTAGGATGGAGGATCTTCCCAAAGAAATACAATACGTAGCCTGACCACAGCAATGGTGTGTAATGAAGATGGCCCTCTTCCATGCAATCCCAGAGACACAAGGGCTACAAGTGGGTAAAATAATTCATCTGAAGTGACAGCAGAAAAACAGTGCCCTGAAAGAAGAGACAAATTTCCATCAAGACAAGAAGGTGAATGGAAATATAGAGGTGAATTAAAAGATAAAAGGGCTTTATTTATTTTATCTTATTGGTGAGAGACAAAATGCCAGAGAACTAAGAGGATTATTTTAAAATTTACAAAAGCTGGGAGTAGGTTAGCTGGGAGACATACAGAGCCTTGTGGGATTAGAAGCAGGGAGAAGACTGGACACCTGACTGATCTACAGTAAACAACATAAGCAGAGAGAAAGAAGATGATAGAATTGTTTAAAATCTGTCCAATAGGATAGTCTTTTATGTAATTAAAGCATCTTGTTCCTTGTGAAGGACCCCAATAAGAAATAAAATGTATTCATCTAGAATTTTTTCAAAGGTTAAACTAGTCTAAGAAATTTACATACTTAAAAATCATATGGTCAATGTCAAACTAGGAGCTGCTTTCAACTGGAGATGTAAAAGAAATCATAGTTTAAAGACTGTTTTGTTATTTTATAGAGAAAATGGACTCAAGTGGGAGAAACAGGTTGTTATATGACTAGGTCAGAGGCTGTTGAAATAATTCCAATGGAAGGCGAGAGAAAAGAGAAAGGGATGGGGAAGTTGGAGAAGAGGAAAGAGAATAAATGAGAAAAGAAGGTAAGGGAAGGAAAGAGAAGAGAAGAGAAGAGAAGAGAAGAGAAGAGAAGAGAAGAGAAGAGAAGAGAAGAGAAGAGAAGAGAAGAGAAGAGAAGAGAAGAGAAGAGTTTCTGAAACAGCACCAACATGACTCAGGGTTTTGGGATGTAGTGGATACTGAGAAGATGGAAGAAAAGAAGTCAATGATGACTGGATTTTGTGTATTGAAGGTTTTAGGAAAATATATTTTGCTCAGAGCTCAACTTTTCTATATTTAGAGCTTTGTGTTTTCTTAGGAAATAGTAATTGAATAGGTGATGAGAACCACCCCATGACATTTTCCAGAAGAGTATGAGCCACATATATGAACATACAATAGGAAGATGCTTATGCCCTTGTGTACATTCTAAGCTTGGGATTTAGAAAGTAAATGCTATTCAACATCATTATAAGTGTTTTCCTTTCCACACTTGCACGACCCACAAAAGACCTATTTAAAAACACCAGAATTAGAAAAAGCCACCTCAAACCAAATGTCAGAGGAGATAAAAATGCTTAGAAGCTCTGTGCCTTTAGCTCATGGGATAAAATCGGGATGATATTTGAACAGTTCCCTAAATAGCCTAAGGGAAGAGTGATGTGATTTCAAATACATCCAAGAACTAAATGCCATCGCGGGCCAGCCCTTGCTAAGCTCTGTGCTGTAACCTTCATTCTAAGTCATATTCAAAGCCTACCTATGCACCTCTGAATATTACTCCTGTGGCATGGAAATATGCCAATACTGGGTTCATCAGAAGCAATATAAACACTTCACAACACCCACCACATCAGACAGCCTTGTGATCATCTTTACTTTAAATGTACAATCTAGAATGACCTAGAATGTTTAAACTAGAAATTTACTTTTGGACTTCGCATTATAGACAAATTTGATGCTTTGATCTATCACCTTCATGTTCTCTGAAGCATGTTTTCTTGAGGTTGCCTATAATCTCTGTCCATTTCAATAGTTCACATACCTAGAGAAGACAGGAGCAGTTTTGGAGGCATTTTAAATGACACCAAATTATGAAATTCTCAGCTCTCTGCTTTTCATAGAAATCCATATTAAGCTATATTTAATAATTTTATTGGAAAAATAAGAAATACATGAATCTTCCAATGCATCCTTTAAAAGAAAAAGACTTTAAGTTATTCAAAATGCACTATCCTTAAGTTTCCAATGTTAGTTCTTTTTTGAAGAAGTAAGCTCTTTCAGTGTTCAGCTAGTTTATTTATAAATTTCCCATTTTGGCAAAGACCCTCTGTCACGCTTTCTTTACCTTTGCTAACTTATATAGTTGTTCATTTCAGGTACTGAAGAATTAGTGAGGCCCTTCAGTGATAACCACATCATAAATGACTATATGGCTGTAAGCAAGAAACCTCATTCGGCACTACTTTTTAAAAATTGATTTTTATTGAGTTCTACTTTTTCTCTGCTCCCTTCCTTGCCTAGTCCCTCCCCCTCCAATCCTTCCCCAAGGTCCCCATGCTCCCAATTTACTCAGGAGATCTCGTTTTTTCTACTTCCCATGTAGATTAGATCCATGTAAGTCTCTCTTAGGGTCCTCACTGTTGTCTAAGTTCTCTGGGATTGTGGTTTGTGGGCTGCTTTTCTTTGTGTTATGTTTAAAAACCACCTATGAGTGAGTACATGTGATAATTGTCTTTCTGTGTCTGGGTAACCTCACTCAAAATAATGTTTTCTAGCTCCATCCATTTTTCTGCAAAATTCAAGATGTAGGGTTTTTTCTGCTGTGTAGTACTCCATTGTGTAAATATCCAAAGGATGCTCAATCGTGCCACAAGGGCATGTGCTCAACTATGTTCATAGCAGCATTGTTTGTCATAGCCAGAACCTGGAAACAACCTAAATGCCCCTCGGCAGTATTTCTAAACTGACTTTTTATCAGTGGGGGACTCTCAGCCTCACAGCACTGACAGGTAACCATGGGTGCTGCCAGTTGTGGGCCCTGTGGACAGATTCTATTTCCAATAGCTGTCATATAAGGACTGTAGGAGATGATCCCTGTAAAGATTTTAGGGCACAGCTGATGTTCGATAAAACGTGGTGCCAAGCAACTAAGAATTTATTGCCGCCACTGTGAAGCTCACAGGGAAAAATACTTTATTCTTGGGTGTGTGGGATATATATTTGCAGTGAGCGTTGAAAGGTTTTCAAGATGTGAGCCATTCCACTGTTAGTTGATGCTGATGTTTCTCTGGGAGAAGGTGGTTTTAAGGAACCCTCCGGAACTATAAAGCCAAAATAAGTCATTATTTCCAGGAGTTATTACTTCCAGGCATCTTGGATAAAACTACATAAAAGTAGCTAATCTAGAGGAGAAAATCTGTGTAAGAAAAGGTTCATAATGTGACTTTCCCCAGCTAGACTATGACTTCGTTTGGTGGCACAGCTAGCTACTCTCCCCATTGTACTTTCTGTGACCTCACGAGGTCTAATGTCTCGCCTACAACACCTTGCAACTCCCCAGTGGGTGGCATATGACACCTCTTCTTTAAGGCATTGGTTTAGAAAATGAATTGGTGTGGGGATGGTTGCTAGGTCATCCTTCGCTGTATGGTGCCAATGTAGTGGGAGCTCTGCCCTGAAGCATCCTCTTAACTGGGAGTGATACAGCTCTGTTGCTGCACTGCTCTGTCAGCCCAATGATGTCAACTGCTGAAGATGCTGTTGTTGCTCCTACCTTACTTCTACGTAGATCCATGTCTTTCTTCTCTCTTTTTCCAGGCTGGTGAAGGCTGCTTGTCTCTCTGTATTATTTATTCTCTGCTTGGCTGAGGATGATGGAGTGGGTAGAGTTTTCACAGAGAGATTAATTAGTTCTTGAATTCTTTGGCAGTTACTGTGACAGCCCCTTCACTGGATGCTTGCAGTTACTTTTAAAAAGTGTGCAGGATGCATGGTGTCTCTCCCAGGGTTGAGCTGGACCACAACAGCCAGGTTCTGCCTTGGGTTACCACTCCCTTGTGACCTTTATGCAGCATTTACATCTGTCATTTGCACGGTGTCACATTTTTGTCTTGCTTTCTGGTGAATTTTCTTTCTTTCTAATCTTCTTTGGCAATGGTGTCCATCAACACAGCCATCCAATTTGCAGATCTCATCTTGAACAAATCCTTCATACCCAGGATTCAAGCTGTCCTCCTAAAGCCCCTTTATTTCCTGTGTAAATGAGCACAGACAAATGGGAACCCAGATAAAGTTCTGGCCTCCCTCCATGCACTGACTCTTTCTGAGTCTTGCTTCTAGATGAGACAATAATAAGTGTTGGCACAGTTGTAGAGATTAGTAAGACAACATAGCACAGGCATATGGTAGGTAGGCTTCTCAGTAAACGGAAACTATATCAGCAGGATTGGTGAGCACATCTTTCTAGAGCTAAATGGGGTACTCAGTGTCAGGAAAGAAAATAAGCAATTAAAGAAGACTGTCAAGGCAAAGTACAGAGGGAAAAAAAAAAAAAAACGCCCACAGGATAAGAAAGAAAGAATGCAAGTGTATTGATGAAGCCCAAGAAATTGGTTGGAAGGCCAGTATGGGGCAATCTTGTCTTGGAGATAATAGTTTCATCTTCCAAACCAGGGTAAGGTACACTTTGTTCACATGGTGAGTCAGTCCTGAATCTCTTTTATGCCTTTCTCCCTCTGTCATCATGTCTGTTATCACACTGACTAGTCTGAGATCCCCGCCTAGTAGACTCCAGGACAGTTATTTGTCAGGGAAAATATCTATGGGGGAGAAATGAGGAGCTAGGGGAGGGTAGGAAAAAGATGTTGTGACTCTCAGGAAGAGGGAGAAGTTTGGATGGAAAGTTCAGCAGGGTGAGGTTCTGAAAATATTTTAAAATAGTTGATACGGACCCCTTGCAGCAGAAAGCAAATCTGTTCTTCAGAAGAGGCCAGCATTTCCCATGAGGAGCTCTGTCTTTACATTCTCACCACGCTGGGTCTTACACCATGTGCACCTGGGCTGCTTTAGACTATGGAAGCAGTACCCTCTGTCACTTTTGTTCCATGGGGTCAGACACACAAAGATACAAACTTGTAGTCATCAGAGCAAGTAGTAAATGTAGTGTGACTATGTCCTTGCCTTGTTTGGAAGAAAAGATATTAAGTTTTTTTTCAGTGTCAAATGCATACATATTGAATGTTTGAAAAGAGCTACTAACACAAGGTAAAAATATTTAAGTCTAAGACAATAAAAACGGGGGGAATGAAGAAACTATACAGGGACAAGTAGAAATCATACCCCCATATAATGCAGATGTATTAAAAAATAAGTAATTTAAAAGACAAAATTTTGTATATTGTAAAATAAACCAAAGATAAAGCTATGTACCTAAAAAAGGAAAACAGAAAGTAAAGGAATGGAAAGATGTAAAGGTTAATAATAACAGGTAAAGAAAGATATAAAATCATCTTGACCTAATGGACAGACATGAAATGCTACACAGTATAGCCAAAAGTTTGACAAGTACATTGGAAATGCTTAGGAGAATTAGTCAAAAGATACACCGTAAAGAATGATATTTTTGATGAACCAGTCTGTATTAGAAATTAGAAACCAATAACAGAAACATGCTGAGAAAGATGCATCCCAGAGGAAAAGCAGAAAACAAAGCTGTGTAGGTCTAAGGCAGTAAAAATGGTCCTAAGTACCCAGCTCAAAACTTAGGAAAAGCTGCAAAAATCTAAGATGCAGTAGGATTAAATGAGCAGTGGAGTACAATGAATCAAGACCGAAAGTGACCACATAGTAAAGAGAATTATCAAAGCCAAAAGTCTTCTTCTGGACAAATAAGAAATTAACAATTAAAAATAAGATTGCTCAACACAAAGAAAGAATATGTAGAAATAAGTGTATTTAAAAGTTAGATGGCATGAAAAATGTTTAGAAAAATTTTAATTTATTCCCCTAAAGGAATTTCTATAATTATATAGAAATACTAGGCCAAGTGAGTCTCTAAGTCATTTGTGTCCATATACTCACTAAAAATAATGAGTTTCAAAGGCTACATCAATAGTTTATATTGTTTGGGGAGCCACTTGAGACAGTCTGACCAACTATATGAAAAGAGGTTTCTTTTGCCTTGTACTGGGTTTTTTGTTAATCTATGATTGTTGTGGGAAGCATTGTCAGACCAAGTGGCATAGTATTCTTTAACACACACACACACACACACACACACACACACACACACACACACACACACACACACACATACACACACACATATGAACACAAACACACCCAGGCTTACATATATTGTGTATAATTGTGGGTGAATGTGCAATAATATGGCTATTTGAGACTTTATCAAACAGCCTTCACGTAATTAGTCTCTCATCCCTCCATCTCTTCTGTATTGCAAAACCAAACACAAATCAACAAGCAACAGCTCAACAATAGTAAGGCAAAGAAACTGTTGTTGCTGCTGCAGTAATCGCAGGGTGGTTATGGGCACTCAGCGCCTCTGCAGAAGACCCGAGTTCAGTTCTCAGCGCTATTGTGGTCGCTCACAATTTCCTTGAACTACACTTACAGGGCATTAGATACCTCCTTCTGGCCCCCTTGAGCACCAGGCATGCTGGAAGTATGCAAATATACACATGAGCATTCACAAACACACACAAAGTGAGGAAGCCCTGAAAACAAAAAGTTACAGAAAAATCAAAATAGGCTGAACTCATTGGCAACATTCCCGAGACCTGATGATAAGTAAGGGCTGAGAACAGAAAGAAGAGCAGCATCACAGAGGAGACACCTGTAGGATGAGGGCAAGGCCAAAAGCAGAAGGAGCAGATGTGTCTGTTTTTATTGTTGGTGTTTGCATGCAAGAGGGAGTGTCTTTGAGATTGTTTTCTTTTTAAAAGTAAGCATGCTGTTTAAGAAGAATAAAAAAAATCTACTGTGTCTCATTCTAAATCCTTTAAATTAATTGAGTGGAGAGTAATTATTCTAAAGAATCATTATGATTCAACATCTTGGGCCTTTAATGTTTTTAATTTCTTATTAGTGAGGATGCTGGAAATTGAGTTGAGGATCTCCATATGCCAAGCACAAGGTTCACCCTCCAGTTACACCCTTGGTCTGAATCTTAGGCATTTTTAAGAGACTGATATTTACATCTCTTGGAGAAATTTTTTTATTGTACAGTATGCTAACAAATTAATAATATAATGAACTTAAAATGTTCATAATTATTAATAAATTAAATTTGTACTGAGTTGCTTTGGTGAGAAGGGACATCGTATTTTCCCCATAGTTTTCTGTCTGTTTAAATTTTTTGTCTAGTTCAAATGTCAGTTTATGTCCCATTTTTCTCCTGACCAGCTGGGGCAGCTGCTGTAGCTCAGGTCCGGCTTGTCTTACCTAAGGGCACCAG
Source organism: Arvicola amphibius (assembly GCF_903992535.2). NCBI lineage: Eukaryota > Metazoa > Chordata > Mammalia > Rodentia > Cricetidae > Arvicola > Arvicola amphibius. The sequence continues at coordinate 93,144,450 of NC_052048.2, forward strand.
TGCTCTTGTTATTTCTGCCAAACAGGTAAATAAGAGTAATAGCCTGCCATCTGGACAATTTACCACAGTCAGCACACCAGGGGACCAATCTGCTCAGCTTCGCTAAAATCATTTTTCCATTACGTCTTGCTAACCCAAAGGTCTGTTTTTCGTGGGATCCATACTTTTTAAAGATATTTCATTTTCACTTAAAATATGATCACATGACTTTCCCCTTACTTCTCCATCCAGTCTCTCCCATGCCCTATTTCACTTCTCAAATTCATGACCTTTTTTATCTATCTATCTATCTATCTATCTATCTATCTATCTATCTATCTATCTATCTATCTATCTATGAATAAATACATAAACACAATATGTGAGAGTATTTAGTGTTGCTTATATTTGTAGGTTTTAGTGCTGACCGCTTTGGTATTGGATAACTAATTACAGAGTTCGTCCCTGGGGAAGCTGGGGAAGACTAATTTACCTTCTCTCAGCAGTCATTAATTGCTCTTCATCTAGGGATGGTGCCCATGAGATAGATGACTTCCTCCTCCTCCTCCTCCTCCTCCTCCTCCTCCTCCTCCTCCTCCTCCTCCTCCTCCTCTTCTTCTTCTTCTTCTTCTTCTTCTTCTTCTTCTTCTTCTTCTTCTTCCTCTCTCTCTCTCGCTCTCTTTTTGTTTTTTTTGAGACAGGGTTTCTCTGTAGTTTTGGCCTGTCCTCCTGGAACTAGCTCTTGTAGACCAGGCTGGCCTCGAACTCACAGAGATCCGCCTGCCTCTGCCTCTCAAGTGTTAGGATTAAAGGCGTGTGCCACCGCCACTCGGCTATAAGTTTGTTTTTGTGGAGGGGCAGACTTCTAGCCATGTTGGCATGTCCTTCAGTGTTGTTATTGCTCTGGTCTTGTTTAGGGAGTCAGAGTGTTGATATTTCATGGGTGTCACTTCTCTATCATACCTAGAAATCTCAATCTTAAAGCAGAGTTCCTGGCTCTTACAATTTTTCTGCCCCCTCTCTGTGGTGCTCTGTGAGGCTTAGGTGTAGGGGTTGTGTTCTATATGTAGATCGACTGGGGATGGGCATCCTGTGATCAGTTGTTCTCTGCACTTTTACCAGTTATGGATTTTTGTAATGGTCTCTATTTTTGCAAAAGGAAGCTTCTTTAATGAGGGGTGAGAACTATACTTCTCTGTGGATATAAAGGTAAGTATTTACACTGCAGTTAGGAATTGGCGTTAGGAAAAAGGTAGTAGTAGATTTTTCTGTGAGATCCATGATGTTACTCACCATGGGTAATTGGCTGGGTTTAAAGTATCAAGTATGATATTCCTCTTGGTGATCAGGCCTCAAGTCCAGCTAGACAGCTGTTGGTTGCTACCAGGATGTATGTACCACTATTGCACCCTTAGCAAGAACTTGTTGTACTGGCCGTTTTAGTTCATAGTCATCAGAGCTGGGTAGGTTCATTTATTACTTTGTCCCCTTGGTAGTTTCCATAGCATCTTCCAATACTATGAAAAATTAGTCCCCAGGGAAGATCCAGGTCGACTCTACTGAGTCCTATATTCAAAACGTGGTATCTCTAGCAATAGGGATTTATCTTTAACTTCTGGGAGGCAAAACAAGCAAAAATAGCCTATATAATTCTGAGAGCCTCAAAGTTTCTTGACCAATAACTCAAGAGAAGGTTTCTCATTCCTGTTACTAAGGTTTTTGTTAGATAGTCCCTGGCTCTTGGGGGAAACAATATCACTCCAAGTGGTGTAATTTCAGAAAACATGAAGATGAATAAAACATGGTCTCTTTTTTTTTTTTTTGAGAAAACAGTTCTTCATGTCTATGTCCCTGCTACTTAGTAAAGTCCATAGGATATTCTGAAAGAAATAAATATGGGTTGAATAGGAAATGAATGGCTAGATAGGATACTCAGTGTCTGAGATGGATGATGATTACAGTGTAACACATGTATGTTTAGGAAGCTACAGACGCATGAAGACTGAGGAGGGAATAAAGACTTATGGTAGGAAAGGATGAGTGGTTATGTCACATTTGGAAGTGGGTCATTCAAGTCGGAAAGAAGAACTTGAAGGCAGTATGAAGAATGCCAAAATACAGTCACAACGTTTTATATTTTATTACCACCTAATCTGTATCCACAAGGCAATATACCTATTTTTTTAAATACACCCATTCTTGAACACCATGGACCAAGATTCCAGACATGACATATCTGAATCCTCTGTTCAGGGTCTCACTGTAGTTTTATTGTCAGGTGGTCTACATCCCCTTTGGAGCTAAGAACTCTCTTCCAAGTTCCAGGGTTTGTTTAGCTCATTATGGTGATAGAGTGAGGGCCCTCTAATTCCAACCTTCCTTCTCCAGTCCCACCATAGCAACTTAACTTGCTTCTCTAAGGTCCAAAGATTCGTTAGTATTTCTTAGCAAGACAGAGACATGCAAGGACATCACAAACAACTTGTGGCGATGGCAAATCATTACATTTAGCATGTAACATAGCCTAGTCACAGTAATGACAGCTGGGAATCTTTTGCTACCTTATGTTGATTAAAAGCAAGACTTAGATCCTACATAGGAAACTCAGAACCAATAAATTTTGAGAACTTATAGGGCTTTGTTTTTATAGTAATTGCTCTTTAGATTTTTTATTTAATTTATTTATTTTATATCTTGACCCCCCTCATTTCCCCTCCTTCTTTTCCCATTCCCTCCCCTGAGTCACCCAACTCCTATTCTGTTTCTGCTCAGAATGGGGGCAGGTCTCTCATGGGTAGAAAATAGCATGGCATATCAAGTTACCACAAGCCTAAGCACCTCACCTTGTATTAAGGCTGGGCAAGGCAATCCAGTAAGAAGAATAGGTTCCCAAGAACCAGTCAAAGCATTTAGGGACAGCCCCTGCTCTCATTGTTAGGAGTCTCACAAACAGACCAAGCTATACAACTGTCATATATATGTAGAGGGCTTAGGTTGGTCCCATGCAGGCTCCCTGGTTGTTGTGTGTTTTTTTAGACTGTGAGTTCCTATGAGCCTGGTAAGCTGTTTCTGTTGGTTTTCTTGTGATGTCCCTGACACCTCTGGCTCCTACAATCCTTCCTCCCTCTCTTCTGCAGGATTCCCTGAGCTTGGTCTAGTATTTGTTTTTGGGTCTCTGCATCTGATTGCTTTTGATAAAGCCTTTTTGCTTTTAAAGAAAACTAATAGCATAGACAGTCTTGCAGAGAGCACATGCTAGTTTGTATTGGATTGCCGGGAGTATTTGGGAAACATGAGATTGTATCCTTTAGAGGAAAAAGCAATATGCCATTTTCATTTTCTCTACTCAGGTAGTTTAAAGACTCATTCCAAAAAGATCCCCAGACTTTGCTCAACCTTTCCTGTCTTTGAGTTATGCAATAGCAATTTATTTGGGGAAACAGCATCTCGCTGATCTGTTGGAACATGGGAGAATCATAAGTGTCTGACCTGCATACAGCTGTTTTTCTCTCATTCTCTGTGTTAAAAAGCCATAAGGGAAATATATTGCCACCCACTCTTTTCTGGAGAGCTCTTTGCGTTGGGTTTTAAAAAGTCAGGCTTTAAGGGCTCCAAGAGTTATTTTGGGCTCCCCTGAACCCTACGGGAAAATGCAAGACAAGAATGGGTGTGTGAGACTTTTATACTGTGTATATTGTGGTGTGTCTCTTGTTCATGGTGAGCAGTTGTCAGAGTCTTTGGTGGCAAGGCTTGAGCTTTTCATTCTTAAAGAGATTTGAAATGTGTCTCTCTTTGTGCATGTATGAGAGAGAGACAGACAGACAGAGAGAGAGAGAGAGAGAGAGAGAGAGAGAGAGAGAGAGAGAGAGAGAGAGAGAATATTTTAAAGTCTCTGGGATTAGCGCCTACCTTCCGTAGCTCTTACTACATGGTCAACCCTACTAAGCCATGTTCACATCTTCTTTTTTCCCTTCACCAGTTTCTCACATAATCTTCAATTAGATTCCAGACTCACTAAATTTTACCTATTTTAGATTGTAGTTTTTATCTCAAAAAGATAAGTGGTGCGGGGGAATTGTCTGTATTCCATTAATCATATTTGAAATAAATGCTGATTGGCCAGGCAGGAAGTATAGGCGGGTCAACCAGACAGGAAGTAGAGGTGGGGGATGAGAACAGGAGTATTCTAGGAAGGAGGAAGCCCATTTCTCCCAGTCCTGCCCAGATCATGGAAGATGTGACCTACCCCACTGAAAAAGGTACTGAGCCATGTGGCTAACATAGATAAAAATAATGGGCTATATAAGTTATAAGAGCTAATACGAAGCCTGAGCTAATGGGCCAATCAGTTTCTCATTAATATAGACCTCTCTGTGTGATTTCTTTGGGGCTTAATGGCTGTGGGAACTGGGCAGGATAGAAATCCTAACAAGCCAGCCCTCATGTTACATACAGATAATTACTTAAAAAACAAAACCCAAAACATTCTTGCTATATAGTTCAGGCCAGTACTGTGATTATTGCCTCAGCCTTTGGAGTTGGAATTAAATACATAAACGTGGCATCTGGTTAACTCTTTTTGAAAATATTTATCCACAGTGCCTTAGGAAGACCTAACATTTACAGTGATTCTTTGCTACCACCAAGCATTCCAACAGTTTGCACATTTTCCGAATCTTCCCTCTTTTGGGTGGCAAATTGAATCTGGAACCTTGTAAGGCCTGCGGGGTTTCACCTGGAAGTCTTACAAGGCTGAGTTTCGGCTCACAGGTGCCTTTGATTCTCCTTTTATATTATCTCTGTAAACATAATGTTGCTATTATCACGAGAGGGTGTGGCTTTGCTTGGATTTTGCCGGTTAGTTCACCAAGACAGTCACTCATTCTGATGCTTCCCTTGCTTGGCTTGATATGGTTAGTGTGTCTCCAAATGGGCTTTCGAGTCCCGCAAGGAGCAGGGAACGGTCCCCCAACCCCTAGTAAGAGCAATGGAGTAGTGAAAGCGAGGGAGTTTAGTTTAGAACTCTGAGAAGTTGATGGCAGGTGCGCTGATAGCCAGAGGACAGTTTTTAGAATACTAATGCTGGCCCCTTCTTCCCTTTCCTCACTGACTGTGTAATCAGGGGGAACAGCCCTATACTTCAACTCTCCCTTATCTCTCCATCTGCCCCTGCTTGCTTCATTTTCAACAAAGACCTTGCGCGGATTCACCTCAATACTTTACATCATGCTTATCTTAAAGGTTAGCAGCTGTCTGGCCTTGCCACATCTGCAGGTCCTTAGGGAAACTGGGCTGGTAGTAATTTTCCACTCTAAATTTCTAGTTTGGGTGGGAATGGGTAGCTTGACTAATACAGTTTGGTGGGGCTAGCACAGCGGTGTTTGTTCATTTGTAACTGGTCCTAAGCTGCCTCAGGTACTTATCTTTATTCTGAAAATAAACTCGCAGCTTTTATCTCTTACTGTCCTCTTCTGACAGCTTCAGCTCATTTTAATAACTTCCTTGATTCTCTGAGCAGAAGAATGAACATTTGGGGTCGTTGATCTTAAATGAGCAGTCTTATAGTTTATTCTGTCAGGAAATACAGCATTGAGGTGGAAACAGTCTAGGGAGCTAGAGGGCCAATAGTAATGACCTGATTGTCGTTTTAGGGTTTCTTAGGAGGCAGAAGTAGAAAATGCATTTTTTTTTTTAAAAAAAAAGACACACCATGATTTTATACTGCCATTTCAAACTGAAATTAGTATTATAGGGTTTTTACTTAATTCCCTGATTCTCCATGGTTAGAGGGAATTTACTCATGTGTAAGAGCCAAAGTTGTATTATGTTTTAATTACTATGCCGAAGAGATCCATGAATCAAAAATGTTTCTGATCCACAAGCCCCTTGCCCAAGGACAGATAGTTCCTGAAATGCTGGAGGCTATTGTTTATGGGAGATAATAAGCCACGTGTTTTTGCTCCCTTGAACAAGTTTGTTTGACCCATCTGCATTGGATGTGCTTGATCAAATGTGGGTGGGAGGTTCACAGGCAGGAAATACATCAGGAAGTATGCTTGCCTCTGATTGGACCCGATGGAAAACACTTACGCCACTGTAAAGCATGACTCAGGTCCACTATTTTTCCTGGGGACCCAGAGATGGATCTGGCCAGAGCCCATCCATTTGGCCAGTACTTAATCAGACCTCGCTTCAAATTTGGCTTTAAACTGTGGTAGCGGTCTTATGTTTGATTGGTGGGATTAATACATGACTTCATTTTGTGTCTGTTTACTTTCCATTTGAGTAGCTTGACAGCTGGCATTTTTCTTACATACATGGTGAAAAGTTGTCTCATTCTACAGTCTCTGTGATGAATTTCCAGTGTCTGCAGTGTCACTTACTTGGCGTGTTTCCTTTTAATCTTCCGCTAGCTGATTAAAATGCTGCTTGTTAGCAGTCCTGAGCTTCAGTATGCAACTGGGCCCGTTGTGGCTACTTAATTCTATTTTATTGATTTGTCTTTTGTTCCATCACCCACATCAGATGGCTTTAGTTTCGAAGGATCTGGTGGTCGGTGTTAATTATCAACTTGATGGACTCGAGACTCACCTGGGAGATACAGCTCTCTAGGGAATTATTTTGAATGTATTCATTGATGTGGACAGACCCATCTTGGGCGTGGATGGGACCATTCCCTCAGCAGCCGACCTCGCACTTCACAAAATGGAGAGGCGATAGCACACACACATTTATCCTGCTGTGTTTCTTGATATGGACACAATGTGAGCAGCTGCTTCAAGCTTCTGCTGCCTCAACTTCCCGTCACACTCTGCCTTACCTCGAACCGTAACCTAGGAGGGAGAAACATTTTCTTCATTAAATGACATTCGTCAAGAGTATTTTATCAGAGAATCCAAGACAAAGGGGTCATCTTCCACTCTGTTGAAAGTTCTCTCTTCTGCTGTTCTCATGTCTTATGGATAGTGAGTGCTCCTGACAAAATTGAATAGTTAACTTTGTGATAAATGACTCACTTCTTAGCACTTAGTGAGAACTGACATCTTACTTTGCATGTTTCTGTTTGTGCATGTCTACTTACGTGTGCACCGGGGACGAGAGCTTATTGTTCTGTTCAGTGGATGTTGAGCGTTTATGGACGACAGTGTTGTTTCCTGAGCTGTTGCTATCTAAAACAGAAGGTTCTCTGACCCTTAGCTTTCTTCTCATTGAGTCCTTGGGTATGTGGGGGTTCCTGTAGTGTGAGGTAGCATTCTAGGCTTCCCATTTCTGTCCTTTCAATATCACTTATGTTGCTGCAGCGCAAACTACCTGCTCACCCCACAACTGCCTCCAGGGGGCACCACGCTATCCTAACACCCTGGCATTGCTCCAGCTCCTCGGCCTTTGACACTTTCATTTTTCTTCTCTTTCATCTAGAATTTTGTGAACACTTTTATGCCTCTTATCTTTTGTCTTCCACGGGTTATGTTATGCAGCATACGCTTGCTTTCAGTTTCGTATCGTGTACATGTCTGCTATCTAAGATAAGTCCCTGAGGTACCGAAGGATGAGGACTTCTGCCTTCCTACTTTCTTGTCACCCAGGGCTTTGTTCATACCGTGCGCCCAGAGAGTTTTACTCGTTGATCCTCATCAATGTTTTAAATCGCTCCAGGTTGCTCTGACCAAAGTCATTATTTTGGAAGACCTTGACATTTTCTGAGCCTGTGGCTAGAGCATGCATGAGAGCTTTGGGAGCTGAGTCAGAGGGAACTTCTATTCCACTGACAGGAGGTAACTTCCTGGGAAATTTGGGACATCTGTAGAAGGCCAGGGCTGACTCAGGCCTGGGTCTTAGCTCTCCCAAGGGCTCAAGGCTTTGTCAGTTGAGCTCTTTGGCCACTCTCCAACTCAAAACGCACCCTGAACAGGTTCTAAGAACCTGGAAGGATGGAGAGTCTGGAGATTGCTGTGGTTTCAGCGAGTCTGTAATTGTGTAGATCTGGAGAAAATCTACATAGTTCAAACGTACAGGATAAGTCTGTCTCCTGGTTACTGATCATCTGAAACAAGAATGACCAAATTCTCTTGACTTTTGTAAACATAATCACAAAATGTGAAATTGGTAACCGCTTTCCCAAGCCTTTGAAGTGTCCTCCATCAGTAAGTAAAATAGCCACAGTGCCACTTCACTAATATGGCTGTTCTGAAGCCTGAAACTGATGAAGAAACCAGAGGAAGATAGTGTGCTGAATTCTTGTCATGTGTCCTATGAGCTTCCACATGTTTTATTTTTATACTCTTTCTTTCTTGGGCTTTGTGAATAGAAACTTAATCTCCACGCCCCACAAGGACCTAATTTCTTTCCCTTTTCCTTTCAGTACTATTTACAGAGCATGTAACTTAGGCAAAGAGAGATCTTCCCATCCTACAAGTAGAATATGCGAAGGACCTTTTGTTGGGCATCTTGTAATTTGAAGATGAAATGTACCTTGTCAAACCACCAGCTAAGTTGTTATCAATCATAACCCAGACTTGAGTCAGTTATCAGTATTGTGGGGAGAAGTGAGTCCCTGAGGTAACATAATCCCTTTGTGAGTGTCTCAGTGCATCCAAGTTGCTGACTTTAATACCGCAGTTATCCAAAGGGTGGAAAATCAAGGTCGTGACTGCGGCAGGGCAGAAATATGTCTACAGGCTCCTGTACAGGATGCTCAGTGAAGGAGATGGAGGTTTGGAATGGAGTTGTTTAAACACTGGAGACCATGCGGGGGCATAGCTGCAGTTTTCTTCCTGCCTTCTCTGGGCTTGGAAGAACCTGAATGAAACTCACATTTTCTGATGGTAGATGGGAATGTAGAATTCCAGAGGAGGCTCTGGGAAGCTGATAGGTAGCAAGACCATGCTGGCTCAGGTTTAAACTGCAGTTTCCTGAGGGGCCTTGTGCCTGGTAAGCGAAGGCTCTGTAGAGGCTACTGTTATTTTACCTGGAAAGAGAGAAATCTGTACCCATTGATCACTCTACACACACTGCATTGCAAAGTGTGGGTTTCTCAGCCTGTGTCTGAGCTGGAGAAGGATATATCCAAGTCTGTTTTCTCCCCAGAAAAATAGCTGGACCTTTGAGGACTTTACATAGTTTTATCCCTCAAAATAGACTTGATTCTAGTATAGACACTTCGCACTTTGACCATTGGCTCAGACAGAAAATCATTATGCAGCCATGGGAGAATGTCCATTCCCCATATCTTTTTACAGAGTCTGCCTGGACAAAGGTTACCTCTGTCAAAGCAGGTGAGGAGAGCCAGTAAAGGGGCTAGTTCCTCATCTCTGTTTTTGCCACATGCGCCTGTTAGTGCTTTCCATAGGGTGAATTATTCTGCTTTTCTGAACTTTTCCCCCAGCAACTGGGTTTCCTAGGCTCAGAAATCCTCCATCTTCTTAGTGGGGGGGGGGTCTCTCAGCCTCCGCACCTTGACTGAGTCCTTTTGGTACAGAAGACTGATCATCAGTTGCTAAAGAACCATGAGATCTCACCAGGGAGATAAGCAGAAGAAAGCGCCTGTCAGTCACCTTGACGGGAGCATGAATTATTCCCCCTATGCAGAGGTTTTTCCTTCGTTCTCATTTACAGCGAACTGTTTTGGGGCATTGTTTAAGGCAGCTGTACCAACAGAGTGCCTACAGATGATAATCATGGCCCGTGTCGTTTGTTGAAAGCATCGTAGTTTCAAATCTGATGCTCTGACAAATATTTGAAATGCATGATCTTGTTTCAAGCATATACTGACCCAGGGCAGCTGAGTGCCTTTCTTAGCATTGCACACCCAGAAAGTTAGCAGGTTTCCCACATGGGCATATACATCTCATGATTGTTCTGTATGCTCCTGCTATGCCAATGCTAAAACACACAGTCTAGGGGGGGTTATGATATTTTCTCAGTGTTGTGTCATCTAAGCAAAACCTCTTCGTACTGAAACACAAATGAGCACTCAAATGGACAGGAACCAAGATTATTAACATGCCTGCGGATGCTGCAGTGCCTACCCACTTAACAATTTACTCTCACTGCATTTTCTAGCTGCAAATGGTGGTGAGTGTGAATGTTTTCCCATGCAGGGGATGATGTGATTTTTTTTTTTCATACTTTGCGGTGAAACTCAATCTGGTGCTATTAAATGGCCATTGCCATTAACTCCTGCTCTGCACTGTCGTATTTAATAGGGCTCCACAGGAATTGTCATAATGATATGAAATGGGGTTTTGGTTTTTAGTTTAATTTCAGGAAGAAAGCGTGGGCTTTTGGAAAGCCACCGAAGAGTATTTGATGTCATTTGTTCTCATCCCGAGAGAGCAGACTCTGCTGATTTTAAAGGTACAGAGTGGCTCCAGGAACAGGCCAGTCTCAAGATAGAAGGCTCAGGTTAGAGACAGGAGAGCTGTAATTTCCTGAGTAAAGATGATCCTGCGCTCTCAGCAGAATGCTAAGCAGCAAATTTCATATTCTCTGATCTAAGCAACAAATTGACTGAGGATAAAACATGCTTAGGAAAATAAATGAGCTGCTTCACTGAGGGCCCTGTTTAATGTGTAACTCAGGTGTGAGCATGGGGGTATTTTCAATGTTTGTGCTGGTTTTGTATCCTGTGACAATCTAGCATCTTGCTGAGGGCTGTGCTGGTACATGGGGGAAGGAGGCCTACTGTGCTTGTGGTTGGGGCTTGGTGTCCTCCAAATGGAGGGGTTAGCCAGGATCTATTTCTCCAAAGAGGTCGCTTGCTCAATTTAAGGATGTGTAGCTGTGCTTTCAAACTGAAGGGACTTCTGTTCCAGTGGCTATGGGGTGGTGGTTCTCAACCTTCCTAATGCTGCAACACCTGAATGCAATTCCCGTAGTGATGAGCCCCAAACATAAAACTATTTTTGTTGCTACTTCATAACTTTAATTTTGCTAGTTACACATTGTAATGTAAATATCTGTGTTTTCTGGTCATCTTAGGTGACCACTCTGAAAGAGTCATTTGGCCCTCAAAGAAGTTGTGACCCACAGGTTGAGAACCACTGCCATAGCGGCCTCTGTCATAGCCACCTCCTGTGAGAATCTACTTTCCGTCTGCAGCCTTTCTAGAGTCAGTTGATAAATTGAGGAATGAGACATATGCACCAAAGAAATCTTGCTCCTCAGTCTAATAAGGCCAACTAAATACCTTGTTCTTGAACATTTTGAATCTCATCCTGGAAAGTGATGGGTTTAGTCAACAAACCATCGCAGCATCTGGCAGGACTGTGGATACTTCTTTAAGATGCAGGGCGAGGTGATCTACATCGCAGCATCTGGCAGGACTGTGGATACTTCTTTAAGATGCAGGGCGAGGTGATCTACACCTCAGAGGTCGCATTCCTAGGGCAGGAAAGCCCTGTCTTCGTTGCTGCCAAGTGAAAAGAAACCGTGCACGAGCTCTTTCTTAATAGAATGGGTAACCATACACTTGCCCTGTATATAGCAGAAACTATGCAGGAAAGTGTTAGTGAGGATTGGGAAACCAATTTAAGAAGCACCGGTCACAAGAATTATCACCATTCTCACCTGTTCGGTCCAGTCTGCTAGAAAGCAGCATTTAGAGTCATAATATAAAATATCATGTGTTCATTAATCCCTTCATTTTAGTGGGGATTGAAAGCAGAGCCGTTTATATACTAGGTAACAGTTCTATCACTGAATTAAACCCCCAGCCATCTCTTTACTTTTGAGTCCTTAAATTTCTCAGGTTGCCCTTGCACTTGTGAACCTCATGTCTCACCTTTCCAGTTATTGTTCTGCAGTAAAATGTCACGATACTTTCTACCGAGACCTGGTCCACTTCTCCCATCACCTGTGAACAGACTACATAGGAAAACATATGTCTTATTGATTTAGATCGGAAGGGTAGCTTGTGTGCCAAGTTCCTCCGTCAGCATTAGTCAAGCTCTTTCCGCTCCAAGCACCAACCTGCCACATGACTGCTCACTTTCCACTTGACTCAGGCCACGCATGCTCTCCTCCAGGGCTGACAAAGCATCAGCTCCCCATCACCATACACCAGAGCTGCCACCAGCAACCTATCCAAGAAGACAGGGAGCTGGTGCAGAGCAGTCGCCAGTGATTCTCAGGGATCAGACGGCCTCACTGGAATCTGAGAGTAAAGATTCGTGGATGATATATGTGTCTCTGTGTCTACTTGGTCTCTTTGAACTCAGAGAAGATGGTTATGAAGAGTTGAAAGATGATTACTGAGATGCGTGGAGTAAATTTTTGACAAATATGAGGGCCATGAGAGAGATTCTATTGATGAAAACAGCTGAACTAACACCAGTTTGTTGTTTGTTAGTACCAGTGAGCATATGGCATCATCTTAATGTAAATGGTTTTTACCTTAAGGACCCTTTTTTTTTTTGCTTTACATTAAAGCAATGGTATGTTTACAACTTGTAAATGTATGAACTTTGTAAGTGTTTGTATGTATGTGTGTATGTGCTGTGCCTTCATGGATGTGTTTGTATGTGTGCGGGCATATGTGTATGTGCAGGTGGACCTGTGACACATGTGGAGATTTAATGTTGGCATTAGCATCTTCCTTGCTTAATCTCCATTGTATCACAGACTCCCCCGAACTCAGAGCTGACTAATAACTGTTAGTCTAGCTAATCAGCTTGTTTCCGGGATCTCCTGCCTCAGCCTCAAATCACAGGAGGGATGCTAACCCCGACAGCATTTACTAGGGTTGTGGGAATCAGAACCTTTTATACGCACAATGTGTAGGGCAAGTGGTTTACTTGATGAGCCATCTCCCAGCTCTGAATCTTATAATGTTCAGAGCAAATACAGAACATTATAGGGCATTTGTCTTTCAACTGCGAATAACTTCTCTTGGTAGAGAAGATCTGACTTGATTTAATTGCATCTGATTGCAGTTTAGGGATTTAAATTTTCAAACAGTCATACCATATCTTTTATGAAATCAAAATCATGTTTTGGCCAAGTTCTCTCTCTAACAGTATGGCAAATTCTTCTGCTTTAAGTTCTGCGACTGTTATTTTTATCTGTAATGGAAGGCAAGGCATTGGATGCATCTAGAATTTCTCTGATTGCAACCATCTACCATTAAAAGACTGAACTGATGGTCTCCTGAGATATAGCAGCACTCAGACTTATTATATGTTTGTTATAGTTTAATATCCATGTCATAGGAACTGCCAAAATCAATCTTCAGTTTGCAAATATACCTTGGAACAGAGGCATTGGTTTGTGAAAAATCTGTTTCAGTTTTGGCAACTCTATCTTATATAATAATGGTAAATCAATACCAGCTGTTGTTGTATTATTTATCTATTTCTTTAAAAATACTGTTGTATCAAGTCAGTTGACAGGAGACTTGAGGTTTAATTTCAAGATTGTCTTGAGTTTACTTTGGCAAAATTCCTAGCCTCTGTCTATCTTGGTGTTTCTGTGTACAAAACGAGAAGGAGATGTTCAGTTGGCCTGGAGCATCTTGGAGATTAATTTTCCTCTTTCCACCTTATGACATTGCACGTAATAGACCTCTACTGGTTCCAGTAGACTCTGGATGTCATAAGACTGTTTGAGGTTAGAGAAGAAATAGAAATGAGGAAATGTCTCAGCTCTGTGGGGAAGTAGAAAACTTTACTTCTCTATAAAGAAAGTGCTAGAGAGACTGCTGAGACATCCTACATGGGCTCACCAAAACTTGGCATAATTAAATGATATTGGGTTATATGTGACTAAGGGGTTACGATGGTGGTGGAAGAGGCGGTGTCGAGAAAATTCACATCTGATGGACAATGCTCAGATATGTGTTATATGAGCCGAGGTTTGACTAACAGGGTGCAAAGAGGTTAGAAAGCCAGGGCTCCATCATAGGAAAATGGGCCAGAGAAGCATGTGACAGGAACACACAAGAAGTGTTTCTGCTAGGCATCTGTGGGTTTGACAGAAGCCACGCTCTGTAATAGAAATGCCGAGTTTTCTGATAAAAAAAATTAGCTCCAAGCTCTCCCAGCTTTAGGGGTCACTGGGTCTAAACACAAGCTTGTGTTCTTATGAACGATAAGGCAGAGGGAAGAGTCATTTGAACTGCCAGGGCCTGTAGCTACCATGGCTTCTTGTGAAAGGCTATTAGTGCATTATAAAAAAAATCTAGTAGTCACAAAGAATAAGAATCAGAAATATAAGCCCGGCGGTGGCGGCGCATGCCTTTAATCCCAGCACTCAGGAGGCAGAGGCAGACGGATCTCTGTGAGTTCGAGACTAGCCTGGTCTACAAGAGCTAGCTCCAGGACAGGATCTAAAAGCTTCAGAGAAACCCTGTCTCGAAAAACAAAAAAACAAACAAACAAACAAAAAAAGAATCAGAAATATAGTGAGGAACTACTTAGGAGAGATTTAAAATTGAAAGGCTCTGTTCTAGCTAGAATGAGAAAGATGTTTCCTTGGTTACGCATCTTTATGTGTGGCAGAATCATGACAAAAACATTTAAGGAAAATTACTTGATTGCTAGGAGGTATCAAGGTTTCCTAACAACTATTCTCTTGCATAGAAATGGATGGGGTACTGGCTATTTTCAAAGGTTTGAACCAAGTGCTACAGGGAATATAAAAATTATGCTCCATCATTCTCATCTCTGACAAATTCGTGCTTGAGTGGAAAGATAAAACATAATAACTGAGAGATTAAGTGACAAAAGCAAGAATAAAGATCCATGTGCAATGCTGTGGCATTCTCTTACCTCCTGAGATGGAAAAGAGAGGACTCATATGGTAGAGAGCTTGTTTCCAAATAGAAAGAGAAGCTGGGTCTACTGCCACAAGTTTAATCTTCCCTGTCTTACTCTGAGATGAAGCAAATGAGAGAGAGAGAGAGAGAGAGAGAAACACACAGAGAGAAACAGAGAGAGACAGAGAGAGACACAGAGAGAGACAGAGACACAGAGAGAGACAGAGACACACAAAGAGACAGAGAGAGAGACACACACAGAGAGAGACTCCTTGAGAGGATGAGGGTAAAATCAGAGCTGAGGTAGGAAGAAGCATCCATCAAGGAAATGTCTCTGTGGGGAGGAGGAGGGATCCATTAGAAAAGCAAGACTGTGAATTCAAAGGTGGATTTACTGTGCTCAGTGTTCTCAGCTGCAACATGAGAAAGTTTGGGCAGTTAGGCGTCCATAGTCATTGATAGCATGGTTACTCTTGCTGGGAATAGCTATTACATCAAATTGGAAATCCAAACACCAGAGCAGATGTGTGGTCTTGCTCCTAAACCCCTGGAAGATGCAGCAGTGTCGAGGCTGTTAGTAGTTAGAGACAGCTCTGGGAATGAGGTTGGGAGTATCTGTCCATTGAGCATGGAGGAGGAAGAAGTTGAGTTAACACTCCCTTGGTCTTCAGTACCCAGGTCCATATGAAAAGGACCCGGGCTTTAGCACAGACTATCTTAGAATGTACAGCAGAGATCTCAGGAAAACAAAGCAGGTGATGTGACCCAGATACTCACAATCCCAAGTGGATTTATTCTCACACAGGCTTGTCTTGAGAATGGACCTGACTTTTCTCTTCCATTGTGCAGTTGGCTATACCCTGAAAACACGTAGAACAACCAATCGCTTGACTCTCCTGCATTGAGAAACTCACTCAGACTTTAGGATAAAGGCATATTCAGACTAGTGCCTGACCTTGAGGCCCCGCCTTCCCCAGCAGGGTCAGAAGTTATTGCTTTAAGTTGGTGAGATGTATTACGTACTTTGAAAAAGCTGTCTTTTATCTAAAATTAAAAAATGAAAAATATTCCCAATTGCTTTCATTCTGAATAAAGGGGAAATGGGGCTGTGTGGAGGGAATCCAAGCTACAAAGTGTTTTTTTTTTTTTTCCAAATAAGACAGGCTCCTTGGACTGCCAGTGTGACTGAGTGCCCAGTTTAGCTGAGTGGCAAACAAATAGCAATGACTTATTTATTTGTAGCACTTTGGAAACTCTGTTCTCACCTTACCATCCATTCACTCATTCACTCAGTAAGTCCTGGGTGAGGAGATCAGGATGTAACAGTCATCAAAACGGCTAGAGTCTCTGTCTTTAGGAGTGGATTCTGATTAGGATAGACATGAGCAGGGATATATATGAGAGAATCTTGTAGACACATAGTTCCAGTTGTTGATGTTGTTCACAACTGTGAGCTAGTTCAAAGTTTCCAACCAAATTAACAACCCAGTTGGCAAGGCCCGGGGAGGTAGATCCCTTTGAGTCAACCCATGGTGTGCAAGTCACAATTCTTAATCCTCGGCCCATTCTCTGGAACATTTTACTTTGTATATCTCGGTTTTTCACCTTGTGAACACTGATCATGTCTGCAGGTTCGTCTCCACTTGTTACTTCTGCGCTAGTCAATGTGAGATGGATTTGCTGATCCCTAACAAGAACCCCTCCCCCGTGACTGCCCCAGTTCATTCTCCTTCATTCCTGTAAGAACTGTGTGAGCTGAATTTTGGTTCATAGCCTGGCTTGGGGCTGCCCTCACTTTGCCCTGAGGCTCCTATCTGCTTTATCTAAGAGCTCTATCTGGTTATTTAACTGTAAATTACTAATAAGGTGTGCTGGCTGCTACACGCAACATAAACCAGGGATTATACAGCTCAGAGTCCTGCTTCTTGCTATCATTGTCACCTCTGAGACTTCACCAAGGGCCTTAGCAGAAGTCCTCTCATGCTCCTGGGTTTCAGCACACCTTAAATTGACATTTTGGTCTTTTTTTGGATGAACTGTCATTCTGAAGTGCTAAACTGAGTTTGACCTTATAATATGTGTCCAATAAATCTGCAGAGCTAAAAAGGGAAAAAAAAGTTCAGATGACCAAAAACTGAGAAGAGGAAAAGAAAGAATGGTTTTTAGACATGAGCATCATTCTCACAGTGTGGAGTAGAGCTAAGAAAGTGTGCAGCACAAGGGACTTGACTAGCAAACATGGACAACTGATGTAGGTGGTTCTTCTATCTATGTGTTAATTTCATTGGTTAATAAAGAACTGCCTTGGCTTTCTGATAGGGCAGAACTTAGATAGGCAGAGTAGATAGAACATAATGCTGGGAGGAAGAAGGCAATGAGGCAGTTGCCATGCCTCTCCTCTCTGAGATGGATGCAGGTTAAGATCTTTCCCAGTAAGCCACCACCTTGTGGTGCTACACAGATTACTAAATATGGGTTAAAGCAAGATGTGAGAGTTAGCCAGTAAGAGGCTAGAGCTAATGGTCCAAGCAGTGTTTAAATGATTACAATTTGTGTATTGTTATTTCCGGGGCTAAGCTAGCTATGCAGGAGCTGGACAGGATGAAAAGCAGACCTGCTCGCCTCATCACTACAGACAACCTTATGTGTGGTATAGGAGGTCCTTCTGTTTATGTGTTGCTTTTATCGGTTAATGAATAAAGAAAACTGCCTTAGCCTGATAGGGTAGAACTTAGGTAGGTGGAAAAGACTAAACTGAATGCTGGGATAAAGACGGGAGGAATCAGAAAGACCATGGAGCTGCCAAAGTCAGACATGCCGAATTTTTGCTGGTAAGCCACTGCCACATGACGATATACAGATTAATAGAAATGGGTTAAATTAAGATGTAAGAGTTAGCCAATAAGAAACTAGAGCTAATGGGCCAAGCAGTTATTTAAATAATATGGTTTCTGTGTGATTATTTTGGTTCTGGGTGGCCGGAATGAACAAGTAGCTCATTGCAACATCTGTGAAAATGGATTTTAATTATTCTGGGGAAGTGGGGGAACACAGAGAAATTGGCCTCAGATGACTGCTGGGAAGTGGAGTATGGTCAGCGGTGGCCTGGGCTTTCAGGGACTGATTGGAACTAAGTTCAATTCTGCCCATTTCCCAGGGTTTCTTTCTTTTAGGAGCCTCAGACACAGATCAGCAGCACAGGGATATGTGATTTCAACTCTTCAAATTAGGGAGAAACCAAATAAACATGGTTCTAGAAGACATCAGCCCTTGTAGAAAAATCTGGAAAACTCAACAAGCAAAGGCACTTTTCCTTTTTTAACACCCATCTCTCTTTGACTAGCATTGTCAATACTTTGCCATTGTAAGCTGGCAGGGCTGCAGCCATTTGCTGGGCTCTTTCTGCAGCTTCTCAGCCACTCCTTCTGCATCACTGCCTGCTGAGGATCCTTTCCTAGAGAAGCTGGCTGAATGCTGCATTGCAGCAAACTCACTTGCTGATCTAGAGCTCTGACAATCCCTCACTGTTTACATGATTGTCTATGCAAGGCTGATTGGAATGTGCAAGGTGCAATGGAAGCAGGGACTCTTCTTGTACCAACAGGGAACTGGACTAGTATGTCTGTTAGCACTGGCTGGGTTTTCTAGGCTGCTTAGGGTGGCAGGGAAGATAATTATCTTTTGTTTACATCCCCAAAGTAAAAACGTCAGCTCAGAAGTAAAGTGTTGGTCCTTTGTGTTTGGTTGTGCATTGAACCAAGTAGAGAGTGTGTATCCTGGTTTGTACCAAGGAGGCATGAGATTTTAGGGGATGGCTAGCAACACTCATCCCAATAGCTGGCTAGAGTGAACTCAGAACCCTCATGCAGGATGAATTGCTACAACTGGTCAGTGATAATTTTGTACCTGCTATGCAGAAGACATTGTTCTGAGCAATGCTGAGAGGAGGCAGAGAAATAAAAATTAGTCCTAAAGGATGTACATTTGAGGAGAAAGTAGAGTAGGTTCTGATGAAAATTGAGCATTGAGAATTTAGCATGGCTGTATGAACAGAGTCAGGGAACATGTTCAGAGAAGCAGGTTCCCAGAGAAGGTGGGCATGCAGTTGGACCACAGGGATAGGAGAGGCTGGATCTGTGTCTGGCATACATGTGACTCAAAGGCCCAGGACTGAAGAGGCTTCCTCTCAAAGAAAATCAATCTTGGAGGAGGATATTTATTTCTCAGTTCTAGTGATTCAAGGATATTACAAAAGATTATTACAAAAATAATGTAGTGCTAACCAAATCCCATTGAACTTTCAGAACATTTAATGCAATATTTAGGGTAATTATACTTAATATAAGGACCTGTGCATGGCTGTGCATGAGCTCCTGCAGAGTTAGGAAGGGTACAAGCATGAAGGGTTTGTCCCTGTTTCCAAAGACTCTGAAGAGGCACTTTGTCCCATGGTAGGGGTGAGGACAGTGGGACAGGAGCTTCTTGGTAGAAAGATGATTTGGAGTTAACAGGTCAAACTCAGACCTGGATTCTACTCTCCTTGGTTGTCCTGAGGTTTAACAAAGCATTTAATCTCAGGGACATTTAGTTTGTTTGTATGGGAAATGGGATTAAGCATGCATTTTCCTCCCTGGATAGGAGAGTCTGAGAACCAAAGGGAATCCTGTACCTGAGACCATTGTGTGACGTGTAAGCCAATGCAGGGACGTTCATTAAGACTATGTATATGGGGATCATGGGAGAGGGTAGAAGGGGAGGTGGGAGGGGAGTGAAGAAAAATATATAGCTCATTAAAAACAAAACAAACAAACAAAACAAAAGCAAAAAAAAAAAAAACCCACACTCCTAATCCTTCCTAAACAGTTCCACCAACTGGTAGAGGCCAAGTATTCAAATAGATCAGCTGGTGGGGAGCATTCCTGTTCAAGCCACAAGGCCAAAAGTTTTGCTGTAAGTTGTATATTCCCCAAGATTAAAAAACTGACTCTTTATCCTTGGCACTTTAAAACCCCTTAAAATAAAAGACTATATATATATGAGTCACAGTGGGGTGGTAGGAATGCAGATCCAGCACTTCAGCCACATCCATGGCTTGGGATGCATGCCTGGCCAGCTAACACCTTAGCCTGCATAGGGAGAATCTTGAAAACTCACCTGCGATGACCAATGGACTTAAGAAGAAACCTGGATTTCTTCAAAGATTGTGCTGTATCTTTTCAGTAATACGGAGCCCTTGTTTAGATCACCTGAATTTGGATCATGTTCTATGCAAGATGGAAGGAAAATGTAGGAAGCAGTTTGGAAGGGTGCCAGAGAACATGAGGAGAGGAGAGAGCATGCACACAGGAAGAAATTCACACAACTGCAGGGAGTAACAGAAACTGAACTGAACTACGGTTGGGAGCCCAGGACTCTAGTCTTTTCCTGCTTTGAGTTCTTGTTCCTTACTACATTCCTTACCTTTGGGAGAATGGTTTTAAATAATTTTTTTCCTGTATCAGATGACAAATGACAAGACTTAGGTTTTATTTATTTATTTTTTTGCTATCTTGGAAATTCTTGATGGTAAACTCAAAGAGGAGCATGACCGAAAGCTTTGTAGAGTAAAATGTCTACCTTGGAAAGCCAAGGCTATTTTGAAATTCATTCCAAGGTCATCTCATTCCTAGAGTCAACTTCTGTTAGTCACTGTATTCTGAGAAGCCATCTGTGTATATCACCATGACTTAGATTGCTTGTATCTCAGAGGAGCTGTGCATTCATGTCACTGCTGAGATTAAAAGGCGTATGTGAATGGAAGATGCTTCTGAATGGTCTATGGAATTGTTCTTTGGAAAAAGCAAGGCTTAGGGCAGGGTACTTATGAGCCAATATACTATGGAGAATATGGGTAAACCAATAGAGAAGTTAGAGAAGGAAAGAATGTATACTGAAGTCGAGGCAACACCTAGCACTGGCTTTCTTTTACAAGAATGCTTGAATGTTATAAATGATAGAGAATCATAATGCAATCATCTTCTTCATTGCTGAAGAGGTTTTCTGCCAGATACGTTTCTATTTTATTTTATTTTTGGAGAACCATTCTTCCGTTTTAGCATACCTCTAGTTCCAACCCAGAGTGACAGAACTGGAGCAAATGTCTTGCTGGCTGTCATGGTGGATAATGAACAGTGCTTTCCACTCCCTAGTTCAGCACAGTTTCAAAAGATTCAGGAGAGAAAATATGGCTTTTCATTTCCACATTGTATAAAGAACAATTTTCCATGTCTGAAGCCCCTAAAGAGGCAAAAATGAAATGAATCTTGAACATGGCAAATCCTCTGGAAATAATGCAAAAACTTTACCCCAAATTCAGGTCTCCAAGAATAATAACTGCATCAATACAAAAGCAATTTTCCCAAATAACACTTGGCTAGAGAACAAGTCAAAACTTTATACTGTTCCAAAGTTAATAATAAAGCTACTATATATAAGCAATGCAAAGAATAAGGTCAAGGTTATAAACAGAAAAAAAATCAATGTCATTTATTACATTTTTTCTGAAGAAAAATATGACACCTAGAGAGTGTTGCTGGCTTTTTATTGATGAGACATCGCAAACGATCCATTATAAGAAAATTAAACTAAAATGCTGAATGCTGGGATGCCAAAACTGAGAACTGGCAAGCAGAGAGACCAAGTTGCAGGCCCTTGTCTCCAGATGCTGTGTTGCTGGCAGCATCCTCTGCCTCTCATTACGATGACCATCCGTCCACAGCCTCCAGTCCATCTCCCCTTGGTACATATGAATCTGCTCACCGCCTTCATACTGAAGAGCAGTGCCCACAAACAACCTCGTGATAGAAGTACATGCTATTAGAATAGCTATTCATGGATATGTCTGAAATTTTCACAAAGGCCTTTGTTCAAAAATGCTCCTAAACTACTAATTTTCAAAATTTTATAAGGTTGTATCATTTGCAAATTGATTACTTCCTATTAGCTTGTTTTAGGATTTTGACAGTGTTTATCTAACTGAGGTGTTTTTCCAGCATTTACCTAATATCCCTCCTCCCAACCATTTATCTTTTCATCCCTCCCTCCCTCCCTCCCTTCCCCCCTTCCTCCCTTCCTCCCTCCCTCCCTCAATCCTTCCTTCCTTCCTTCCTTCCTTCCTTCCTTCCTTCCTTCCTTCCTTCTGTTGTAATGAAATATTTGAGACTAGATAACTTATAAAGGATAGAGATTGGGTGGAGAGATGGATCAGTGCTAAAGGGTATTTGTCATTTTTCTGGAGGACTTGAGTTTGGTTCTGAGAGCCCATGTTGGGCAGCTCACAACCACTTTTAAGTCCAGCTCCAATGAATCCAAAGGTTTTTTGATCTATGTAAACATCTACATTCACATGGCAAATGTATACACGGGGGGGGGGAAGGGAGGGAGGGAGAGAGAGATTTTAAAAAGAAAAAAATTGTTTTTTATCATTCTGGAAGCTGTAAGATCAAGGTCAAAGCATTAAGCATTATCAGGTTTGAAATCATCAGGGGTCTGTGTTTTAGCCTTAGAGATGGTGACTGGTACTCTCTTCACTTGGTGCAAACAAGAAAAACCGAAAGGGCCTTGGTAATTTCTTCTAGCTCCTTCATGAAGTATCTAGTCAATTTGAAAAGGCTCAACCCTCATGACCTAATTACCTCTTCAGGGCTCCAATCTTAAACTGTTTTTGATAATTTCATAGATGATTTTCATATTTGCATTATTTCCACTCCTTTCTTTTTTCCTCCAACTCTTCCCATTTCCCTTAACTCATATACATGTATATCCATATATGTGTATGTATGTATTCTATACATGTATATTTGTGAACTACATATACACATATATATTCCTGAGGTGATTAAGTGTCATTGTTCATATGTATATGTGTTTGGGACTTAGTCTTTTGGATTGGGTAGCCTTTCAGAGGGCTTGTCCCTGGAAGAGACTGGCTTGCCTTTACTCAGTGGTCATTGATTGCCCGGAGCTCTCCATGTGGTGGTGAAGGACACTCTTTCTCAATCCTCTCACATTTGGGTTTGAGGCTCAACACATTAATTTTCAGGACACATTCAGATTCTCAGTGTTGAGCTACTCATGTCTCAGAATGCTGCTCAGCTCAATCTCAAAGGGTCATCTTGTGTCTCTGTGTTTTCAAGATTTTTTTTTTATGAGGATACAAAATATATGCTCTTAGATTTACACAGAACCATTAATTTCCATTTTTATTGTCACTCAGAAATTGATGAGTGCCGTTTAGTGTTGAGTCTATGGGTGAGAGATGAATAGGACTTGAATTTAAGCAATGATTGTGGTCTCCTGATCTGTCTTGCTTGACCAAATTTACAGCACTGGTTCCTGCTTTTTCATTAACATATTGTATCTCTTGGTGAGTGTGTTTTTCTCCTTCTAGAATTCTATTCTTTAAACCTACAAAGTTTGATTTTTCTAGATTGTGCTCATACTTTCTCAATATTCTAAAAGCTACGATGGTGGCTTTAGAATCTTATTTCTTTAATGAGAATCCCTGAAATTCCCACGTCATTTCTGTACTTTCTTTCTTACAATAATTTACTTTATTGCAGTGCTGGGGCCTGAACTCGGAGCCCTGTGCTACATAAATGAATTTCTAAAGATCCAAACCCCATTATTATAGTTGTTCAGTGATGTACACAGATAAATAGATGAGTATACAGATATTTTTATAAGGAGTACCAGAAAGTACCAGAAACACGAGGCTTATCCTGACCCTGCACATCAGAGGAGTTTACAGAGGTCCTTCGTCACCCCTGCCAGTCACCTGAGGGAGGCAATTGCTTTATTAAGGAACAAAGTGATAGTTTTCTAGAATGATTGGCAAAGAGGTGTGAAGAGAGAAACTTAAAACTTTGTGAGAAGTAACACATACCTGCTTGGGATTCCCATTAACAAGGCGAACAGGTAAACAGTTTTCTAAAACATTAATGAATAAGAGATGGGGTACTGTTAGTGGATTAAAAAAATTGGCCAAGTACAAACCCCTTCTCAGCATTCACACTGACATTAAAAGTGCTTTTCAGAAGAAATTTGCTTGCACTCTTTTGAAAGTTAAAACCAGGGCCCCGTACATGCTATGCAAGCTGGGAAAGAGGCACGCCAATGATGGTGCTGTAGCCTGTATGGATTTATCCTTGACATGCCAAATCAGTGGGAGTTTTGAAATTCAATAATTCTGGCCCAGCTTTTGTTTACCACTATGAATGATTGATGGTGTGATAGAAATTCCAAACCTTTAATATGCTCTCGGACGTGTCTGGTTTCGGAAATTGGAAGGACATGAACTATGGGAAAATGGAGAGCCATTTTGATAGTTTTTTTTGAAATTGAATCTTCTTCAGACATTAGCAGTGGATAAATAATTAAATCTGTTTCAGCATATAATTCTTATTAGTATAAAATCGCCTGCTGTCTTCTTCCTACCCGGAGGATATTGAACAAATATTTAGAGAATATAGACTTGAAAAGAGGTCAGGACCTCTACAATATGCAGTCCATTTCTGACTTCCTATGCCTGGGCAAGTGTGGTTGACCATGGCAAGACCCTCTTGAACCAGGGCCTTTAGCAGTGTAAATGCTGTGAGACTCAGACTTCCCTGCCTCTCTATTCTCCATTCAGTGTCTTCGCCTCTGGTCAATGTTTCATCTTGACTGTGATATCTTTGACAGGATATTCTAAGAGTACCCACTAACCTAGTGCATCTTTAATGCCTTCCGGTTGCTCTTCTTCAGTGATGTTTTCTGGGTTCAGTTCAGCAGAAGGCAGCGAGGGGTCATAAAAGGGAATATATCACAATCTTTTCCACTGCAAGGTCTGCTCATTCTTCTTTTGAATAATAAATACAGAAATTTTACACTAGCTTTGAATCCTTTCTTCTGGTCATGAGGATGTTTCTCTAAGTTAAAATCCATTCTAAGCATTTGAGTAGATTATACTCAGGTTTGGTCCATGTGCTGGACACACTAGGATTTATTGAAGGAATTTCATTGTCTGGCTTTTGGTGGGGAACCCCCTGGCAGCTCTATTAGTCTGCATTCAAAAACTGAATGAAAACAAAACACAATATGAAAGATGATGCTATTGGCCTTTGGGGGTGCAAGAGATCCTGATGTTTTGCAGGAAAAATAGTCACCAGTAGAGGCTTCGTCAAGTGACACCTGAGCCATCTGTGTAAACAGTTTGGGATTCTGAAACTGGAATGGACAGGGAAAATGTAACTAACCAGAAGGAAAGAAAGAAATAACACGAAGCAGAATCATGTGGATCATGGGTGGGAATATGAATGGTCAAAGTAGGAGATAGCTGAAATTTAGCCTAAAACTGGTGGGTTTATTCACATTGCAATGTGTGTTGGGTCTGAGGAAATAGAAACTAATTTAGTGGGTAATGAAAGTCATTAAAAGCCATGCTACAGGAGATGATAAGATTAGAAGTTTACTTCGCAATTATTTCCAAAAGAGTGCACGAGATATATCGGTAAGGTAGAGTAATAAAAAGACATTAGCTACAGGGTCATTATAGTTTTTCATGTCCTAGCAGAAGTGATGAGTGAGACAGAAAGAGGGTGGTTATTGCAAAATAGAAGAAAAAGAATTCTAATCAATTCATGTTTAGAGGATTAAGGGGCATGTTGAAGGTGAAGACGCCACTGCAGGTTGTACCCTTTGCTTGAAGACATCCCTCTACCGTCTGTTAGTTTCAAAGACTGGCTTTTGGGCCTTTATAATGTTTTTCCTCCTTTGCAATGTAATTTATTTAATGACAATTTTGATTTTAAGTCTCAATAAAGGCATGTCCAGACTTCTAAGAGAAGTAAGTACCTTACACGTGGTAAGTCCACTGGCAGCAATAACCTTTGTCAGGAGACTTTAGCAAAACAAAGGACAAGTTAAAGAGAGAATTCAATTCAACACTGTTTTATTGAGCACCAGTGACTGTGTTAGGTAAGTTAAGTTGGTTTACCACTTACGGAGCAGCGGGAGCCATAGACACAGAAACAAGTGATTACTGCATTAGTGGAATGTATTATAAAAGAGAATTGCATAGAGAAAAGGGACTTGAGTCGGGAAGGGTCCTTAGAGGAATCAATAGCAGTGGATGTGGGCCAGTTTAAAAGAAGGTCTGTGGTAGAGAAACAGTAATGGATATGACTGGTATTGCTGTACTTTGGAAGAAGGAGCTTGAATAAAGGAAGGAATTAAAAATGAGATAAACATACACATAGCAGTGGGAATGAAGCATGATTAAATGAAAGGTCAGAATGAGAAATTGGGGTTCAACCTGAAAATCTGAAAAACAAAATAGCCAGGCACTGGCTCTTACCTCAGCCTCGGTCTGAAAATGGCAATCCTGCCTCCAGGGATTTCAGAATGAAACTGTCCTTTGAGAGCTGTTTCCTTCCATTTTATAATCCTCTCTAGGTCTGGGATTAAAGGCATGCACCACTGTCATTAAAGGTATCACCCAGTTTCTATGGCAACTAATGTGGCTACTGGGATTAAAGGTGTGTGTTACTATAATCTGGTCTGTAAAGCTGACCAATGGGGCTGTTTTACTCTGAGATCTTTGGGCAGTCTTTATGTGTTAAAATGCAGTTGAAAAGCCACCACAGGGGAGTAATGGAGGGAAGGAGAGAAGGAGAGATTTACTATTTATTACTTATTGGTTTCAGTCCTGAGACTTGAACCTAGGGTTTTATATATGCTAGGCAAATGCTTTAATACTGGGTTATATATTTGAGGCATGATCCCTCTAAGATACCCGGGCTGGCTGTGAACTTGTGCTCCTCTTGCCTCTGCCTCCACAATATCTGAGATTATAGGTCTGTACTTCCAGTCTTTGTATTTTTGAGGAACCAAATCCTAAAAGAAAGAAATGTGGGGGTTGGTAAGGCCACAGTGTGTCTCGATGTGCTGGTAATTGATAGCCACAAATATTATTTCTCTGCGTATATGTTTAAGTGGCATCCCACTTTTGAGCATGTGTGTGAGATCATCTTTCTTTAATCCAAATGTAGAGAGGTTTGTGAGAAGTTATTTAAGGAATATTATCCATTAAGTTTTTTTTCTTCTTCTTTTTTCACAGACAGACTCCTGGTTGCACTCCAGTTTTTCCTGGAGAGGGAACATATTACAGAAGGTTAGGAGGAGGGTCATGTGATTCACCCTCAACCTTTTGAATGAGTCAGTTAGTAACATTAGAACGACTCAAGGCATCCTTCTATAGACTCCCACATCACCAGGGAAATTCTTATTCTGCGTTGCTGTCTTAGAAACAAAGCTGGAAGGGGGATGGAAATGCACAGAAGTGTGCACTTTGATTTGCCTGAAAACTGCTCAAGAGCTGAATGGGTTGGAAAGCTTTCTGCCTCTCTTAGGCAAGCATGATGCTTCTGTGCTGGGAAGGGATGAGCTGTTGTCTGAGTCCCAGGAAACGGGGAGATGAGGCCATTCTGAGAGCACCTTTGGATCACAAAGCATTAGTTAACACTTAACCATTTGCTGAAAAGACTGTTTTTTTCCATTTGCAGCTCGCCATCTAACACACAAGAGAGCCCAATTCTAGAATCCCACTTACCTGGTAATAAATAAATATTATTTATTTATTCATGTGTATGGGCACACAGGGGGAGGTCAGAGGACAACTTGTGAGAGTCAGTTCTCTCCTTCCATGCGGGTCCCGGGGATCGAACTCAGGTTGTCAGATTTGCTGGACAGTGCCTGTCCCTGCTGAGTCAATTCATTGGCCCAGCTGTGACTTACCTTGAAATGCCTTATAAGCTAGGTTATTATAAAGTTTTATTACTAATGGCAGTGAGATGAAAGTGATTACTAAATCATGAAAGTTTTCATGGAATTTTATAAAATAGGCAGTTTGAAAACATCAATCGGGATAACATATTTTTATTTTTTTAATAGTCAGATGTCCAAAAGTATTTCATTAAAATGATCCGAACTTGCTTCCCTTGGGTTCATAACTCAGCATCTTTATAAAGTTTTTGGTAACTCACCCCTATTTACTGATCTCACACCTTTGAATACATTGACCCCATTTATCATGAAATAAAATATATCTAAAGAAAACTATGTTAAAATATATACATACAATTGAACAAATAGATATTGTCTTAGTCAGCTTTGTCAACTCGATACACCCCAGAGTCATCTGAGAAGAGCCTCAATTTAGGATTAACTAGATCAAATTGTTCTTTGGACGCATCTTTGGGGCATGATGTTGGTTTCTAATCAATGCCGGAGGACATAATCCATTGTGGATGGCAGTATCCTTGGGCAGGTGGTCCTAACCTGGTTAAGACAGGTAGCTAAGCATGGCTTTAAGAGCAAGCTAGCAAGCGGTGCTCCTCCATGATTTCTGCTTCAAGTTCTTGTTGGAGTTCCCTGACTTCCCCGAGCTATGGTCCACCACCTGGAAGTATAAGTCAAATAAAGCCTTTCCTTGCCAATGTGCATTTGCGTAGACTGTTTTGCCCAACAGCAACAGACAGGAAACAAGAGCAACTGTCAAGCCAACATCAGGATAATCACTAGGTCAAGCAACTGTCTTGCATGGTAATGCTTGTGATATGCATGCCCTTGATTTGTTTATGCATCATTATTTGTGCATTGTTTGCATATGTCAATAATGAACTTCAACTTTGCCTGTTGGGCAACACAAAACAAATGAAGCCCTACTGAATATGTTCCTTCTTTCTTTTATCTTTATTCTTCACGCTATGTTTTTCCTGTCACTAGTGCTTTGGCATGCAGCTCCAGCTCATTTTCCTTGTATGGGGATACATCTGTTTCCTACTGATAATATTTGAGTTGTTTCTAGTTTAGGGTGTTATGACAAATATTGCCATTAGCAACCTTGTTTATGTTATGGTGCACATGTGCATAAATTTCTATAAAATAATGATTCTACATAACCTTTGCATCAGCAGCATCAATAACACTCATTCAAAATGCAAATTCCTGGGTTCTGTCTTAAACGTATTCAGTCATAGACTCTGGAGATGGGATTCACCACTCTCTATTATAATAGCTTTACAGATGTGTCCAAAGAGGATTAAAAACTGAGAAACATCTAGACATAAATCTAAGAGTAAGGAGACATAAATCTGAGCCTAAGATTATGAATATCCTCAGTGCTGCTAAATAAAGCTGAACTACTTATTTCTCAGTGGTTTCCTCATTGGTCAAGAATGCCTCAAATCACCAACTGATTACAATAAAACTTGAGGACCTGTTGTAAAATGGGAGAGTTTTGAATTTAAGCATGTTTATAAAATTCAAACATGTGGTTATTATTTGGCAGTGTTAATAAGTTTTTTTCCCTTGGCTGTAAAAATGTCACAGTTAGATAATCAATTGCTTTTCTACATCAAATAATGATTAATTTCTTTGTGCAGTTTTAACTACCATCTTAAGTTAGTTACTCTGTGAGCAGGTGTTGTAAATAAAGGGTGTGCCTTCCCTTCCTGTGTTGCAGAAGCCCACACACCACACTGACACCAAGTCTCTGATGGCAGTGCTTGTTTATCCTTCCCCACCCCCCCCCCAACAAATGACAGCAATGAACTGATCCTTAGGGCGGTTTCTTCACACTCATGTAGATGCCATTCAGGGGCAGAGGTCTCTATTCTGATGCCTCACAGCCCTTTACCATAAAATGTGCAATCTTGTATGGTAATTCCTTACAGGTATGACTTCCACCCTCACTTGGGAGAAAATCAGAAGCCAAGACTACATTTTCTTGTACCTTCATCTTTAGGATGGAAGGTGCCTAGAGAACACAGAAAACAAAAAGATGCCACTAGAATGGGTTAGATCAATAACTTGCTTTTCCTTTTGGCTCCAGTCCTGCCCCTAGTGTGAATGTCTGGCATCTGATTTTTTTCCCAGTTCATCTCTCCTTGAATAGTTTATAGATGTTGCTTTGTAATGAATATGGTTCTGTGCAGGTAGATAAATAGCTAATGAGCTTGGTTGGCCTTCAGAGACCTGAGTCTGGAAGGTGGGCTTCTCTTTCATCTCTGCTTTCTAAGACTATGTGGGGCAGTGCTGCTTGCTGGCTTTGAAAAGGCTTTGAAATAGTCCACTCTGCACAGTCCATCCATCTTCATTGACCACTGAGCACAAATATACCCCTTTGAGATGATGGAGGTTATAAAATAATCCCACACTAGCTCAGAATTGAGTATAATAAAAGGTTATTTATTTAGGGGTAGACTCACAGATCACAGTCCTCTGCACAAACAGAGAACAGGAACTGAATCCAGAAGCCAGGAGAGAGCGAGTGAGCATGTGCTTTACAAAGGCATTTTTAGTATAAGAGGCCATGCCCAAGTGGGCTGGTATCTTCAAAGCTACTGGCTGAAAGAGTTCCTACAGCACCTTCACCTTTTGTCTAAATAAAAGAGTTCTAGCCTAATACAAAGCCATATACAATAAGAACAAATAACAAGTATAAAAATTAGAATTACAACCAACATAAACAATATCAATCAAGAAACATATGCTAAATGTTTCAATAATTATCCTTTCCTAAGGAGTCTAAGTCTTGTATTAGAAATAGCTTGGCTAAGTCATCAGAGAAAAGTAACTACAACAATCTAGTCTTCAATCCCATTGAGAACATGAGAAGGGAAATAATATTACTTGAGCATGATTAGTAAAAACTCCGGGTCAGAAATTTGGGTTCAACCTGAAGATTCAAAAAGCAAAACAATTAGCCACTGGGTCTTACCTCGACCTTAGTCTGAAATGGTGATCCTACCTCCCAGAATCTCAGAAGGAGTCTGCATCTGAGAGCTGTCTAGCCCTGTCTTATATTCCTCTCTAGGACTGGGATCAAAGGTGTGCACTACTGGGATTAAAGATGCATATCATTTTGGCTTCTGGGATTAAATATATGTGTTACCATAATCTGGTCTGTAAGGCTGACCAGTGGGACTGTTTTACTCTCATATTTTCATGGAGTCTTTATTTATTAAAATACATTTGAAATGCCACTATACCTTTGGTTAATGGGAAATGATTAATTAGGATTTTGTTCTCCCAGAAAAGCCACTGTCTATTGAACAGGAGTTTTAATCTTTGAACCTAAATTAAGGTTTCTTCTTGCAAACTTGTGAGATTGTATGTTTCTGGGCATTCTGGGGTTCTGTCTGTCTTTACTGTTCTCTGTCTTTACTTTTCTCTTCTGTTTGAATCTAACACAGCTTCATGTTAAGGCCCTCATCTAGTTCAGAAGAAGAGCATTAGTGCTCTTCTCTGGCTACATCTAAGGTCTGACTTTGTGGTGATTACTGCTCAGAATTATAAACATCACATCGTGTGATTCTTTTACAATGAAGAAATTGGAAAAAATGTTTCCTGTTTATTGGTGTGACCTTGAGGATGGTTTTCTTAAACTTCAAGGGCTTAGCAAATGTGG
Source organism: Arvicola amphibius (assembly GCF_903992535.2). Taxonomy (NCBI): domain Eukaryota; kingdom Metazoa; phylum Chordata; class Mammalia; order Rodentia; family Cricetidae; genus Arvicola; species Arvicola amphibius. Next base: position 93,175,670 of record NC_052048.2, read on the forward strand.
TCTGAAGCTGGTGTTGAGTTGATACCGCCTACAACCAGGGTGAGTCTCTTGATTTGCATTGTGCGTGGGAAAGAGAGGGTGATTACTGTCTGGGATTGCTCTATTTCTCTTACGTTGTGTCATAAGCAACACAAACGTAAACCTTCTACTTGTAAAAGAAAGGCTTGGACATGATAGAATCTTATTCTTCTGCTAAATCCTGTTGCGATGGGAACCAACATCTTCTGAATGAGAATCAGGCTCCTGAATCTTTTGTGGAAAAGTGTTACCTGGCATGGAAGAAAGCATAGTAGTTTTTAGCTCTGGGAAAAATGAGTCCTATATTTTCCTCTTAAAATTTAAACTGTCTCTTTAAACAACCTAAGATAGAGCTGCATTCATGACTCTTGAAATCTCTCCAATGCATAACAGTACAGAAACATGAAGATAACTCCACTTATATATTTAAAAGGCTACTTATGAATATTTGGATTAAGTATTTATTTGTTTTTTTTTTTTTTCTCAAGACCTGGCAAGTCTACGTACACCTCAGTGCAGAGAGCAGAGCTCAGGGCTCAGCTATACGGGAAAACAGGCAGAGACTTTTTAGTTTCATTTTAATTAAAAACAATGTTTAGTTATGAGCAGGCATCATTTTTGCAAAAAAAAAAATGAGTGCAGCATTAGATAAATGAACTTGAGATCCAGCTTGTGGCGTCTTTCATGGGGCACTGGCTGATTTGAACTTCAGGCTCCTTTGTCTGAAACAATCAATGGCAATAATGCAGTAATTATTGCTTTGAATTGTCCTTCCTTCTGTGCTGCAATAGAAACAGTGTGGCTCAGACTTTGCTTTGGAAACGAGGGCCTGGGGCACTGCAGGGGTCTGAAATACACTGTTCTGTAAACCAAGTCCTCTCGAAATTGGCAGCATGACCTCTTCTCACTTCAGTTTTATGAAACTCTGAAGATATTGCTTGCTCCTCGGGCTTCTGGGAAGATCAGATGGGGGAACTCTTAGTGACTAGCTTTTTGAAAGAAACCTTGCATTCAGGAGGTAAGAAGTCACTTCAACGATGCTGGCTAGCTTTCTCAGAAAGAAAATTCAGGAATAATGCTTGGCAATTAAAATCCCTGCTGCTCTTGCAGGTTTGGTTCCTAGTACCCACACAGTGGCTCACAACTGCCTGTAACTCCAGTTTCAATGGATCCACTGCCATCTTCTGACCTCAGAGGGCACCAGGCATGCTTGTGGTGCATATATGTGTATATATATATATATATATATATATATATATATATATATATATATGTACATATATATATGATCAAAACACTCAAATACATAAAATAAAATCTTAAAAAGATAAAAGCAATGATATTTAAACACACTGATTTTAATTCTTTTTGCTTTAGTGTGTGTGTGTCTCTGTGTGTATGTGTATGTGTGTGTTTTCAGATAGTGTTTTTCTGACCTAATGTAGCCTTGAATTCGTGGCTCTTCATGCCTCAACCTCCTGAGTACTTAGACTACAAGTTAGATCTACCAAATTCAGCTGCACCTTTTGCTTTCATGTCTGGTTCGATTAATCAAATCAAACCCATAATATTCACAGGAATATTATGACTGGATTGCATTTATGAATCTAAAAGACTCTGCCTTTAGAATTTTGGAGTATTGAAAGCCATAAAGAATTTGTCATGGAGATTAGACTGAGGAGAAAACTATTTTTAAACTAGTTAACTGAGTACTACTATGTAATTCTTCTTTTATAATAACTTAATTGCTATTCTTATATACTTTTCAGGATGATATTTTATTTTGATATGATCTGTTACATATTTCAAAGCCTATGTTACTCTTTAGAATATGCTGACTATACAATGAATTATAATTACTATGTAATTACTCATTTGTTACAATTTTAGAAAAGTCTTATTTTGGGGGTAATTTAAAGAATTTTCTTTTAATATGAAGTTTTCTTTTAAATTTATAAAAATTTAACACATCTACTGATATTATACATATACTAGTAGATTGATTTGTATATACCTTAAAAATATATTGTCTATGAAAATAATAAGTACTTTATATTTCTCTGTCAACTTTCTTATACTATATATTTGTATGGTTTTTCTTTATACATGTCCAAAGAATTTCTTTTTTTAAATGTTTTTTTAAAATTTTTTTATTATTAAAAATTTTCCGCCTCCTCCCCACCTCCCATTTCCTTCCCCTTCCCCCATTCCCCTCCCCCTCCCCCCACTCCCCTCTCCCTTCCTCTACAGTCCAAAGAGCAGTCAGGATTCCCTGCCCTGTGGGAAGACGAAGGTCCTCCCCCTCCATCCAGGTCCAGGAAGGTGCACATCTAAACAGACTAGGCTGGTTTTATTTATTTATTTATTTGTTTGTTTATTATGTATACAATATTCTGTCTGTGTGTATGCCTGCAGGCCAGAAGAGGGCACCAGACCCCATTTCAGATGGTTGTGAGCCACCATGTGGTTGCTGGGAATTGAACTCAGGACCTTTGGAAGAGCAGGCAATGCTCTTAACCTCTGCACCATCTCTCCAGCCCCAAGAATTTCTTATTGAACTAACCTAAAGTAATTTTTGTTATATTGTCTTTTGAGTATTAGAAATGGAAAATAGTAAATTTTGAAAAATTTTCATAACTCATTATGTTTTTATTATTGTTTTAAAGGTTTATTTTAAGTATAGAGAGGCTCCTGGATTTCACATGTTAATTTTGTATCCTAGTATTTTAATGGATTTTTATCAGCTGTATGAATTTTCTGCTAGAGTCTTTATGGTCTTTTATTTACAGTGTCATATCATCTGCAAATAAGAATATTTTGACTTCTTCTTTTCCTGTTGTATGCCATTTTTCTCTTTCACCTGCTTTAGTGCTATAGCTAAGCCATCAAGTAGTATAATACTGACTAGGAGAGGGAGAATGGACATCCTTGTCTATTCCTATTTATAGTGAAAATGCTTTGAATTTTTCTCTGCTTAGGAAGATGTTGGCTGTAGGATTCCTTAATATTGCCTTTATTATGTTGAGCTATGTTTTTATAGATTTTCTAGGACTCTTATCATGAAGGATTGTTGTGGTGGTCTTTCAATTGTACTTTAATAAATAAAGTTTCTCTGAAGATCTGAGAGTAAAACAGCCCCACTGGTCAGCCTTACAGATCAGTTAATGGTAATACACACATTTAATCCCAGAAGCCACACTAGTTGTCATAGAAACTAGGTGGTGTATGCCTTTAATCATGATGGTGCATGCCATTAATTCCAGCCCTAGACAGGATAATAAAATGGGAGGAAACAGCTTTCAAAACACAGTTCATTCTGAGATTCCTGGAGGTAGGATTGCCATTTGAGACTGAGATGGAGATAAGAGTCAGTGGCTGACTGCTTTGCTTTTTGGGTCTTCAGGTTGAACCACAATTTATCTCTCTGAGTTTTTATTAATCATGCACCATTTTGGTCCCCAGAACTTCCCCTTTTTTTCTTTTCAAAACAAGAACTCTGAATCTAATCTCCTTTGTTTAGCTTTTTTTCCTGACCATTATCAATAACAATTTGTAACCAACACTTTAAACAAAAACAAACATCCATAATCCATTTTGGGGAATATGGGCACAGTTTTCTAGGCTACTTCCTCCTGATTGAGGGTGTGGATAATAATCTTTTTTATATCTACTTTATCTTTTTTTATCATCATCATCATCTTCATCATCATCATCATCATCATTATATTACAGATTTTCACCTCCTCCCTCCTCCCATTTCCCTTCCCCTCCCCCCATTCCTGTTCCTTCTCCCTCTCCAGTCCAAAGAGCAGTCAGGGTTCCCTGCCCTGTGGGAAGTCCAAGGTCCTCCCCCCTCCATCCCGGTCTAGGAGGTTGAGGATCCAAACAGATTAGGTTCCCACACAGCCAGTATATGGAGTAGAATCATGACCCAGTGCCTTTGTCCTTGGCTTCTCAGTCGGCCCTCCGTGTCAGCCACATTCAGAGAGTCCGATTTGATCACATGCTCCATCAGACCCAGTCCAGCTGGCCTGATGAGTTCCCATTAGATTGGCCTCACCATTGCAGTGATGGGCGCACCCCTTGCAGCCATGACTTCCTTCCTCATGTTCTCCCTCCTTCTGCTCCTCATTTGGACCTTGGGAGCTCAGTCCAGTGCTACAATGTGGGTCTCTGTCTCTATCTCCATTCATCGCCAGACGAAGGTTCTATGATGATAGGCAAGATATTCATCAGAGTGGCTATAGTATAGGGCCAGTTCAGGTGCCCTCTCCTCAGCTGCTCAAGGAATAGGCTAGGGGTATCTCCTTGGACACCTGGGAACCCCTCCAAGGTCAAATCTCTTGCCAACCCTCAAATGGCTCCCTTAATTAAGATATATACTTCCCTGCTCCCATATCCACTCTTCCTCCATCCCAACTGTCCCATTCCCCCATGCTCTCCCCATCCTCCCCTTCTCACTTCTCTCTCCCCATCTCCCCTTACTCCCATCCCACCCCACCCCAAGCTCTCAATTTATTCCTGGAAATCTTGTATACCTCCAATATCCAGGAGGATAACTACATTTTTTTGGAGGTACACCTTCCTATTTAGCTTCTCTAGGATCATGAATTATAGGCTCAATGTTCTTTATTTATGGCTAGAATCCACTAATGAGGAAGTACATACCATATTCATCTTTTTGGGTCTGGGTTACCTCACTCAGGATAGTGTTCTCTATTTCCATCCATTTGCATGCAAAATTCAAAATGTCATTGTTTTTTTTTCCCCCCGCCGAGTAGTACTCTAATGCATATATATTCCACACTTTCTTTATCCATTCTTCCATTGAGGGGCATCTAGGTTGTTTCCAGGTTCTGGCTATTACAAATAATGCTGCTATGAACATAGTTGAACCAATGCTTTTGTAGTATGGTAGGACATCTCTTGGGTATATTCCCAGGAGTAGTATTGATGGATCCTGGGGTAGGCTGATCCCGAATTTCCTGAGAAACCGCCACACTGATTTCCAAAGTGGTTGCACAAGTTTGCATTCCCACCAGCAATGGATGAGTGTTCCCCTTACTCCACATCCTCTCCAGCAAAGGCTATTGTTGGTGTTTTTTATTTTAGCCAATCTGACAGGTGTAAGATGATATCTCAAAGTTGTTTTGATTTGCATTTCCCTGATCACTAAGGAGGTTGAGCATGACATTGTGTCTTTTGGCCATTTGAACTTCTTCAGTTGAGAATTCTCTGTTCAGATCAGTACCCCATTTTTAAATTGGGTTAATTAGCATTTTAAAGTCTAGTTTCTTGAGTTCTTTATATATTTTGGAGATCAGATCTTTGTATGATGTGGGGTTGGTGAAGATCTTCTCCGAATCAGTAGGTTGCCTTTTTGTCTTAATGACAGTGTCCTTTGCTTTACAAAAGCTTCTCAGTTTTAGGAGGTCCCATTTATTTAATGTTGCCCTTATTGTCTGTGCTACAGGAGTTAAACGTAGGAAGTGGTCTCCTGTGCCCATATGTTGTAGACTATTTCCCACTTTCTCTTCTATCAGGTTCAGTGTATTCAGATTGATATTAAGATCTTTAATCCATTTGGACTTGAGTTTTGTGCATGGTGATAGATATGAATCTATTTTCATTCCTCTACATGTTGACAACCAGTTCTGCCAGCACCATTTGTTGAAGATGCCTTCTTTCTTCCATTGTATACTTTTAGCTCCTTTGTCAAAAATCAGGTGTTCATAAATTTGTAGGTTAATATCTGGGTCTTCTATTCAATTCCATTGGTCAACTTCTTTGTTTTTATGCCAGTACCAAGCTGTTTTCATTACTGTAGCTCTGTAATAGAGTTGGAAGTCAGGGATGGAAATGCCTCCAGAAGTTCCTTTATTGTATAAGATTGTTTTGGCTATCCTGAGTTTTTTGTTTTTCCAAATAAAGTTGATTATTGTTCTCTCAAGTTCTGTGAAGAATTTTGTTGGGATTTTAATGGGAATTGCATTGAATTTATAGATTGCCTTTGGTAAAATTGCCATTTTTGCTATGTTGATCCTACCCATCCAAGAGCATGGGAGGTCTTTCCATTTTCTGGTGTCCTCTTCAATTTCTTTCTTCAATGCCTTAAAGTTCTTGTCAAATAGATCTTTCACTTCCTTGGTTAGAGTTACCCCAAGATACTTTATGCTATTTGTGGCTATCGTAAAAGGTGATGTTTCTCTGAATTCTCTCTGTGCTTCTCTATCCTTTGTGTATAGTCAGGCTACTGATTTTTTTGAGTTGATCTTGTAGCCTGCCACTTTACTGAAGTTATTTATCAGCTGTAGGAGTTCTTTGGTAGAGGTTTAGGGGTCACTAATATACACTATCATATCATCTGCAAATAACAAAAGTTTGGTTTTTTCCTTTCCGATTTGAATCCCCTTGATCTCCATATGTTGTCTTATTGCTATTGCTAGAACATCAAGAACTATGTTGAAGAGATATGGTGAGAGTGGACAGCCTTGTCTTGTTCCTGAATTTAGTGGAATGGCTTTGAGTTTCTCTCCATTTAATTTGATATTAGCTGTTGGCTTGCTATATATTGCTTTTATTATATTTAGGTATGATCCTTGTGTCCCTAACCTCTCTAAAACCTTTATCATAAAGGGGTGTTGAATTTTGTCAAATGCTTTTTCTGCATCTAATGAAATGATCATATGTTTTTTTTTCTTTCAGTTTATTTATATGATGGATTACATTGATAGATTTTCATATGTTGAACCAGCCCTGCATCTCTGGGATGAAGCCTACTTGATCATAATGGATAATTTTTTAACGTGTTCTTGAATTCTGTTTGTCAGAATTTTATTGAGAATATTTGCATCGATGTTCATGAGTGAGATTGGTCTGTAATTCTCTTTCTTGGTTGGGTCTTTGTGTGGTTTTGGAATCAGGGTGACTGTAGCTTCATAAAAAGAGTTTGGCAATGACTCTTCTGTTTCTATTATGTGAAACACATTAAGGAGTATAGGTATCAACTCTTCCTGGAAGTTCTGATAAAATTCTGCATTAAAACCATCAGGTCCTGGGCTTCTTTTGGTTGGGAGGTTTTTGTATGACAGCTTCTATTTCCTCACGACTTATAGGTCTATTTAAATTGTTCACCTGGTCTTGATTTAATTTTAGTAAATGGTACTTATCTTAAAACAAGTTGATTTCTTTTACATTTTCCAACTTTGTAGCATATAAGCTTTTGTAGAAGACCTAATGATTATCTGAATTTCCTCAGTGTCTGTTGTTATGTCCCCCTTTTCATTTCTGATCGTGTTAATTTGCATGTTCTCTCTCTGCCTTTTGATTAGTTTGGATAGGGTTTGTCAATCTTGTTGACTTTCTCAAAGAACCAGCTCTTTGTTTCATTGATTCTTTGGATTGTTTTCTGTGTTTCTATTTAGTTGATTTCAGCCCTCAGTTTGATTATTTCCAATCTTCTACTCCTCCTGAGTGAGTCTGCTTCTTTTTTTCTAGAACTTTAAGCTGTGCTTTTAAGTCTCCAATTTGAGCTTTCTCTGTTTTTTAAATGTGGGCACTTAGAGCTATGAACTTTCCTCTTAGCACTGCTTTCATAGTGTCCCATAGGTTTGGGTATGTTGTGTCTTTATTTTCATTAAATTCAAGGAAGACTTTAATTTCTTTCTTTATTTCTTTCCTGATCCAGGGGTGGTTCAGTAGTTGACTGTTCAGCTTCCAAGAGTTTGTAGGCTTTCTGGGGGTAGAATTATTGTTAAATTCTAACTTTATTTCGTGGTGATCTGATAAGACACAGGTGGTTACTAATATTTTTTTGTATATGTGGAAGTTTGCTTTGTTACCGAGTATGTGGTCAATTGTTGAGAAGGTTCCATGAGCCGCAGAGAAGAAGGTATATTCTTTCCTATTTGGGTGGAATGTTCTATAGATGTCTGTTAAGTCCATTTGATTCATTACCTTCATCAATTCTCTTATTTCTCTGTTAGGTTTCTGTCTGATTGACCTGTCCATTGGTGAGAGAGGAGTGTTGAAGTCTCCTACTATTATTGTGTGTGGTTTGATGGCTGCCTTGAGTTCTAGTAATGTTTCTTTTATGTAAGTGGGTGCTTTTATATTAGGGGCATAGATATTCAGGATTGAGACTTCATCCTGATGAGTTGTTCCTGTTATGAGTATAAAATGTCCCTCTCCATCTCTTCTGATTGATTTTAGTTTGAAGTCAACTTTGTTAGAAATTAGTATGGCCACACTGGCTTGTTTCTTAGGTCCATTCGCTTGATAAACCTTTTCCCAACCCTTTACTCTGAGTAGATGTCTGTCTTTGTGGTTGAGGTGTATTTCTTGTAAACAGCAGAATGTTGGATCCTGTTTTCGTATCCAATCTCTTAGCCTGTGCCTTTTTATAGGTGAATTGAATCCATTGATATTCAGTGATATTAATGACCAGTGGATGTTAACTCTGGTCATTTTTTCTTTTGGTAGTAGAGTTTGTGTGTTACCCTTCTTTGAGTTGTGCTGGTGAAGGGTCGCTAGATGCCTGAGTTATTGTGGGCATTGTTGGACTCCTTGGTTTGTGAATTTCCTTCTATTACTTTCTGTAAGGCTGGATTTGTGGCTATGTATTGTTTAAATTTATTTTTATCCTGGAATATTTTGTTTTCTCCATTGATAGTGAACAAAAGCTTGGCTGGGTATAGTAATCTGGGCTTGCATCCATGTTCTCTTAGTTTCTGCAGTACACCTATCCAGGACCTTCTGGCTTTCATGGCTTCCATAGAAAAGTCAGGTGTAAGTCTGATAGGTTTATCTTTATAAGTTACTTGACCTTTTTCCTTTGCAGCTCTTAATATTCTTTCTTTATTCTGTATGTTTTGTGTTTTGATTATTATATGGCGAGGGGATTTTTTTTTTGATCCAGTCTATTCGGTGTTCTGTATGCTTCTTGAACCTTTATAAGAATATCTTTCTTTAGGTTGGGAAAGTTCTCTTCTATAATTTCATTAAATATATTTTCTGGACCATTGAGTTGTAATTCTTCTCCTTCTTCTACCCCTATTATTCTTAGGTTTGGTCTTTTTATTGTGTCCCAGATTTCCTGAATGTTTTGTGATGAGAATTTGTTGGATTTGCTGTTTTCTTTGATCAGTGTGTTTATTTTCTCTATGTTGTCTTCAGAATCTGAGATTCTTTCTTCTATCTCTTGCATTCTGTTGGTTATGCTTGTTTCTGTAGTCTCTGTTCATTTACCTAGATTTTCCATGTCCAGCTGACCCTCGGTTTGTGTTTTCTTCCTTGCCTCCATTTCAGTTTTCAAGTCTTGAACTGTTTCCATTATCTGTTTGATATTTTTTTCCTTGGTTTCCTAGGATATCATGTATGGATTTACTCAATTCTTCAAACTTTTTGTTATTCTTCTCATCCATTTCTTTAAGGAAGTTTTTCACCTCCTGTTTAAGGGACTCTATCACTTTCATGAAGTCATTTTTTTCTACTTCTTCTTGATTAGGGTGTTCAAGTCTTTCTGTTGTAAGTTTGCTGGGTTCTGGTGTTTTCATGTTGATTTTCAGATTGTTGGAGGAATTCTTGCATTGGTGCCTGCCCATCTCTTCCTCTGAATGCTCCCCTATTGATCTTTTTTACAGGATCAGTTCTCCTTGCTGGCCAGGAAGCTTGCAGACAAAAGGCCTACCTTGCTACAGGCAGGCTATTGAAACAAAGGAACTCCCTCTTGCCTGGATGCACTCACTAACCAGTCCCAGTGCCCAAACAGGCTGAGCTGGGGGATCTTATCTTATGGCCCTGAAGATGAGAGTGCAGACAATAATCTTATAGGATTATAGTCAGGTCCTGGCTGGAATAGTCTGTGAGCCTGAATCATCTCAGTACGTAGTCTTGAAGCTGTTCTGAATGTAGAACTCAGAAGAAACTCCAACAGAGGTGCTCTAACACAGTGAATCATCTAGGCCATCTGTTTCCATTGGAGATTTTTCCAGGGGGTCTTCCTCGATCAAACCTGATTTTTCTTAACCAAGAATGAGTTCACAGCCTTTCACTTCCAGTGAAAATAAAAGCAAAACTTCTCCAAAATAACATATCCTTCAATTTAAATTTTGAAGTCAAGTCATTTCAAAATATATATGTTGGATAAAACAAGCATCATTTGTAATCAAATGTCTTTTAGCAGCTGTTGTTCCTTCCTTAGCAGTCAAATAATACAGAGACAACACAATAACATACAGTACCCAGACTCTCTGTGTATTTTCCATCTTTACATGGCTTTAATTTTATTTTTTATTGTATTTTTTATTCCTTTTTTGATGCAGGATTTCTCTGTGTAGCTTCAGCTGTTCTGGAACTCTTTCTATAGACCATGCTACCCTTGAACTCACAGAGATCCACCTATCTCTGCCTCCCAAGTGCTGGGATTAAAGGTGTGTGCTGCCACACCCAATTATTCCCTTTCTTTTTTTTTTTTTTTAAAAAAGGACTTTCTTTATCCTTTTTCTTTTCTCTCCCAAGCCTATGTATATTTTTAAACACATTATAAACCATTTAGGGTTTTTTATATGAATTTGTCTTTACTCTTTTTCTGACCACATGAGTCTTTAATTTGCTAAGTGACATGACTAGGATTAAAGCTGTTTTGGTGACTAGATCCATCCTACTGTTTGGCTTCCTGAGAGTCTAGCTTCATGGTAGAGGTACTGGCAGGAGCCATGTATTTTTTTTTTTTTACCACAACTCTGTGGGGTTTCTAGATTTATGCCACTACCAAGAAGCATGCCACCAGGCTGCTCATAGACACCATTTAAGTATTTGGTCACAGAGCCTCTTAAAAGAGCTGCATGATTTTTGCTGCTAAGGGTGAGCCAGGAAGCCTCTTTTAAAGGAGCTGTGCCTCTGCTAGGTTCTATTAGATAGATCCCATACAAGACAATGCTGCTACCAAGAAGCTGTGCTTAACTCTATTTCTTTGTGTCTAAAATTCTTTCCTAAGCTCTCTCAGGCTTCATGTGAATGTAGTTGCCCCACATTGGGTGCCATTTGTAGATGGAAGTTTCTGTCTTGCCTGGTCCTACAGCAGTTCAGTCCCAAAGAAACATACAGAGGCTTATATTAAACTATTTGGTCTATTAGCTCAGGATTATTATTAATTAGCTCTTACAATTTGAATTGGTTTGTAATTCTTATCTATGTTTAGCCATGTGGCTTGGTACATTTTCTCAGAGTGGCGTTTTCATCTTGCTTCCTCTGCATTGGGTGGCAGCTGCAGACTGAGCCTTTCCTTTTGTTAGAATTCTCCTAGTCTGGTAACCCCACATATACTTCCTGCCTGGCTACTGGCCTATCAGCATTTTATTAAACCAATACAAATGACAAATCTTTACAGGGTAAGAAGAACATTATCCCACAGTAGGTTGTTGCATTTTGTCAAAGGCCTTTTCTGTATCTAATGAGATTATCATGTGATTTCTGTCCTTGAGTCTATTTACATGGTAGATTATATTTATTGGTATTTTTATTTATGTGTTTATGTATGTGGTATTTATGTGGGCATGTATATGTAAGTACAGGTAGCTGTGGAACACAGAAGCAGTGGACCCCTTAAAGCTGGAGTTACGGCCACTTGTAAGCCACCTGACATGGGTGAAGGTAACAACTCCAGTCCTCTGTGAGAGCATACATACTTTTAACTGCTGAGTTATCTTTCCACCTCCCATACTTATTGATTAAAGTTGACATTATTTAAGAACCTTGTTTCTGATGACAAAAGAACTCACAACTGTAGTGTAATAAAATACAACAGAACATTTGGGTGAAAATTCCTTATAATATTTCTCCTATAACTCCTATTGACAACTTATAATCAAAACATGAAGGTTATATATGCAATTTGATGAGATTTCTGAACATACTTCCTGTTGTATAATGACTCCTAGTGGTGTTAGGATATCCCCATGATGACTAAAACGTGTCTATTTTAGTCCGTGGCCATCCCACACTAGCCCCATGCAGACCCAGGGTTCTCTCCTCTTCTACCCTGCAGTACTTTACTTGTCTTAAAAGGCACAAGATGACTTCTGTGTATCATTACATGAACATATCAAGATTTTAATCTGTCTTCAATCATAAATAAAGCTGCAAAGATCGTCATGACATAAATGGCTTTGCATGCATTAATCTTTTATAGAAAAGCAAGTATATTTTACATATTGATACACAAGGATAGTGGTTTGTGTATCAAGATGCTGTGTAATTTACATTCATACTGTCAGTTCAGGAGTTTTCTCATTTCCTCAGAATTACCAAGAACAATCATTCATTCTGATCTCTGACATTCTGGAAGGTGAAATATGATGTCATGCTTTAGTGCACAGTCTGAGGACCTTTGTGACCCAGGTTTGACTCTTGGGTGAATAAACAATTTGTGATTTTATTATATAAGACATATCATGTTGTTATTGTTTATTTGAAGATATTTTATACTATCTGTTAAGATATTTAAATACTAGAATGCTGTGACTTTTGTTAGTTGCTTTTATACATACATGTAGATATGAATTTAAGTCTATTGAGGCAAGCATACTATATATTTTTGTATCAATACCATGTGACTTTACTCAGGTCTGAAGATATGGTGGTGAAGGTCTTTAAGTCCTTCCTTTTATTTATTTGGGTTTCTATTATTGTCTTTATGTGATTTAGCTCCCAATGGCAGGATAATACTTTTCTTTAGTCTTGAATCCATCCAGAACCTACTACATTTTCTGCATACAACACAGACTGATTACATTCTCGTTGATTTGTCATTTGAATGGATGAGCACACAAATTATTTGTGGGCATAAGGTCATTCACTTCCTTCAGATAGGCCTGCAGATGACTGCATATTCTATTTGACATTCACAACAGAAAGTTCTAGGAATACAAAGAAGTATTATCTTAGGTATCCTTTCCCAATTCTATTGAAGGAAGAGTCCCCCACCCCCAAATATCTCTGACTTCATTTTGGAAGTGTCTGAAAGGCAAGTTCTATTTGTCTTCAGGAAGGGTGCCATATTGACAAAGGGACACAATTTTCTTTCTCCCTGTGTATTAGATAATGAACACATCTGGCACGGTAAGATGTGCTGAGGAAGTGCTGACGAGCTTCTGGTCAACATTTTTAGTGGTACTTAGGTGAAGCTTGCAACAGAGATGAAGACTCACCAGCGCTGCAGATGACACGAGCCTGCCAAGCTGGAATCACGTAAAGAGACACCAGAGCCCCGAGAGGAAATCAGCAAGTCTGACCTTTAGAAGGTAGAGTGTAAAGCACTGCTTTTAAGGTTAAATATTTTTCTGCTTGACTCAGGGAGGCATGGTTTGGTAGCACTTCTAGAAAGGGATTTTTCTTTCCTTTATCCACAAGATCAACAGAGGCTGTGATTGCTACCACATGAGCCCAAAGGGAGCTTCGTTAATTGCTGTACTGGGAAACTGCTCTTTACTTCTCTTGGGATTGAGATCATGTCTGGAATATTGGGCTTAGTGCCTGCTAAATATAATCAAAAATCATAATCAGTTGTGTCTATGGTAAAAAAAAATAAGCACACTATTTTGAAAGCACGCAGTTTCATATTTTCTCATTTTAACAGCCATAGCTAAACAACTTTTATCACAAAGGAAACTTTCAGAAGTTCAGGCAACTGGGATCCAAAAGAATGCTATGTGAGAATATGGCAATTCTTACTTAAGTCTTGGTTGTTTTCAGGAGACACAATAAAGGGCAAGAAGGGGCACCTTTTGCCTGCAAGTAGAATATCAGCAGAGATGATATACAACTTCATGAGTCTAAAGTCACTGTTACTATTTCAGATAGAATGCCTTCAAGACTCAGAGACCAACACTTATGGCAAATTGGCTCTAACCTCAGTTTCTAGGCTTTTGTCACCATTCACTTGCTAGATGTGAAACTGAAAATCCCCATGGGTAAGGACTGTCTTCTAGTCAAGGAACATGGTCAATCAAAACCTCAGGTGAATGTGTGTCAGGAGTGTTCTAGAAACTATTTTAGGATTGGATGACTTATTGGACTCTCTTAAAAGCACAGTAGTTTGTTGTTGTTGTTGTTGTTTTCTTTTTTCCCTTTGTGTTATGGTGTCGTGTAGTCCAGGTTGGCTTCAAAGTTGCTTTGTAGTTGAAAATGACTTTGAACCTCTGAATCTTTTGTTTCCAACTCTCTAAAGCTGGGATTATAAGCCTGAGCCTCCATGCTTGGCTTATGCAGTGCTGGTCATAGATCTAGGGCTTCATGCATGTCAAGCAGTCATTTTGCCCACCCTACTGAGCTGCAAGCACCTTCAGTCCTCTGATTTAAGAGCATGTTTCTGAGTCAATGTTACATAGATTCTGTTTCGCAGAGAAAATCCCCTTGCTTGTAGTAACTGCTAGTATTTCTTACAAAAGTTTCTGACGTGTTTATGCCTCTTTTAGAGACCATGACAACTAAGAAATAATCCAGATGAATTTGATAATAGCCATTGTTTTAAAGAACATACTAAAGATGTAAACTAAACCAGTTCTTATGGTAAGGGACCCTGGAGGGTGGGTATCTGCTCATCGCCTTCGCATTTCTCTGCTGGAAGAGAACATCAACTGAAGAAATAAGCTGAGTTCAGACACTGAAAAGTAATTGCCAAGAGGAAACAGAATGTATTTGGCTTCTTTCTTCTCTTTGTGGATTTGTGAGAGAGATCTGTGGAGTTCCCACTCCAGTCCACGAGCTGATTTGAACATTTTCTACTCAGGAAGTCAGATTACTGGGAACCAGTCACGTGTCTGTAAATTTACTCTACCTCCTGCGAAAGCAAGAGACAGTTCAAGTGAGTCACCTTCCAGTGGCCGAAACACTGGGTGGGTGAAGTGATTTAATTAGACCCACTGGTCATTAGTTTGACATTTCAACTCGATTAGACCCTGGAAACCTAGAGTTTTTGGTCTAACATTATTCTCAATATATCTGAGGGTGATTTTTATGAAATTAACGTTTGAATGGGTAGACAGAGTGAAGCCAGTTGTCTTCCTTTATGTGGGTAGATTTCATTTAGTCAACTAAAAACCTGAACAGAGCTTGGAGCAAGGGGAACACTCCTCCACTGCTTGTAGGACTGCAAATGTATAGCCACTTTTGGAATCAATATATCAGTTTCTCAGAATACTGGGAATCCATTTACCTCAAGGCCAAGCTATACCAGGCTTGGGTATATACCCAAAGGATGCTTAATTATTCCACAAGGATGCTTGTTTGACTATGTTCACCCAGTGTTATTTGCAATAGCCAGAACCTGGAAACAACCTAGATGCCCTGTAATGAAACAAAAGATAAAGAAAATGTGGTAGATTTACACACACACACACACACACACACACACACACACACACACAAAAAAAAAAAAAACCTGAGTAAAAGAGAACTTCCTTATGATTGCATGAACTTGGGCATTGATCTTGGACATTGGACTATGCCATCAGTGTTATTGTATCTATTATTGTCTCCTGTGGAACAACCTTGGTACACTGTAAATATGTATTGCTCTCATTGATTAACAAAATGCTGGGAAGAAGAAGCATGGAGTCTTGGAAGTCCGAAGAGATACTCAGAGAAAGCAGGGGATATACATGCTGTGCTGAAAGAAGGTATCACCAGGTGGTATAGGGCTGATAAGAAATTCGGTTAACTTAAAAGTAAGAGTTAGCTAGCAACAAGCCTATCTACTGAGCTATCTGCTGAGCGTTTATGATTAATATTGAATCTCCGTGTTGGTTCCTTGGGAACTGGCAGGCAGAAAAGAAAAGTCCATCTATAGTTGTCAATTTAAGATCAGTGGATCCTGAAGTTTCACAGTCCCTATGTGAACCCATTCCCTCCTTCCCATGCCTCTCTCCTTCCTCTCTCTCATTTCCTGTGAATTTTAAAAATATCTTATTCATCACCTAGCTATCTAGCCATGATATTGGCTTTTTGCATTGGAGAACCCTGACCAATACAGTTCTTTCTTAGATGTAAGAAATAGAAATTCAAGCTATTACGTGTCATGCGATGATATTCATGAGTCTCTGTGTGAACAGCAGACTTGTAAAACTGAGTGTTCTGGCCTTAATAGAGTAGGGCTCCAGGTGAGAGAGATATTGATGTGCTTTTAATTTATCTGTATACTTTGTGGATATCTGTCCAAATAAATCTCCACTACTCAGAATCTTACTCATGTTCTTGTCTCAGGTACACTTTTCACATGCATTGACCTTGCTTGCTTTTAAACTCCGCTTACTTATACTTTTTTCTTTTGATAGGATGAAACTGTCATATTACATCATATCAATTTATCCTCCACTCTGGCCTTATTTCTCAGGATATAGCAGTTTAGTTTCTGAAAGGAAAACATAATGGCCCCTGCTCCATTTCCCCATGTCAAGTCATATCAAAAAGCCACTCATCTTCCTATGGATTTGGTTTCCATGGTTACATTGTAAACATGCCTCTTGGTACAATTAGCTGGACTAGAAAATGGATGGCTATACACTGTAAGATAAGCTACCTGGGTTTTTTTCCCAGTAGGGGCTATATGTAGGCAGCTTCTCATATAAAAGCTTAGGCATGACTTAAACTATGCTTGTCATAGTTGAGAAACCATCTGCTCAGACAGGGAGAGGTTGGGAGTGAGAGTAGCTGCTAAGAAACTTAGTCATGGGTCTTCTTTCTCTTTGTGAGTGAGGCATACACCTGGTTCTGTTCCTCACGTTATTTTTCTTTATCGTGAATGATCAAAAATACAGTCTGAGCAAGATTCAGACACGTGGAATTACAAAAACAACCTAAGTATCTAAGAACAGTGTGCATAAAAAGAGAATCAACACACACATGTTTATTATTTATATTTGTATAAACACATAAACGCTTATTCTTCTCTTTCTACAGGGTTCTTCATTTCTTGGAAGATGTTTGCAAACCATTGTGATCACTGGTCCTATTTCTGAGCTCTATAGCACCTATAAAGCACAGTAGAGGAAAGGATGAGAGACTCTTGTGCGCACACATCTCTCTCACCCACGCTCTCAATAGGTGATGGCTAGGCAGGCCCAGGTACTTTGCTAGGGTTATGGATACTATCTGGCAAGTTCCAAAAATGGAGGGGTCAGATTTTCATTGTATTATTCTAGTGATCTTTTCTCAGATTTGTTCTCAGTCTTTAGCAGAGTAAAATGGGAATCTTTCTGAAAGTGGATATTCTATTTCAATCAGAAATTGAATTCTATATAAAAGCACTCTGCTCTCAGGAAGGAGTGGCAGTGACAGCTGAAGGGAATTCCTCATAAGTGAAGAAACAGAGAAGTCAGTCCATCATGGCCTCCTTCCTAGAATGGTCTTTTTCTTACTTTCATCAGCTACATACTGGCTGAGTGCTTTTCAACACTCTCTCTTTTTTGTCCCTACCTATAAAGAGAAAAGATGGGTAACAAGTGTTGTAAATGAAGGAGCTATTATTTGAGAACCTATAGTCTATTTATAGAGGCAGTTCTAATACTTCCCACTTACTGATGCATACCGTGTAGCCAAAATGCTTCATTAATTACCAATAATAACCATAAAACAACAGCTATTGTTGCCTGCGTGCATCTCAGTTTTACATGAGGTTTATCTGAACACTAACTTTTAAAATTAACCTGACATGACTGGCATTTTTAAAAAATAAATCAGGGAATAAAATTCAAGGTTGAATGTTGAATCAAGACTGTTTGTCTAATAAATAATGAACAGAAACTCAAATCTAATTCTTTATAACTCTGTTTCTGGTGCATGCTTAATAAAAGCTCAGAGAGAGAAATTGGGGTTCAACCTGAAGATCTGAAAGGCAAAGCAGCCAGCCACTTTACCTCAGTCCAAAATGATGATCTTGCCTTCAGGAATCTCAGAATGAGATTGTGTATAAGAGTTGTCTCTTCCCATTTTAAAATCTTCTCTAGGACTGGGATTAAAGGCATGCACACCATGATTGAAGGCATGTACCACCAAGTTGCTATGGTGACTAGTGTGACTACTGGGATTAAAGATATGTGTTACCATTACCTGGTTTGTAAGGCTGACCAGTTGGGAAAGCTTGATTTATTAAAATACAATTGAAATGCCACTCCATTTCCCCTTTTTGTCTAAAATAAAAAAGAAGGCTATAACTAATATAAGAAAACTATACATAATAAGTACAATGACTATATACAATATATACAGGCAATAAATACATCGACAATGTCTAGTCCATTTGCATTTGACAAATTCAGAGAAAATATTTCATATCTATCTTATCTTGGTGAGTCCAAAGTTTTATACCAAATTTACTTTTTGTCATGACTTGCTTTCTTCATCTGGTAAACTATAACTATAAATATCTAATCTTCAACACCTTCAGAGACCCAAGAAGGAAATAATATTAACTGAGTAAGCAGGAAGTACAAGGAAGTGAGTTTCAAAAAATGTGAGTAATGATGGAAATAGCTGGATGCCGGGAGAGTCACCCAAAGTTTCTCTGGAACGTTGGGGCATCTATCTTCAGCCTATAGGCCTAGCATATCCAATAGACTTTTCTATGAAGCAGGGTTAGTAGTATAATCAAACTTGTAGTCACTTAGGTATGTTTTCAAAGCCAAACAAAAATATATTTTATATAGACAGGTCACCTTCAAACACTTCAGAGATCTATAGAATATGGCATTTAAGATGTTTTAATAACCTAGGTTCCTCTTTTTAATGATAGTGAGACATGTCTACCTAGGTTCATCTTTTTAATGATAATGAGACCAATCTACTTCAGACAAGATCATGAACATCGAAGAAACTCAACATAGAGTTTCCTTTCTTTAGCAAAAGTAAGCCACTGGGCAAGAAAATGCCCCTGCCTCAACTGCTGACAGTGTGCTATCCTAATTAGACAAGCAGTAAACAGAATATTCTGCTTCACAGAAAAGTCTGTTGAATATTCTAGGCCTGTGGGTCAAAGATAGATGCCCAGTGTTGCAGAGGAACTTCAGGTGAGTATCTGGGCAGCAAGATGTTTTTGTCAATTTTAGCAGTTTGGAAGTTATTTACAATGCACTTCCTATTTACTTATGTAATATTATATCCTTCTGGGGTCTTTGATGGAGTTGAAGGCAGATAGTTATAATTATAGTTTTTCTTAGTTATGATAAAAGATAAGTTAGATGTGAAATTTTAGACTCAGAGAAATATAGTAACTGTAATTCTTGCTTGATACTGTTTTGTTATATGTAATTTTACTATGTTAAAGCTAAACCCTTTTTCTGTATTTATACAGAAAAGGAGAGGTGATGTGTGATTCCCCTCTGTATGCTATGAGTATGTTTTATTACCATTGGTTGATAAAGAAGCTGCTTTGACCTATGGCAGGGCAGAAAATAGATAGGTAGGAAAACTAAACTGAATGCATGGAGGAAGAAGACTTATTGAGGCAGAGGCCACGTAGCTGTTGAAGGAGAAAGATGCTGGAACCTTACCTGTAGGCCACAACTTCGTGGTGATACATTACTAGAAATGGGTTAATTTAAGATGTAAGATCTAGCTAGAAAAATGCCTGAGCCATAGGCCAAACAATGTTGTAATTAACGTAGTTTTTCTGTGTGATTATTCAGGTCTTGGTGGCTGGAAAATGAATGTGTAGTCTCTGTTTACATATTTCTATCACTTTTCTCAGAGCTTTAGAGAGGGAATTTTCACCAGCTGTGTGTAGGTTGGCCTATTGTAGACACTGGATGAATAGGTCTATGGTTGGGAAGCACTCTAGGTCCCATGCTTCCTGATGAAGCTTGGTATAGCTCAAATTCTAATTTGTCTTAATAATAAAAACCCAGAGTCAGATATTAGGGGATGAAAGCTTAAAGATCAGAGAAGCAGAGCAGCTAGCCACTAGTTCTTATCTCTACAAAATCCTCAGACCTACTGGGGTATCCTTTCTCTACAGCTTAGTATCTTCTTGCTGCTGGGTTGAGAGATAAGAGATAACACTGCATAGACTTCTTATACATGTGGTCTGTTGTAGAGCATACTTAGGGCCACATAGATAAAAGTTTTCAGTCTGGGCTAAGAGCTCAGCATGGTGTCTGAGACAAGGAACTTCCTTTTAGGCCACTTACTCATGGATCTTCTTGGTCTATTTGTATTTCCTCCTTGAAAGTCTCTAGGGAGTAGCACCATGAGAGGAAAACTGTAAATTCTCATCAGAAAAAGTGCTGGATTCACAGTTGGTCTAAGGGAGAAATGTTATTTCTGAATTGAATGCTGAGAGGCAAAAATCAAATCTTCCAACTTAACAACCATGACACTTTCTCTCTGGACCCAATAAAAAAAATTGATTTCTGATATCATCTTCCACTCCACTTTGACTCATGTGCTTATGAGCCCTCTCTCTTAGTCTTTTCATATCCTCCCATTTCAGTCTTTGTTTTTCTATCTCCAATCCAACCATACTGCTCTAGCTTCACCAATACCTGCTCATGTGTTCTTTCCCTCAAAGAAATAAAATCTTGAAATCATACAACGCGCGACCAGTTCCAAATGGCCACAAAGTAAATTTGACATGAAGATCAAGGTATGATGCCTTGCATCTGATATGTTTTCCACATGCTCATGTGGCTGAACACTTGGTCCCTAGTGTGTGACATTAGTTGGGATGTTATGGAATCTTTAGATACGTGGACTTGTTGGCTATTGATAGTCCTTAGGAATGAGCCTTGAAAGTGATTCCCACACCTCTGTTTTTGACCTAATCTCTCTGCTCTACACTGAACTACCCCTCCACCACGCCTACTCTGCCATGATAAATTGTGTTTCCTGAACCCGTAATCCCTTCAGTTGCTTCTGTCAAGTCACAGTGACAAGTGAAGTAACTAATACACAGGGTTGGAAGTTAAAGTGATCTAGCATCTTAGTCTGTTTTGTGTCTCTGTAACAGGTTACCTGGAGCTGGGTACCTTTTAAATGGACAGAAATGTGTTGGTTCATAGTTCTGTAGGCTGAGATGTTCAGGATACAAGTCCCAGCATGAGCCTTTGTCATTAGATGGCCGAAAGTAGAAAGGCAAGAGAATGCCAACCCACTTCTGCAACCCCTTTTTATAACGGTGTCACTCTTCCTATGAGTGCAAAGGTTTCACAGGAACCTCTGATTAGAACTCATCTCTCAACACTGTCATCCTGGGGAATAAGACTCTATCTTTCCAGTTCTGAGCACTAACAGCAGCGCTTGGGTAAGATTTTAGTACTTTTGTTTTGTTTTGCTTTTCCCTTTAGTACATCACAAATGCAGATGACTTCAATGGTGCACCATCTTTGCAGCACTTTCTAGGTTCTTTGGGACCTTGAGAAAGCTTTCTTATCAATAACTTCTGACTTAGAGATGGTAAAGTCTAAAGTCTTTGTGTTGCCACTTCCCTCTATGCAGTTCTAAATGACATGAAAATTATAGTCAGTGGTATTTTTCCCTTTGCAACAGTCCAGCATGGTTCCTTTAAAATGTGTGCAGCTTGCACTTGGTTTTAATAGGGAGACATTCCAGATGCCCGTCTATACCATCTGCAACTCCTATGCTTTTCTTTTGCAATTGGCTTATCTGGATTCTCCCTGACTTCCCTTTTGCCTCATTTGGATGTAAGCAAATATTCTTCAGCACAGTAGGATCTCATGACTGTTTATGGTACCCAGTTTCTGTAGTGAGGAGCTGTGGGCCTGCTTTTTGTCCTGCCCTGCTCCCACTCAGCTAGCTTTACCCAAAATAACAACACACAAACTGTATTCATTTAAAACACTGTCTGGCCCATTAGTTTCAGCCTCTTACTCACATCTTGATTAACCCATATCTAATAATCTGTGTAGCACCAGGAAGTGGTGCCTTACCGGGAAGATTCTAGCGTACGTCCATCTTGGGCCGGAGCTTCATCACGTCTGTCTCAGAGAGCAGAGGCATGGTGATTTATTAACTTCCCTTCCCAGCATTCTGTTCTGTCTACCCCGCCCACCTAAGGGCTGGCCAATCAAATGGACCAGGCAGTTTCTTTATTAACCAATGAAATCAACTCAAACAGAAGACCCTCCCACATCAAGTTTCTTTCTCAAAATTTAGGTTTCACTGTGTGGGGTGGCATTGCGAGACCAAGGACAGGCTTGGCTAGGTGTTCTGTGATCTGTTAAGGGATAATTTAAGACACACCTGATAGGTTTTTAACATGAGTTAACTGGAATCTCTTTTGGTCCCGTGAATTTGTAGGTAACTAGGATGTGAAAGTAATCCAGTCATGGTAGATGTGTTAGATTTACTTAAATTGAAACCATTTTTAGAAGCCTCTTCCCACCATATCAACTTTGTTTATGTGCTAAATAATGAACTTTTAATTTTTAAAGGAAACAGCTCATTTCTGAGCAGACACTTAGGCATGCATCTAAATATAAAGGTGCAGAGTACTATTCTGAAAAGTTTCATTAATTCCAAATCAGTGTGCTGTCTTTCTAGATGTCTGTGATATTACCAGGGCATTTGCACCCCAAGGCTTGCTGATTTCTGTCCTGCTCTGCCAAGGAGTGGACAGCTCTTACCCAGCATGAGAGATTGCTTTAGTTGAGGTAAAGAAAGAACAGCATGTTTAATCATGCTCTTTGTGGCCAACTTTCTCTCCTCAGCATCCCACTGATAGATCCAGCAGAGGAATAACATCAGAGATCAGACTGATTTCGAATTTCTCTCTTCCTTCAGAGCAGCTCTTGTTTATTTCTCTGTAAGAAGCAAGTTCATGGGGAAGGAATGCATGGGTAAGTATTCATGAATACAAATTTTCTTTTATGCAGTTTCAAACTCTACTTACTCAAAAATACCCAATAGCAACTTTACTTTGATTTTATGTTTTATTAAAACAGTGACAATTAAAGAGAGAACATTACTCTAATTATATAATTGAATAAAATAGCGAACAGATGCACTCTGGCTGCTGTGGACAGCCATGCTCGTTTACAATGGTGAGCACAGCAAAGCCATCTGGACCTTTTTTGTATTTTTTCATCTAAATTGGTTTCTGTTTTTAAGATGTCACTCCCCAAGTTTCCATACCACTGAGGTTACTGCTTTCCATGTGACCACCATAGAATGGAGACGTGTTTGCCGTATGATAGCCAGGTCTTCCTCTGAGATGTCTCATACCTGTAAGGAAGGAACCCAAGCCATGTCTCTGCCTTGTTCCTGTTTCAAGATCACAGTCTGATTATCATATTGACCTGATAGAGACACAGCCTTTCCTATACAGCAGTAAATGGGGCTCATTATTAATTTCCCAAATTTCCCTTGATGCTCAAAAGCAAGGATGGGACAGAGAGGCATGCAAAGTATCAAGTGTGACTTCCCTTGTCTTGAAAACTGTTCTCATGTTAGACATGATACCAAGTAAGCAATAACAGTGACAGCTTGGTGCCTTTGTTCCCTAGAAGTATAGACATGAAAGTACTGGGGAAGGGAGAAAGCATCAGACACCTAATGACTGATCCAATAGGTGACAGATTAGCTGGTTTTTCCCTAAGCATGGGAAAGGAAGGCTTTTTTCTTCTTTGCTGAAGGCATGTCCAGTAGTTGCTTCCATTTTTTCTGTCTTGGATTTTGTTGTTATTGTTTAAAAAACCTTGTGCTATACAGGAACCTTGTTTCCCTGTGCTATACAATTTATTTTGCAAAGTTGGCTACATTCTATCATAAGTAATAAACTGCATGCCATTTTGTAATGTCTAAGGGGATTGACATCAAAGACAGAATGTTACATGTAAGGTCAAATCGAACTAGAATAAACTGTATTATGTGTCAGATTTTTGGTCTTTATATAATCCAATCTCTATTCCATGTCTAGATAAGAACATGGAATTTACTGACACCCAGTGGATTCTATGTTTGGTCTCTCTCTCTCTCTCTCTCTCTCTCTGTGTGTGTGTGTGTGTGTGTGTGTGTGTGTTTGTGTGTGTGTGAGTTTGTGTGTGTGTGAGAGAGAGAGAGAGAGAGAGAGAGAGAGAGAGAGAGAGAGAGAGACCAGAAGGGTAGTCTACATAGTCACCTCTTATCCTATCCTTCATAAAAAGTAAAATTATTTAGGATACATAGAGAGAAGCCATGGAGCCACTGCCAGAGATAAATATGCTGAAACTTTACCAGTAAGCCACTGTCACGTGGTGATACACAAATTAATAGAAATGCGTTAAATTAATATGTAAGAGCTAGCCAATAAGAAGCTAGAGCTAATAGGCCAAGCAGTCATTTAATTAATAAAGTTTCTATATATGATTATTTTGTGAGTCTGGGTGGCTGGGAAATGAACAAGTGGCCTCCTTACTACAGGTATGGGGTATTGTATGTTGGGCTCCATTATTGGAATTCAGTTGTCCACTGCTAGTCTTTCCCTTGACTAGGTTCTTCCTGGTGCCTTTTACATTTCCACGATACATCTGAATTGTAGTCTCTGTCTGTAGATTGTCATATGCCCAACTCTTTTCTGCAATACTGGGGGGATCCAAGAACTAGACTCCTATCTTGATCCCACCTTCTTTTTGGCACCTATGGTAGTTTGAATGTAATTGGTTCCCATAAACTCATAGGGAGTGGTACTCTTAGGAGGTGTGGCTTTTTGGAGTAGGTAGGACCATGTTGGAGGAAGTGTGTCACTGTGGAGGTGGGCTTTGAGGTCTCATATATGTTCAAGCCACACCCAGTGTCTCAGTTCACTTCCTATTGCCTTTGGATAAAGATGTAGAATTTCAGTACTGTATCTGCCTGCACGCCACCATGTCACACCATAATGATAATGGACTAAACCTCTGAACTGTAAGCAAGCCCCATTTAAATGTTTTTCTTTGTAAGAGTTTATATGGTCATGGGGTCTCTTCACAGCAATAGAAACTCTAACTAAGACAAGTGCCCAGCTTATACTGATGAGGTCTCTTTATGGCCATCTCAACGAGAAACACCCCCAATAAACTCATGTGTTTGAGCAGTTTGTCCCTAGTTGGTGGTACTGTTGGTGGGAAAGCTGTAGAACTTCAGGTAGGTGGAGTAAACAGAACAGAATGCTGGATAGAAGGCAGTAAGGCAGACGCTTCTGGCAGTCACCATAAGCAGTCACCATGCTTCTCCTCTCCAAGACAGACACAGTTAAGATCTCTCCTGGTAAGTGACCACCTTGTGGTGCTACACAGATTACTAAATATGGGTTAAAGGAAGATGTGAGAATTAACCAATAAGAGGCTGAAACTAATGGGCCAGGCAATGTTTAAAAGAATACAGTTTCCATGTAATTATTTTGAGTAAAGCTAGCCGGGTGGCGGGACACAGCCTGCCACTCCATCTACCTCCCCCCTCCCCGCTTCTGGTGTGTGGATAAATGTGATCTTTCTGCTTCCTGCTTGTGATGCTATGCCCTTCCTCGTACTTGGGACTCCATGTTTCTGGAATCATAAGTCAAAATAGCTCCCCTTTTCCTTAAGCTGCTTTTATTGAGATATTTTTTTCTCAGCAACAGAAAAACAACTAATATATCAAACATTAGACTTGGAATTCATGATATAGGCATTAGAACCAATTAGGAGCGTTCTTAAATAGACTGACCAAGGGGAACCATGGGAAGTTTTCCGAGTAATAATGTCATGCTTACAAACATATTAGGAAATGCCACATACCTACAATAATGCTCTGGATTCAAGCTCCATGGGGACTATAGAATGAAGGACACACTTTTGTACTTGGTTAACAATTATTGCCAATTTTAGATTCATTTTATTTCAAAAAGCAAGTTGGCTTTATTTCTGTCGTTTGGAAAATAAGGTAGACACCCAGGCAGAACTCTGGGTAAGATGAAGTCTAGAAGCCCCATGAAAGATGGCACAATACATCTGTTTCACCCTTTACAAACCCCAGAAATGATGCAGTTATGGAGATCGACAAGCTAGAGAAAGTTGGTAGAGATGTTTCTGAGACTTAGAGAGTTTTAGAAATTTGTGTCTCTCATACCAAACATTTTCAATAGTGGTTAGTGTGTAATAATGAGCTGTGTACGGGTCAACCTTCATCACACAGAACACAGAATAATGGTTGTCCCCACACAGCTCCTCATAGTGTAGAAAAAAATGTACTTGAAGATAAGGAATCAGCTTAAGATAAGGGCAGCTTCTGTTTGATGACCATGGGACGTTACCCACCTTGACACTTTCAGAGACTCTTCAATTGTACAAGACTGTTGGGAGCATAGCAGGAAGGTCCTTGTGTCCACAGATCTCCAGAGAAACATGGAATGCTAAGCACCCAGGATTGTCTTTCCAATGGGAAAGATTAAAAAGCCTGTTTGTCTGTCCAGAGAGCTGAAGATTGGAAGTGATTTATAGTCTGGTGATCTGTATTATCTGTTGGGCCAGGCTGCATCAAGGCTGTTAATCCAAGTGGTCCTTATAGCAGAGGCTCTCCCAAGCTCTCCCAACCAGGACCAGAGGTAGCTAATAGTCAAAATGAATTCTACACCAGACCAAGCTAGACCCTTAGGCTCTTAAGCTAGTACAGAGGGCCATCTCTAGAACCCAACTTCTTGAAAGAAATGAAACATATGGCAGTTGATTTTCAATGGAATTATGTTCCTCGTGCATGGGGTAGGACCATGGAGTTAGGGAGTTGGGTGGATTGTATTACACCAGGCAACTGTTTTCTCCAAATTATACTGGACTTAAATACTTTTAAAACAAGCTTTTTGGCATTCACTCCACCAGGTCTGATCCAAGTTGACAAAGTCAATCTGCATCAGGTTTTCATTCTTTTATTTAAAATTTAACTTCTTTATTGATTCTTTGGGTGTTTTACAACATGCACTCCAATTCTTCTCACCTCCCATCCCCCCATATCCTCCTCTCACTCCTGCAACACCCCCCACCAAAGAAAACAAAGCAAAGGAAGCAAGCAAACAAAAACCAAACCAAACCAAAAATCCTACAAACAAACAAACAAAAAACCTCTTTGCTTTTTCCTCTTTCCCACCCTTCTTTTCCAGCATCACGTCTTTTATCATTCTGGTGGCAATGGGGGCCTCAGTGAGTCATTTGGTAGACCCTTTTGTCCTATCAGCTTTACTAGCAAATGTT
Organism: Arvicola amphibius; assembly: GCF_903992535.2. Lineage (NCBI taxonomy): Eukaryota > Metazoa > Chordata > Mammalia > Rodentia > Cricetidae > Arvicola > Arvicola amphibius. Next base: position 93,202,876 of record NC_052048.2, read on the forward strand.
CATTGCAATGAGCAGCACTGGTCTGGTTCAAGGCCTCTGGTTTCTGGTACACCATCATCCCTGGATCAACACCAGAACTCCACTGGGATATCCATGGTCACCCAAGTTGTGGAGATCCTGCGGATATTGTCCCACTGGGCCAGTCTCTTCATAAGCTCCAGCAGGTCCTAGAAAGGGCAGACGTTAGGGCGGGTCAACCCAAGGCCCGCTGTGAGCCTAGGTGGTAGGTGAGCTGATCAGTCAGGATCATTGGGTTGACCCGCCTCAGGTGAGAGGGCAGAGTCAGCTCCTTTATGCCTATGCCCTCAGAGTTGGTTCATCCTTGACTGTGGCGAGGGGTGGGACCTTCTGAATTTAGGGGTCGGCTCTCTTGCTGCAGTATCCAGAGAGAGGCAAGGCCAGTTTCCCTGGGCCAGCAAAGGGCAGGGCTCAGCATGGCTCTCTGATTTCATCTCCCATAGTTCCTAAGGCCCCCTGAGGAGACACATACCACAGCTGCTGCTGGACTGCAGAGCCAGACATTGCTCTTGGTAGCAACTTGGGTTGGATGACGTCCTGGCATCGGATGGAAGCACTGGCTACTCAGGTTGGGATGGTTCTGGTGGCAGTATGGTGTCCTGAACACCACCAAGGGCTTCAGATTGCGGCCCCAACCCTAGGCTTCTACGTAACCTTTGGTGGCAATGCGGGACTCAGACTTCAGCACAGACCCCAGTTGCGTTAGGACCGTAAACCAGACATGGCCTTTGGCAGCAGCCAGGTCTGGATGTTACCATTGACCCAGGTAGCAATGCAGGTCACTCAGATTGGAACAGGCCCCCGTGGCAGTGTGGCCCTTGGATATCAACATGGGCTCTTAGCTTCAGCTCTGGCCCTGATGTCATCATGGCATTGGGTAGCAGCACAGGCCTCTCAGATCTGCATGCATCATGGTCCTCAGACACCAACCTGGATTCAGTTGGTTGACTTGACCCTAGGTATCCTCATGGCTCTTGGTGGCAAAAAGAGCCACATATGTCAATTCAGACCCTGGCTGCTGTAGGGCCACATACCCAGACATGGTCCTTGGCAGCAACCTGAGCCCAGATGACACCATGGGTTGTCATTCTTATCTCTTTGTATGGTTTGCTTCCCCATATGATACCTGCTGGGACCCCCTCACAAACCCATCTACTCCACATGCCTCTGGGAAGATTCATTCTTCCTGTGTTGGCATGTGCCAAGTGTGTGCTGAGACTGGATAGATATTGAAGAAATGCTGGTCTCTTCCTCCTTCAGAATACAAGCAAAGATGGTGACTGCCTGTGGTGGTTTGAAAGAAAATGGCCCCCAAAGGGAGTGACATTCTTAGGAGCTGTGTCCTTGTTGGAGGAAGTGTATCACTGTGGGGGTGGGCTTTGCGATCTCTTTTCTTTAAGCTTCCCTCAGTGTGACAGGCAGTTAACTTCCTGCTGCCTTCTAGTCAAGCAGTAGCCAGTTCCATGTCTGCCTGCATGCTGCCATGCTTCCTGTCATGATGACAATGGACTAAACATCTAAAACTTGTAAGAGAGCCACTCCAATTAAATGTTTTCTTTATAAGAGTTGCTGTGGTCCGGGTGTCTCTTCACAGCAATGGAAAACCCTAACTAAGACAGTTTTCATGAATATCTCATTGCCTGAGGCTCAGGACACTAAAGGGTCGTCTTATTGACGGTAATGGCATTTAATGGGAACCTAGCGAGACCCAAAAACCAGGATAGGAGCTCTTTAGCATGCACAATTCCTTAAAGTGACCTTGAACAAGTGACCTTGAAAAATAACTCCATTTTTGAAGGCTTCTGCTTTTCTGTAGGAAGCATCTCCCAACTGCTCTTGCAAGCGGTACCCTTTCCTACCCGGAGAAACCGTAGCTCCCGGGTACTTTATGGAGCCCTTGGGAACCTCTTGCCCTGCTTTTAACGTTGATGTGCATGACTCAGCTGTTTAACTTATGGAAAGCTGCTGAGGGTTTCTGTATTCTTCCTCTCTGGCTCCAAATCAGAGGAGAGGTGAGAAGGAAGGCAGAGACTGTGTGCCAGGGTCCAGGCTGCATGAAAACACCGGGAAAGATCTACTCTCCCGTGGAATTATTTTGAGAACTGACATAAAGAGGGCAGGTTTGCCTTTCCAGGACCAAACAACAGAGACCTCTGCGCAAGCCTGCCCCCAGCCAAGCATTCTTTTAAAGACCACCAAATGGTTACCTGCTTCCCATTTTCAGGGGGAAAAATCTCATTCTATGAAAATATGATTTTTTCATCTGTACAGTTTTTTTCTTATGTCAACCTTTGTTAAAAAATCAACAAGTCCTTATCACTGGAATAAATCAGCTTTGTGCTCTACCTGTTCGTCGTCGTCTTCTTCTTCTTCTTCTTCTTCTTCTTCTTCTTCTTCTTCTTCTTCTTCTTCTTCTTCTTCTTCTTCTTCTTCTTCTTTTTCTTCTTCTTCTTCTTCTCCTCCTTCTTCTTCTTCTCCTCCTCCTCCTCCTCCTCCTCCTCCTTCTCTTTCTTTCTTTGCAATTGAATGGATGAAGCAATAGAAGAAGCTGTTGTAAGAGGTGGAGTAATGCGCACAGTAGTGATCAGAGTTCGTTGAGCACATACACCCTGATTAAGAGGTGTGTATGAGAGCTGGGGTGGAATGACATGAAATAGAGAAAGAACCGTGTGCAGAAGTGAGGGGATTGTGGTCTGCATGGGCTATCACATACCACACCTCATGGCTAGACTAGATTGTGCATGAGTACAGAGAAATGTTATGGAAGAAGAGTCTGGAGCTGTGACCAGAAGCCAGGTGCCTAAAGTCACTTAATACTATGATAGACAGTTTGGTCTTCATGTTGCAAAGGCAGGGGGAATCATAGGAGAGTAATATTTTATGGTGTTGATCTAGTCATACCTAGTACCACAAAGGGGCACACAGACCATGCTTCCTCTCCCACCTCTGCTCCTTGTGCAGAAAGCATTAGTTAGCTCAGGTCTTCCTACCTTAGTGTATCTTATGCGATTGGCTTCATCCTTCTGAATTAAATCTATTAATCAATCACTATTCAAAATTTGCTTGCATTTCTCAACTAAAACCAGGACATATTAAGGGCATTTTTCTAGGAGGGGATAGTTACACAACACCCTAGTATCCTAGAGACTGTGCATAAATTTATTTGGTTGCTGAGTGCCTCACCAGATGAGCTTAAGACAGACTGCCTTTGCTACAAGGAGCCAGTCAAGATTCTTAAGCAAAGGAGCGGTATGCCATGCAACAGAGGAAGTATTTTAGTTCGGAAGAACAATCTTGTCTTCTTAGGAATAAAAGTATTATGACAGAACAATTCCAGACAATCATTAATTTTGTGCCAACATATACGATGCAAAAACTAAATGCTGTCAGTGCTCCAAGGAAAGCAAGGGCTATCTGGGCTAGAAGCCTGGGGAGGCTGATCTGCAGGCATTAAAGCCTGAAAGGGACGTAGAGCCAAAGGCATTGGGAAGATAAAGAAAACAAATGGAAAAATTTGCAAAGAACATGACATCATGGACACACATTTGTGTAAGCATGTGCCTATGCACACGAAAATGTATGTTAGGGGAATTTCAGTAAGATGCTTGGAATTCAGAAACTGATATGGAAAGACAATTTTCTCATTATTTTTTAATATTAACATTGCAGTTTAATATATTTTTCAAAGGAGGAGCAAGGAAAAGATTGAGGCAAGTTATTTATTATCTGTTGGTGGCAAATAATGCACTTTCAGAGGAGGAGAGAGCGGAAGGAGGACAAAGAGAAGAAAGAGAAAGATATGCACATAAAATCAACAAGCAGAGGGGGAATGAAGGTGGCTGGTGCACGGATGTGGGTGTCTTTGTCCTCTTTAGTTCTTCACTGTTGGGCTTAGTGAGCTCAGAATCAGAGAAGCCTTATCCAAAGAGGGATGGAAATTGCAGCTTTGTGTCAGGAGGTGAAAACACCTGGGGGTAAATAAGACCCTCCAGCTAAGCCGTAGACCGCGTAAGACTTTCAGCTGGACTTATGAACTAGCTCCGTGGAGTGTGATGCATGCCTTTTGGGGGGAAGAAGCAATATTTGAAATGTTTTCTTTTGAGTCTTTTTTCTTTTCAAAACCACAGGAAATATACGACCCCTTGTTGTCACCCCACTCCGGCATCCCGGGAGCATCCTAGATTTATGAGGTGTCAGACACGCTTATGGCAGTTTCAGTGGACAGAAAAGAACAGCTAAACCTCCTGTGAGTTCAGCACAGGGGTTCCAGAAACAGTGGGAGAGGCCGTATGTGGAGAGTCTCCCCCGAGGCAGGACAACATCTGTCCCTAACATAGCTAATTGCTGCCAGCCCTTGAAAGCTGAATCTGCTCTTGTAAGACCTCTGAATTGGGCATTGAACTCTGTCAGCTTTCAGGAGGCAGAGGCAGGGAAAGGGACACAGGCACAGTCACGGGCACGGTTTGGGCACGAGCACGGGGACAGGCTGGATCATGAGTCCGAGGCCAGCTTAGATGATTGGAATCAATTTAGAAAATGACATAGAAAGAAAATTCTATGTCATTACCTTTTAATATTCACATAGGGAGATCTTAATCAAAACAAAACAAGGTTGTTACTGCTCATCTTTGAAACCTTAGCATAGAGGCTACTCAATAATTACACATGCAAAGGGATTTCTTCAAAGTGGGCTGAGGGGGATGAAACCGGACATTATAGGGCCTGGGATTGGCCTATCAGTTCCCTTAGGAATTTCTAGGAATAGTTCTGGCCTTGCCCACAGGCTGCCAGCTCCATTACCAACTCTATTGACCAAATCGACCTTGAAGGAGAGCTGAGAGTAACACGTCCCTGGCAGCCGGGAAGGCTGCCTTCCAGCCTCGGTAAGAACAAGCGTAATCATTCCAGCTTTGCTACCCAGGCAGGCTATTCATCTCTACCTACTGCCGTTTCTTGATCTATAAAGCAAATAGTATGTAACCATGCTAAGAGGCTCACAATGCAGGTCGAACAGGGGAATACAGGCCACCATTTCTGCAGCAGTGCTCAATATACATGGTCTTTCTTCTCACTCCTTCAGATTGGCCTGTAAAGAGAAATCCAGAGGCCCCTAGTTTCCTTTCGCTTTTGAATTGGCAGTTGCATAACTAGGAAAATGGGGCTATACTACCCTTATCAGATAGCCCATCAGAAATCCAATGTACTTTCTTATATCAGCCACCAACACTTACTTCATGTGTCCTTTCTGTCTGACTTATACTCCTAGATTGGTTCAGAGCAAAAGGTGCAAAAGGTATGTGTTGCTGTAGAACCAACCTTTTCCCAACTTCTGGGGCTTTATATAGAGATCTGTTCCTAGTCCTATGGGAAAGACCTTATCTACTCATTTGATTTTTGGACCTACGTAGCATCAGAATAGGGCACAAGATACACTTTCAAGACAGCTCCTTCCCCTTGGTCCTCCCTGATATCTCCTTATTCATCTGCCATTGTTAGGATGTCTCCAAGTGACTCAAGTCTCCAGTGTGACCAATTCAGAGTTGTCAAATGGTTTATGTGGATGCTGGTTTTATCTGATGTGACCATTTCAAGAGAGACTGTACCAAGAGACCAGTGTAGAAGTTATAGGGCTCTTCATGCAGTAGCTTCTGAAGCCATATGCTATCAATTTTGACTCAGTGTTTACTGGGCCCTGGAGAGCATGAACTCTTTGCATGAAACACGGGAAAATATGAAAGAGTAATATTGTAATCAATAATTAATTATTGCAGCTCCTTTCCACATATATATGATCCTTCTTGTTAGGGGTTTCACTCAGCCATAAAGGAAGTGAATACTTTTAAACATCCTGCCTGTGATCATGGAGCCACTGTAGCCAGGAACCCCACAATGGAAATAAACGGAGAAACAGACGAGAGGCATGCATTTCTCTTCAACTTCTGCAGAGACTGGCAACAAAGCAGAGTTTGCCACGGAAATTAATTTACATGAATCAATGAAAACCAGAGGACAGGTACAAGGATTGATAGTGTCGAGCAGAAGGAGAGCATGAAGGATTATATATGGAAGAGTAAAGTGAGAAATGGCCACACACAGCAATAGGCTCGAGGCAGGGAAAAGCAATCTCCATGTTATGGCCCTGCCGCCGATTATTCACTGCCGGTGCTGAGAAATATTTACCAGCTCTCAACTTGTAAATGGAGATAAATCTTACATGTTCAGTTGTGACATGTTATCACCTGCTTCACACTAATTGGATTTCTAGCCACAGAGCTCTCTCTGATTGCTCCCTCTCCAGCTGACCCAATCTCAGCTTGCCAACCTGACAGGCTGGCCTTACAGGATCCACTAACTCGATGATGAAACTCAGGACAAAATTTCTTTTGTTATATTTCCTATAGATATGAGTGCCCACGCGCACACGCACACGCATACGCACACGCACACACACACACACACACACACACACACACACACACATGCCACAAGCACATATCACACTTGCCCAAACACCCCTCCCTCCCTTATAAACACAATTTCATTTTCCTAGCAGAAGCCTAAATATCTTGAAAGATCTAGGAAGTACTTGTGAAGCTCTCCCCAAACTACTTAGCAATATGCAAGCTTTCAAAGTAGCATCAATCCATAGCCTGTTTGTCAGGCCAGTCTAAGGGGTGCAATTACCAGGGATATCTTGGCCTGCTTCATGTGCAGAGGGCTCTGTTGATGGTTAGACCTTCTCTTAAGTGAGTATTTCCAAAACAGTGTTTTTCAAAATGTCTCTTTGGAATGTTAGGCATATTTGGCATACTCCTGGGGATCCTGGGACTTTGATTGGTGTGTCAACCACCCTGAGAAGATCTGCAGCCAAGGGAGACATTTTCTGGACCAAATGTCTAGATTTATTAGACTACAGGTATTGTCTTATTTTTTTTTTAAAATGTGGCAATACCTAGATACTTTCCAGGGAAGTGGTGATGTTCGGAACACATTTTGTGGTATGGTATCCCATAAGTCTGGGCTCTCTGCCTCTGTGTCCCTTGGGCCTGAGCTTATATCATAGTGTTTGCTCCCTCTTGCTTCGGTCTTGAGGCTGATGACTTCTAGCCTTTGAGACATTTCAAGAAGCCACAGAAAGATGACCTTTAGGCTAATTTGGTAATTGTTTGGCTAGAGGAGATGATGGTAATATTATACCCATGTTTTTCCTTTTAAAATTGAAAAAGAAGGTGTGGATAAGTAGATTTCTCTGAATATACTAACATCAGAAGTGTGACTAAGACCCATGGGCCTGAACACCAAGTGAAGAACATTTCTCCACCTTTCTTTTTCCTTCATTCATCAGAAAGTGCTTTCCTAGAGAGTCAGCATTTGAGCCCCGCTGGCTCTATTGAATGGAGCCAGTCCCAAGAGCTCATAGGGAGAATCATAATTTCCACAGGATGCAATTAGGGATTTTGAGTTCAATGCATGCCCTGGAAATGGAGCAGACTGGCAGTCAGAGACCAGGCTTTTGGCAAAGGCTGAATGCTGCCTCTGAAGACCTGGAACAGCACAGTGTCTTAGCTGCTCAGCCTCTCACCTTAAAATCAAGGCTTCTGGTTCTTATAGGCTAGGAACATTAGAGAGGGAACAACTTGACTCTCAAAGAAAAAAAAAATCTTCCCAGGAGGGATTATTTGTGGGAACACCAGTGTTAAATAATAGTGTGGAAAACAGTTCAACCTGGCCCCCCGGAAAGGCGTTCATCAGCCATGGAATGTGGGAAATAAGAAATAAGTTGAGCTCTGGGAAGCTGGTAATTCTCTCTCTTTGAGGCCAGACTGAGTGTACTACTGATAGTGCCCTGTGTGCATTGGTTTATTTGATCAGTTTTGTTTGTTTGATGCTCTGTAGTGAGGCTGCCTATAGAGGCAGAAATGGAGCAGCAGAACAACCTTGAAGCTTTTTGATAATTAGTAGATACTGTCCTGTTCTCTTCAAGCCCTTGACGACTAGTGAAGAAATGAGGGCTAAGGAGAGTCCAGTGGAAAAAAACACATGGAAAATTTTAAAATAGATGAGAAGAGCGATGGGGTACTGTGGTGTTATACATGCTACTTTTTCCTATGTTGTATTTGAGATTGCATATGCTAGGCAAATACTCTTCTATGGAGCTTCATCACGGGCCCCTTTGCTTGTTGAATTGGAGAGCAAATTTGCAGGTTTTAGCAAAAGAACACAGCTATTTGTGCATCCTTGACCAAAGACTGGTCCTCGTCTGTCCAGAGAAAGCGATCCTCTTCAAGCAAATGCACAGCTTTGAAGAGGATGCACGATGGTGATCGAGGCAAGAGCAGCCACCTAGCCACCCAGATGAGCAGAATCAACCCGAGTGAAGAATGTAGGGACAGACATTTCATTTGATCTCCCTCCCATCTGTGTTTGCTTTTCCCCTATTGCCCAGGTTATCCAGCCAAGCTCGAATTAGCTGTAAAGCCTAGGCTACTCTCAAAACCACAATTCTCCAGCTTCGCTCTTCTTTGTGGCTGAGATGGTCAGGGGTGCTTGCCACCACAGCCAGGCAAATAGCCCAGAGCTGCCTGTGACTTTATGTGTATGATGCTGAGGTCTAGACTCAGGGCCTGGGCAAGATCTATTACTGAGACATAGCCTCAGAATGTCTAACTTTGATAAAGTATTTTTTTCAATCACTTGTGCTGAATAACTTTAGTGGGTAACTTGATGGATTCTGGAATCAATTAGGAGATGCATGTCTGGGCACGTCTGTGAAGGTGTTTCCAGAAGGTGCTGATGAAGGGAGCAGAAGATTCTCTTTCAGAGTGCACAGTGCCTGCTGGTGGGTCTGAAGACAATCAACCTCCCTTGGCTGCTTCTCTTCTTCCTGAGCAAGAGTGTCAATGCTTGCTGCTACTGCTGTTACCGTTATCCGGTGTCAGACTCCAGCCTCGACTTCCTAGTCAGAGAGAAAATCAGGAATCCCCCCCTCCTCCCGCTTCAGCCCTCCAGTTAGGCGAGTACCACTGAGACATTTAGCTTTCTGGGCTGAAAGCCTACCAGCTTCTCATTCTCTAGTGTGCAGGTATGCGTATGTGAGTTGTGTGATACTGTGTTACATGCTATAACACACCATAACACGGTGCATTACATACTCTCTCCTCTCTCTCTTTCCTCCACCCCCCCAGTTCTGTTCTACTGCAGAACTCTATGTAGTACATCTGTGTTAGATGTTGGGCTTTCAAAGTGATGGAGGATTCTCATTGGCTAATAAACAAACTGCCTTGGCTTTTTGATAGGGCAAGATTTAGATAGGTGGAATAGACAGAACAGGAAAAAGGAAGTGAGATAGATGGCTCAGACAATTGCCCCGCCTCTCCTCTCTGGCACAGACTGCTGTGCCTCTCCTCAGGGAGACAGATGCGATGAAGCCAGCCGTCAGGTCAGACATGCTGAATCTTTCCCGGTAAGACACCGATCATGGTGTTACACAGATTATTAGATATGGGTTAGTCAAGATGTGAGTAAGAGGCTGAAACGAATGGGCCAGGCAGTGTTCAAAAGAATACAGTTTCTGTGTAATTATTTTGGGGCATAAGCTAGCAGGAGGCCGAAAGCCGGGCGGCGGGAATGCAGCCCGCAGCTCCTCATTACATCAAAGTTCTTTACGTAGTGCTGAGTCACAGTTCTCCACTTCTCATCAGTGTATCACTATTTATGCCCAAGAAGGGTCCCATGTCCCACTGACCAATATGGAGAAGACAAAGGGGATACCTATAAACCCACACCTCTTGTTATAAGTGTCCCTTAAGCCAGTGATGCTGGCTCTCCTCAGAAAGGTTGGTCCAGAGTCTCACCCTTTGGAAAAAGGCTTTATGAATTATCATATGGGATTTGATATGCCTATGAATTACCCTGCGGATTATCTTTGGTGCACAAATAGAGGTTTCCTGACTCTGGCATGCACAACAATATAAGTCCTCTGCCTCATACACATTCTCTACATTCACACACACACACACACAAACACACACACAGCTCTCTCCTAGGGATGCTGGGAAGCATCCTCAGGTATATCATGGTAGGAGTAGGGGAGAGAGAGAGAGAGAGAGAGAGAGAGAGAGAGAGAGAGAGAGAGAGAGAGAGAGAGAGAGGGAGGGAGGGAGGGAGAGAATCCTGCTGCTGTGGCAGGCAATGAAGGTGTCACAGCACAGATTCTATCATTCAGTCCGTTCCTCTGTGGAAAACAAACCAGGCTGAGGTGATCTGTGCAGTCTGCCTCTGAGGAGACTTCAGTCCTTCACAAAAAGGCATTGTAGCACAGCTTTGCTCAGATGCAATATCACACAGAGTGGGAAAATCCATGTGGGATAAGGAAGGGGGATCAGATCTTCTGACTTCTGATGGTCTAAAGCTTTACTGAAGCCCTCCTCCCCCAAATGTTTTGTTTCAGAAAGCAATTCACAGACAGAATCCTTATGATTCCCCAGATTTTCTACACTGAAAGGACCTTGAAAGATCCAGCAAATGGTTCCCAAATACATTCTGGAAAGTTCTGCACATAGAAGGTGCCCCCAGTTAATGTAAATGCAGAAGACACATCTGGGCCTGGGAACAGAACTATGTACTGATGTGATAAGAAGGGACAACCTAGGAATCACTGATGTCCAAATGTTGTGCCTTTTGCTCTTGGTACAGACCAGAATGTCTCTGGTAGTTAAAGGTAATGGCTTGTGTTTTTTCATTGCTGTATGGGTAACCTGTGCTACATTTGCCTCAATCTCCTGCCTTTTCAGAGCTGGCTATTGAATCCAGATTCTTATGAGGCTAGGTTCCAGCCACAGCTCTTCATTGCAATTCAGAATTCTGGTTTTCCCACCGATTCAACCACCCTTTCACGTACTAACAGTAGAATGAACCCCATAACAAGGTACAAAAAGGCATACAACTGGCCACATCTCCCAAAGCGTCATTCCCAGCACTTTTCTCACCCTGGTTGTAGAAGCAGCAATGACACAGCCTTGTAGTCTCACCTTGGAAGCTCAGATGAGAAATGCTCCGGACATCAGCTGTTCCGTCTATCTAGTATTGACAACTCAGTCAGGGCCAGCTTCAGGAGTGTGTGATGTGTGACCATTCGGACCACTGCACACAGAAGGACTCACAGATAGATTAATGTTCTGCTGAAATTCCGAATGATTTGAAACTCTGATTTTTTCATTTGGAATTGGGCAGCACAAATGAGGTAACCAGCTCTGAAGACTCTGCTCAGGCTCCACTCTCTTCTGAGACCCGCAGGGCTCCAGACTCTCTTCTGAGACCCCCAGGGCTCCAGACTCTCTTCTGAGACCTCCAGGGCTCCAGACTCTCTTCTGAGACCTCCAGGGCTCCAGACTCTCTTCTGAGACCCCCAGGGCTCCAGACTCTTCTGAGACCCCCAGGGAGGATGAGCTCACCAGTTCTCCTCTGGTGGACAGATCCAGGTGGTAGAAGGCTTTCCTTAAATGGAACCCAAGCACAGTGTCCCCTGAGTATCTGTCATCTGAGGGCCAAAGAACAACTAGAAGAAAGCTGAAGGAAGTGAGCTAGAGAAGGTGCCAGAATTGTGTGCCAGTTCTAGAGAAGGAAGGGAAGTAGATAAGCCGTGCTCTTACAGACCTTACTTGTTTTGAACAGGGATGAAGTCTGAGGGTAAGAGAACAAACATCCTCCTGGAAAACCATCTTAAGTCAGACCTCCCGGAAGCCTGGTGGTCATTTTGGCTTGGAAAATTTTAATATAGTGTTTTTATTAATTCTTTGAGAATTTCATATATGCATACAATGTATTTCAATCACATCCATTCCACACTCCTTCCTATAGCACCTCCAAGTTCTGTCTCTACCACATCTCAACTTTCAGCCCCATCCCCCAATAACTCATAAATTCCTGTTTGTGCAGGCCATCTACTCTGGCTTTGGGACCATTCACTTGGATGTGGTCAACTAACCAGGAACCACATTCATACAGAAAACCAAGTCTCCCTTCCCAAGAAACCATCAACTGTCAAGAGTTCCTCAGCTAAGGATGGAGACTCTTGAGCCTCTCCCAACTCTATGCTGGGATACTGACTGGCTTGTTCCTGTACACATCTTGTGCAGGTAACCACACCTGCTATGAACTCAAGAGTGATGTAGTTCTATCATGTACAAAAGAAACTGTTTTTCTCTTCAAAATCTTTCTTCCTCCTCTTCTTAGTCTCCAAGCCTTCCTTAGAAGGAGGGTATGATATAGATGTCCTGTTTGTGGCTAAGCACTTGAAAAACACATATAGTTGAAAGAAAGGAACATTCCCATAGCCTGTCTCATACATATATGTGCTATATATATACACACACATATATGTATATGCACATGTAGATATGTGTATATATAAATGTATGTATCTCTCTACATATATATGTATACAAATAATTCTCTCTATATACATATATGTGTTATAACCATTGTGTACATGTAAATATTTCTCATTCATAGATGAAGAACAGTGTTGAAGGGCCTTAAGTGTCTTATCTGGTATTATAGATCTGATATATAGAAGAACCAGGACTAGGAGTTGCATTATTTAAGACAAAATCACTAGCACTTTCTACCACATGACCAAGTTGTGAGCTTTTGGATGAGAAGGCTGTGACATATTCTGCTGTATGTATGCAAATCCTAATAACAGAGCATGGGAGATTATGATAATCATTATGTGGTAATAATAGTGCAGTATTATGATCTACAATAATAATGCTTACAATCATGGAAGTTTATGTGCTGGGCATTCTCGGAAAGAGCTGTACATATATTACCATAATTGCCAGTTGTCACCACCCCCTGAGAAGTACTCTTAATGCCTTCTTTTTAGAAAAGAGTGCACTGAGAACAAGAGAGGATAAAGACCTTGTCCAAGGTCACATACATAGTCAGCACCGGGGCACAGGAAGTATTAGATGAATGACTAAAAATGTGTCCTATTTCTCCCAGACGTGCAGACTTGGACACATTGGAGCTTTCCTGGTGAGGAGCTACCTAGGCTGGTTTGTCCTCCTTTGATGCTGCAGAACTAACTATGAGCGTGTGTGTTTCCATCTGTCAACTGCTGTTTTAAAAGATCTGTCATATTTTGTGTTTGAATGACTGTGAATTTCACTCTGGGGGTTTCAGTTCATTATTTGTTTGTTTCAGGGAATAGGCTTGACTCCAAATCTTGGTGAGGTTCTTTGAACCCCAAAATGTTGAGGTTCAATGGCAAAGGTGAAGGCAGAAGGAGGCAGCTAACATATGTTGAGTTATTACTCAACCAGCAACTGTTGCTGAACACTGTACCCTCTGCTTACCATCAGGCTCATATACATAGAGGAGAATCTGGGTAAAACCCTGATGCCCCAAGAGATCAGGCAACCCTGTATGGTCAATAGGCAGTCAAGTCAGTTTTCACTCACTTGTGTCTGTCTGGTCCCAAGTCAGTGTTCTTTGGAGCACATATAATGTTTTCACAGACAATAATAGTGCTGGGGCTGCAGTTTAGCTGGTGAATGCTTATCCAGCACACACAAACCTGCAGGGCCCCCCATTTGTTTCGGCCACCCAGCTAGCTTACACCCGAAATAATCACACAGAAACTGTATTCATTTAAATATTGCCTGGCCCATTATTTCTAGCCTCTTCTTGGCTAACTCTCACATCTTGATTTAATCCATTTCTAATAATCTTTGTTCACTATGAGGTCGTGGCTTGCTGGGAAAGATTTAGCGTGTCTGACCTGGCAGCTCCATGGCAGCTCTCCGTTTGCCCTTCTTTCCAGCATTCTGTTCTGTCTACGCCGCCTACCTAAGTTCAGCCCTATCAAAAGGCCAAGGCAGTTTCTTTATTCAACCAATGAGAGCAACACATAGACAGAAGAACCTCCTACACCACAAACCTAGGTTCAGTCAGCAGCACTGTGTACAAGCATGTATTGTAGTGCATGCCTGTAATCTTTGCAATAGAGAGACAGAGGCCAGATGGGAATTCAAGGTTGTGAACACAATATAGGCAGTTTGAGATCAGCATAGACTATCTCCAAAACCAAACAAAGTAATATATTTTGCTTTGTAATAATTTTTTTTTCTGTTTTCTGGTATCATGATGGGAAATGTCTCTCTGTAGATTCTTGACCCTTTAACTTTAGGCTCTGTGGGTGCCACTTGGAGGATGGTAATAGGTATAACAGTTCTGTCCAGAGGAATGGCTCTGCCCTTCATGGGGAACCATACCTGCTTTGAGAATGTCTTCACAATCCCCAACAAGGGTAGCCAAGCCAAGAGGAGTGTCAGGATGAGTAAATACCACTCAATCTTGCAAACGGAGAGGGAAATATTTACAATTCTCTTCATAAAATATTTACCAGGTACTTATGTAATTTGTTGATAACAAACATCTTTCAGCTAACTTAGAGGTGATGAGCAATCCTGTTAGACAGATGGGACCAATAACAAACTCCTGAAAAAAAATGCTTTCTGAGGAACAGCACTTGGGAGAGCAATTCCAAGCTGAGAACTGGGCCCAAGGTGATAGCAGGAGACCATGCTGTAAGGTTGATTTCATTCATTTGAGAGTTTTGTTTTGTTTATTTTCTTTTTGATGAAGAAATTTCCCTGACATTCTCCATCATGAATCTCTCTTGTAGCTCCTGTATCTTCTACAAGCCCCATTGACCAATTATTTAAGACAAAATTGGGATTAAAGTTCTCTTTTTTTTTCACACACACCCAACCCAAGGGTGCAGAGCATCTTATTGCAGTACAGCCCTCAGAAGCCCAGCTTGTCTTTGCTTCCTGCGATGGGACAGTTGATCTCCAGATCAGATTGTATAAGTAGTGGGTATGGACTTCTTTGCTCTGCAGTGAGCCATGTGCTGAATTTTTAATTAACAGCATTTTAAGAAGCGAATTCCCCTGCAGCGACACCTTCTGCCTGTCTGTAGCTGGATGCACACTGCACTCCTGCAGCAGGCCAGTTATGTAAGCTACTTAGGGGCCCTTGCTCCAGTGTGCTCTGCCCAGAATAGCAGATCTGAATTCGCCGGAGCCTGTGATGTTTTTCTCATTACTCACCGTGCTTATTTTCTCAAGACTTTCTATTTCCACCCTGATGGTTTGAAAAGAGAATAAGAACCATGGTGAAGGTGGGCTCTGACGTAGGGTGCTGTCTGAGACCAGGGTTGTGACCCTCAATGAGCTAACTCTTTAGCGTCCTTGTCTCTAAAACCAGATTGTTGAACATGAGCTGTGCAGGGTTTGGAAAACAGACTGTTAGCAGGTGGGGCTACTATTATTGCTGTTACTAATAGCAGGGCAGGCTGGATTGCATAGTACTCTGGGCTCCAAAAACTTCTTTTTACTTTCACTGTTTTTTGTTTGTTTGTTTTCCAGGAGTGGCTTTTGCTACCAAAGGAGGAAGGACTGAAGAAACAAACCAGAAGCACCCAGTCCCCTCTATTGTCATTAGGCTACAGGTTAATACTTTTAGGTAACGATAGGAATATTATGGCAAGTCTTTATGGTGGCTTGAAAGAAAATAGTCCCCAAAGGGAGTGGCACTATTGGGCGGTGTGACTTTGTTGGAGTAGGTATGGCCTTTTCAGAGGAAGTATGTCACTGTGAAACTGGGGTTTGAGGTCTCATAGACGCTCAAACTTTGCTCAGTGTGATGCCTAGATTTCTTACTTTTGCCTGCATATCAGCACATAGCAACACCTTCTCAAACACCGTGTCTGCCTGCATGCTACCATGCTCCCCACCATGCTGATAATGGACTAAACCTCTGAAACTGAAACTGTCACCTCAATTAGATGTTTTCCATTATTAGAGTTGCTGTGGTCATGGTCTCTCTTCACACTAATCAAAACTCTTAATAAGACAGTCTTCATTATAAGCACTCTGTAATATTTTTCTTTACTCAAATAAACTAAGCTGCTGGGATTGAATCATTTGGACCCTTAGACAAAAACCGCCTAGTGTCTTGAATAGGAGTTCCTTCTTAAGAGCCAGCTAGCTAGATTGTCATCATGTCAGATGGTTGTTTTGGCCACTTCGTGGATACCTTGAGGAAACTTTGTTCCCATCATGAGGTTCATTTCATCCATGGCAACTGCTGAGTTGATGGCTTCTGGTTCAAAAGGCTTTATGCCAGTCACAGCTGCTCTGGGAAACCTATACCAAATCTGGAAGAATTCGCTTTGACCTTGGCAAGCCTCAGTGAACACTAGATGCCCTTGCCTACAGTTGCTTGGGATGGCTCCAGCCTTCTTACCGGGATTCTCACTCAGACCTGGTGTGGGGAGAGTGCTTCTCTGATGTCTTACTACAAAGCTTGTGATTGGAAGAAGGACATACATGCCAATTTGAGACTTGTGGGTGGTGCAGGTTGGTGGCTTTTCAATGTGCATGCCTGACACTTGTGATTGATGGAACTTGTCTCTACTCAAAAAGCATACCATGCTTCTCTCCCGGATACATAATAGACCATCTCATCCCTTTCCAATTAATCCTGAATTACTCTCTTGAGTAATGACCTGTGGCGCTACTGTATAAGGTCCTAGTAAAGACTTTTTCTCGTGGTCTTCTCAATGACTTGTGGTCTTTATTATAAGTAGAATGGGTTTAGCTGGTAACAAAAAGAACTCACAGACCCAGGAGCTTCCAACAGTGGTGAGAAGGTGGTTGGAGAATTTAAGCATGACTGTGAATAGATAATAATACACAGAGCTGAGATGAGGGTGCACAGACTGCTTACTCAGACTGCGAGCTGTCGTCCCTGAAAAAGGATTTTATACCTAAAGCTGAAGAGCTATGGTGCTAGTTAGCATTAAGAGCCAAGTGTCCTGATGGCTGAAGCCTGGGAGTTGCAACACTAGCTGCTGAATGCAGAGGCAGTGGTATTCAATACCCAAAGCAAGAGACACTGACGTGAGTTCTTTGCACCAAAAAGGTCTGGCTTTGAATTATTCCAGCTCTATCTGAAAACCTGGACTGTAAAACTCTGGTGTTTGGGAGCTTACAGCTGGCAACACAGGAATCAATCTTCTGTCATTCATGATTTCCATCAGTTAGAGCACAGGGACTCTGGGCTTGCCATTCATGACTTGGTAGACAGATTATAGCAAGCAAAGGAAATCCTGAATTCATCCATTCCTTTTCTCTTTTGTTAAACTTTTGACAATTTCAAAGATGTATATAATATCCTAATTACTCCCATCCCTATCCTCTGTTACATACCTTCTATCCATCTCTACTCTGGTCATTACAAATCCCTTTACCACACTGATATCTTATTGTTTTTCTCTGTGAGGCATTTTATTTAACCAGGACCATCTGTGGGACCATAGGTCTGAGAACCTGAATTCTTATCTTTATATTAATGCAGTATTGCCAAGGTTTTCCTTATAAGGGCTCATATCTTTCTCTACTGTTTGCCATTATAAAATGGTTGAACCTGGGAGAGTAGAGACCAAACATGAAGCAGACTAAAAAAGTCTCATGCAATAGCCAACTTTATTCAGAGCATCAGACAATTTATACTTCCAGGGTTAAGAAGGGTCCCAGGAGTCAAGTGTACAATCACAAGGATAAGCCACATGTGGCAAAAACATATTTTTCCATAGACACATATAAATAGACGACAATAGTCACCTGTAAAGAATAATCTAAAGTAAACTCACTCTTATCTGGCACAACTGGGAGGACATGAAAGTGCATTCCAAGAACAATGTTGTGTTATTGAAGAAACTGAAATCACAAGACTCTTGCTTTCTTGCAGATTTTTCTCAAGCACTCAGAATTCCCCTCACACAGTTCCATTCCTGGACGATGTTCCAATACTCTGCAACAGGGAAACATTGGGAAATGACCTAACGACACTTGACTGCTCACCCATTCTGGGATGCAGATGCTAAGAGGATGCAGTACATTCCAGACTATACAGTGATGTGTCTATCTTGTGATAATTCAGAGACATAGCCCTTTCCATCCTTCCCTTTTTATTCCATTCATGCTCCCAACCTCCTTCCAAGGCAGATCTCTCATTCCATTCTCTAAGTGGGGCCGTTGTATCAGAACAGCACTTGGTTCCCTAGGGAGCAAATGGTCGCTTAAATGTTTGGGTAGGCTGACTTTAAAGTCCATGCCCATTATTTCCCCATAGTTTTTTTTTTTTTTAACCTTTCATGAAGAATTGTCTTGAGTTAGCTTCCCTTGGCAACACTTGAGACTCAACCTTTCAAAGGATGGCTCAATCACTTACAAATATTTAAAATATGCTATCTGCCACGCCCTTAACATGGGGCAGATAATCTCTTAGGGAAAGCTGTCACTCCGAGGTACATTGCATAACTGAAACAGTTCCAAGTACCTTTCTATCTGCTAGTGGGAATTTCATTGTTCTGACTTCCAGGTAGCAGTGTAAGCTTGATTAGAGCACTGAGCCCAGAATAATTTGTGCAGAGAGGAGGAAAACATCCTGTAGAAGGATGCCATCAATTCATTGCCCACTGATTGGAAATCTACTTTTACCCTCGATTAATTTATAAGGAACAGATTTGCGAAAGAAATTAACAGCCTAAAAAACTTTCAAGGTTTCTTTATCTACTTAAAAAAATTGACTTTTCAACCAGAAAATTCCTTCTAATGGTTAGTGAAGCATATCCCCTAAGTGGATTATATGATTCACTTAAGTTACCAAATACAGCTTTCCAGTTTACATTAAGCTTTTCTTTGTCTATCACCAGCCTATATTAATGCGGCCTAGAAATGCATTGTAATATTTGATATATTTTAAATTTCATATGACTATAGGAGCTGAAATTTCATCTTGTCTTGTTTTTTAGTCACTCTGGTCCCTCCTGAGTCCCTTCCCAGAATCTCCAGGAAGACATGGCAACCTGCTTGCTTGATTTCCAGGATGAGGATTTCAATATTTCCTTTTATTGCTAGACGGATTGGTGTAATTAAATGCATATGGGGTATTGTCCTATGCTTCCATGGGCCAGTGTGGCGTGTTAAGGTGGCTCGTGAAAATCTCTTTCTGAAGATACCAGCAAACACGCTGTCATTGCTTTAAGATTTGGTCAATGAGTGGTAGACTCCTCATCCAGTGAACCTGGTTAAAGGCCCACAGCTGAAGAGATATAGGCTCTAGAGGATAACACTGGTGGTTTTGTTAACTGATGTTATCAAACTACCTCATAAATATTTATGTTTATACTAATAGAATAGTGCTATCTTCAGCAGTGGTCAGAAAACATTTCAAGTAGTGGGTAATGCAGCAACTCTCTAAAGTACTGAGAACAAGTGACTGTTGAATGCTCACCCCTCAGTGGAACATCCATGCTGTGTTGCAAGGAGGGTGCAGGCAGCCTGTTCATCCCGACCGTCCTGCTATCTAAGCCCCAAATAACCACACAGAAACTGTATTAATTAAATCACTGCTTGGCCCATTAGCTCTAGTTTCTTATTGGCTAACTCTTATACCTTAATTTAACCCATTTCTATTACTCTGTGTATCGCCATGTGGCAGTGGCTTACTGGAATAGATTCGGCATGTCTGTCTCTGGCGGCTCCATGGTGTCTCTCTCCTACTCTGCCTCTCTTTCTCCTAGCACTCAGTTCTGTCTTACCCGCCTACCTAAGTTCTCTCCTATCAACTAGGCCAAGACATTTTTTTATTTATTAATTAACCAATGAAAGCAACACACAAGCAGAAGGACCACCTACCCCAATGTTGCCCTTTCCAAGGTAAAGAACATTATGGGAGAGGGGAAAGAAATAATGTATGAACCAGATGATGGGGAAGAAGGTTGTGAAGCTTGTCTTCTTGGGACTGGAGAGATGGCTCAACAGTTAAGAGCACTGTCTGCTCTTCTAAAGGTCCTGAGTTCAGTTTCCAGCAACCACATAGTGGCTCACAACCATTTGTAATGTGGTCTAGTGCCCTCTTCTTGCCTGCAAGCATACAAGCAAACAGAATACTGTATACATATAGTATACATACACACACAGACACACACACATAAATATGAAAGTTGTCTTCTGGGCATGAGATGACCTTGATATCAACAAACTCAAAACAGTTAGAGTTATTTGCATGGGACCTATGCAAAATGGACCGCCATCAACATTCAAGCGTGGTTCAGAAGGGCTCATGGGACTTACACTCTTCTCAGAGAGCTATTGGCAGTTGGTGGCTCATGAGGGAAGATGCATCAATCCCTTCAGTGGTATAGCCACCAGTGAGTTGCTCATAGTTCAGTGGATAGCTCTGCAGCCATGTTCATGCTGGCAGTCTTGGTTAAACATAATGAACGACAAAGCAGAATCTAAAACAAAATAAAACAACAACAACCACAAAAAGGCAAGACAGCAGGAGGTGAATACGTTTGGAGGAGGGGATATGAGAGGGTAGAAAACAAGTATGACCAGAGTATATTATATATATGTGTGAAGCAGTCAAGAATAAATTAAAACTAAAGAGACAAGAGAGATCTGTCATAGTAAGAAGGTGGTCATATACCAGGTAGAAAGTGGCCCTCATCAGACAGTGGCTAGACCACAAAGCTTCCTAGACTCTAGAACTTAAATATTTGCTGTTGAGCCCACACTTTTTTTTTTTTTTTTTTTTTTTTTTTTTTTGGTTTTTCGAGACGGGGTTTCCCTATAGTTCCTAGAGCCTGTCCTGGAACTAGCTCTTGTAGACCTTGTGCCACCACCGCCCGGCAAGCCCACACACTTTACCAACCCAGGAAAAATTTGGTAAGGCTTTCACTGTTTATCTCATTTGAATATTAGTTGCTTTTCTTGGCTGCTATGAAAACACACATGACGAAACCGAAGAGTGGAAAGACAGGGGACTCAGACCAGTGTGGTAAGGAAATCGAGGTAGTGTGAGCATTGGGCAGCTGGGCACACTGCACCCAGTCGGTGGGCACAAAAAGATGAATGAATCCTGACTTCTTCTACCCTTTCCCCTTTCATTTAGTCTGGGACTCCAGTTGACATTCAGGATAAGACTTTCCTCTTTGGTAGGATGATTACAGAAATAGCCTTACTAATATGTTTAGAGGTGTGTCTCCTAGGTGATTCTAAATCCATTCAAGTCAGCAATAAATATTACCCATGATTGTGTATATATACATATGAAAATGTGCAAATAGGAGTTAGGAATAATTGAGTCCTATATATTTAATGGCAGTGGATGTTAAATTTTCTGAAGCTCTAGACTTATTGGTAGCAATCTAGATATGTCTATTTAATATTTAGACTCTTTTAACATTTCTAATATAAAAGTTAATAATCATAAGAGGCACAGACATCTCACATGTAGCCCCAAAGAAATAACACTTTCTGTTGTTGAGCTCTGTCTTGATCCTACCCGTGCAGGGAAACTCTCATCACAAGGCAGTCCCCATACTTGCTGAGCGGCTCTGCATGGCAGAAAGCTCTTCTTCTACATGCTGGAATTTTCCTTTCCCTATCCTGCCTCCCTTGGCCCCTTATGATGATTTATAGGAATAACTTAAGAATGGACATAAAGTGGGGCTTATCTCTTGGCAGTGATTGACAATGGCCAGTGGGTTCTGTATTTGCTAAATGTTACGCTCTTCAGATCCACTCCAGTGCACAAGAGCTGTGTTTCATAAAATATTATACTGCATTAGAGGGTTTTGAACCTATGATGAACACTCATCATATGTGTCCAAGTGATCTTTTTTTTTTTTTTTTTTTTTTTTTTTTTTTTTTTTTTTTCATTTAAACACTGCCTGGCCAATTATTTCTAGCCCCATATTGGCTAACTCTCACATCTTAATTAACCCGCTTCTATTAATGTGTATTGCCACTTGACTGTGGCTTACAGGCAGGAGTCTAACCAATGTCCGTCTTGGGCAGGAGAAGCATGGCATCTGCCACACTGCCTTCTTCCTCCCAGAATTCTGTTCTGTCTACTCTGCCTATCTAAGCTGCTGTCCTATCAAAAGGCCAAGGCAGTCTCTTTATTTAACCAATGAAAGTAACACATAGACAGAAGATGCTTCTACATCATTTCCCCTTTTTCTGTTCAAACAAAAAAGAAAGGCTTTAGCTTTAACATAGTAAAAATACATATAATAACAAAACAGTTATCAAGCAAGAATTACAGTTACAATATTTATATCTGTTTTATCTTTTATCATAACAATGGAAAACTATAACCATCTATCTATTCTTCAACTCCATCAAGACTCGAGAAGGATATATTATTAATATTACCTAAGTAAATGAGAAGTAAGCAACTTCAAAAACTCTAGAAATGACAGAGACATCTCGCTGCCTGGACAGTCACCCAAAATTCTTTTGTACTGTTGGGTATCCATCTTCGGCCTTCAGGCCCATAGTATCCAGCAGACCTTTTCATGAAGCAGGAAATTTCAGAGACAGTTCAGTCACTACTTTCTTTTGTATCCTGCAGAATTTCTCACAGACTCTTTCATGAATCAGGAACCTCGAAGGATCATCTTACCTTTAGGCAAGTTCAGCAGTCCTCTCTCTGCGGGTTCTTTGTGTCCAGTTTATCCAACAGTTCAGGCAAGAGCAGTTTCTTGCCCAAATGGCTAGCAAACGCCATAAGGAGCCTCTTTGATGACCATCTTCCTCTTGAAGTAGCTGGTACTGCCAGGAGCAGACGTGTCTCATTGTCATGAAAACCCTAAGTTATTTAAAATGCCATATTCTGTAGCCTTTGAAAGATAGGAAGAATGCCTATCTAACTGAAATATATCTCTATATATCTAGAAAATCTAACTAACATGACTATAAGCTATTATCTGATTATCCATTAACAACCTATATTTCCTCATTATACATTACATTTTTAAATGAAATACACAATCACAATACCTTAATCAAGATCAGAAATACATATACATATAACAAAATTGACCTTAAATTTATATCAATAAAGTTTATACCGATGTAAATTATTCATATCTATATAATATCCCCCTTTAAATGTAAAAGAACATTTATAGACAATATCTGGGAATATGGACATAGTTATTTCTCTCCAAACTTCCTGCTGTATAGGGGTGCTGTTAATCAGGTCTTTCATGGTGTGTCCTGTGTGCCAGGTTCCTCTCAGTCGGCAGTTGAGTGAAGTAATTTTTTTGAGGGTGTTCACAGCAACCTTTCAGGAGGGCATGGTCTATCATACCATATTGGCATAGAAGCAATCCACAGGGTCTCATCCTCTGAGAAAACAAAAGAAGAAACTCTTTTCCAACGCATCATATCCTTAGATCTAAATTATGAAGTCAAGATAGCTTTATAATACACATGTTGGATTAGCTTAGCAGACCACACAATGAAATGTCTCTCTGTATTTAGCTCCTTCACAGTCAAAAAATTGAAAGAAAATACAATAATGTACAGAATCCAAACTGTGAATTTTCCATTTTTACGTGGCTTATTTTTCTTTATTTCTTTTAATCTATAACTATTTGTACTCTGTCTCTTTAAATATTTTGCCCTTTTTTAAAGGCATTAACTTTATTCTCTATATTCTTTTTCTTCTCTCTCCCAAGCCTATGTACACCCATCCAACACTGTGACCCATTTAGAGGTCTTTTATGTCTGAATCTGTCCTATTGTGAATCTGTAATTCTTTTTTTTTTTTTCCTCATGGTTTATTTTTTTTATATTTAAAAATTTCCATCTCCTTCCCTCCTCCTCCCCCCTCCCTCCCCTCCTTCTCCCCTTTCTCTCCCCTCCTTTTCCCCCTTCCCTCCCCTCCCCTCCACCCATACCTCCCCTCCCTCCCTCTCAAGGTCAAGGAGCCATCAGGGTTCCCCACTCTATGCTAAGACCAAGGTCCTCCCAACTCCCCCCAGGTCCAGGAAGGTGATCGACCAAGCTGAGAAGGCTCCCACAGAACCCGTCCATGAAGAACAATCAGAGCCCAGAGCCATTGTCCTTTGCTTCTCAGTCAGCCCCCGCTGTTGGCCACGCTCAGAGAGACGGGTTTGGTCGCATGATCCATCAGTCCCATTCCAACTGGAGTTGGTGATCTCCCATTAGTTCTGTCCCACCGTCTCCATGAGTGAACGCACCCCTCTCGTTCCTGACTTTCTCCCTCATGTTCTCGCTCCTTCTGCTCCTCATCGGGACCTTGGGAGCTCAGTCCAGTGCTCCAATGTGGGGCTCAGTCACCTTCCCCATCTGTCGCCAGCTGGAGGTTCCCTCACGGTCCTGACTTTCTTTCTCATGTTCTCTCTCCTTCTGCTCCTCATCAGGACCTTGGGAGCTCAGTCCGGTGCTCCAAGGTGGGGCTCTGTCATTTTCTTCATCTATCATCAGGTGGAGGTTCTTCTTATTATCTTCTCAAGGATCCCAAACTTATAGGCTCGATGTCCTTTAATCATGGCTAGAAACCGAATATGAGTGAGTACATCCCATGTTCATCTTTATGGGTCTGGGTTACCTCACTCAGAATAGTGTTTTCTATTTCCATCCATTTGCCTGCAAAATTCAAGATGTCATTGTTTTTTACCGCTGAGTAGTATTCTAGCATGTATATATTCCACAGTTTCTTCATCCATTCTTCCACTGAAGGGCATCTAGGCTGTCTCCAGGATCTGGCTATTACAAATAATGCTGCTATGAACATAGATGAGCATATGCTTTTGTTGTATGATTGGGCATCTCTTGGGTAGATTCCCAATAGTGGAATTGCTGGGTCCTGGGGTAGGTTGATCCCGAATTTCCTGAGAAACCGCCACACTGCTTTCCAAAGTGGTTGCACAAGTTTGCATTCCCACCAGCAATGGATGAGTGTGCCCCTTACCCCACAACCTCTCCAGCAAAGGTTATTATTGGTGTTTTGGATTTTAGCCAATCTGACAGGTGTAAGATGATATCTCAAAGTTGTTTTGATTTGCATTTCCCTGATAGCTAGGGAGGTTGAGCATGACCTTAAGTGTCTTTTGGCCATTCGAACTTCTTCTGTTGAGAATTCTCTGTTCAGTTCATCGCCCCATTTTTTAATTGGGTTAATTGGCATTTTACCGTCTAGTCTCTTGAGTTCCTTATATATTTTAGAGATCAGACCTTTGTCAGTTGCAGGGTTGGTGAAGATCTTTTCCCAGTCAGTAGGCTGCCTTTGTGTCTTAGTGACAATGTCCTTTGCTTTACAGAAGCTGCTCAACTTCAGGAGGTCCCATTTATTCAATGTTGCCCTTAAAGTCTGTGCAGCTGGGGTTATGCATAGGAAACGGTTCCCTGTGCCCATTTGTTGTAGAGTACTTCCCACTTTCTCCTCTATCAATCTCAATGTGTTCAAATTAATATTGAGGTCTTTAATCCATTTGGACTTGAGTTTTGTGCATGGTGATAGATATGGATCTACTTTCATTCTTCTACAGGTTGACATCCAGTTATGCCAGCACCATTTGTTGAAGATGCCCTCTTTCTTCCATTGTGTACTTTTGGCTCCTTTATCAAAAATCAGGTGTTCATAGGTTTGTGGTTTAAGATCCGGGTCTTCTATACGATTCCATTGGTCAACTTCTCTGTTCTTATGCCAATACCAAGCCGTTTTCAATACTGTAGCTCTGTAATAGAGTTTGAAGTCAGGGATGGTAATGCCTCCAGAAGTACCTTTATTGTATAAGATTTTTTTGGCTATCCTGGGTTTCTTGTTTTTCCATATAAAGTTGATTATTGTCCTCTCAATCTCTGTGAAGAATTTTAATGGGACCTTGATTGGGATTGCATTGAATCTATAGATTGCTTTTGGTAGAATTGCCATTTTTACTATGTTGATCCTCCCAATCCACGAGCAGGGGAGATCCTTCCATTTTCTGGTATCCTCTTCAATTTCTTTCTTCAAAGACTTAAAGTTCTTGTCAAATAAATCCTTCACTTCCTTGGTTAGCGATACTCCCAGATATCTTATGCTATTTGTGGCTATTGTGAAAGGTGATACTTCTCTGATTTCCCTCTCTGCTTCCTTATCCTTGTGTATAGGAGGGCGACTGATTTTTTGGAGTTGATCTTGTATCCTGCCACGTTACTGAAGGAGTTTATCAGCTGTAGGAGTTCTTTGGTGGAGTTTTTGGGGTCGCTTATGTATACTATCATATCATCTGCAAATAATGAAAGTTTAACTTCTTCCTTTCCAAATTGAATCCCCTTGATTCCCTTATGTTGTCTTATTGCTATTGCTAGAACTTCAAGCACTATATTGAAGAGATAAGGAGAGAGTGGACAGCCTTGTCGTGTTCCTGAATTTAGTGGGATAGCCTTGAGTTTCTCTCCGTTTAATTTGATGTTAGCTGTCGGCTTGCTGTAAATAGCTTTTATTATATTTAGGAATGACCCTTGTATCCCTAATCTCTCCAAGACCTTTATCATAAAAGGGTGCTGAATTTTGTCAAATGCTTTTTCAGCATCTAATGAGATGACCATATGGTTTTTTTCCTTCAGTTTGTTTATATGATGGATTACATTAATAGATTTTCGTATGTTGAACCAGCCCTGCATCTCTGGGATGAAGCCTACTTGATCGTAATGGATAATTTTTCTAATGTGTTCTTGGATTCGGTTTGCCAGTATTTTATTGAGAATTTTTGCGTCCATGTTCATGAGTGAGATTGGCCTGTAATTCTCTTTCTTGGTTGAGTCTTTGTGTGGTTTAGGTATCAGGGTAACTGTAGCTTCATAGAAGGAATTTGGCAGTGACTCTTGTGTTTCTATATTATGAAATACCTTAAGGAGTATAGGTATTAGGTCTTCTTGGAAGTTCTGGTAGAATTCCGCATTGAAACCATCTGGTCCTGGGCTCTTTTTGGTAGGGAGGTTTCTGATAACAGTTTCTAATTCTTCGCGACTAACAGGACGATTTAGAGCATTTACCTGGTCCTGGTTTAACTTTGGTATATGGTATTTATCTAAAAAACTGTCCATTTCTTTTACATTTTCCAATTTTGTGGCATACAGGCTTTTGTAGTAAGATCTAATGATTTTCTGAATTTCCTCTGTGTCTGTGGTTATGTCCCCCTTTTCATTTCTGATCTTGTTAATTTGCGTGTTCTCCCTCTGCCGTTTGATTAGTTTGGCTAAGGGTTTGTCAATCTTGTTGATTTTCTCCAAGAACCAGCTTCTTGTTTCATTGATTCTTTGGATTGTTTTCTGTGTTTCTATTTTGTTGATTTCTGCCCTCAGTTTGATTATTTCCAGTCTTCTACTTCTCCTAGGTGAGTCTGCTTCTTTTTTTTCCAGAGCTTTCAGGTGTGCTGTTAAGTCACCAATGAGTGCTTTCTCCGTTTTCTTTAAGTGGGCACTTAGTGCTATGAACTTTCCTCTTAGCACTGCTTTCATTGTGTCCCATAGGTTTGAGTATGTTGTGTCTTTGTTTTCATTAAATTCAAGAAAGACTTTAATTTCTTTCTTTATTTCTTCCTTGACCCAGGTGTGGGTCAGTAGTTGACTGTTCAGTTTCCATGAGTTTGTGGGCCTTCTGGGGGTAGCATTGTTGTTGAATTCTAATTTTAATCCATGGTGATCCGATAAGACACAGGTGGTTACTAATATTTTTTTGTAACTGTGGAAGTTTGCTTTGTTACCAAGTATATGGTCAATTTTCGAAAAGGTTCCATGAGCCGCAGAGAAGAAGGTATATTCTTTCCTATTTGGGTGGAATGTTCTATAGATGTCTGTTAAGTCCATTTGGTTCATTACCTCCATTAAGTCTTTCAATTCTCTGTTAGGTTTCTGTCTGATTGACCTGTCCATTGGTGAGAGAGGAGTGTTGAAGTCTCCAACTATTAGTGTGTGTGGTTTGATGGCTGCCTTGAGTTCTAGAAGTGTTTCTTTTACATAAGTGGGAGCTTTTATATTAGGGGCATAGATATTCAGGATTGAGACTTCATTCTGAAGGATTTTTCCTGTTATGAGTATAAAGTGTCCCTTTCCATCTCTTCTGATTGATTTTAGTTTGAAGTCAACTTTGTTGGAAATTAGTATGGCCACACCCGCTTGTTTCTTAGGGCCATTTGCTTGATAAACCTTTTCCCAACCCTTTACTCTGAGTAGGTGCCTGTCTTTGTGGTTGAGGTGTGTTTCTTGTAAACAGCAAAATGTTGGATTCTGTTTTCGTATCCAGTCTCTTAGCCTGTGCCTTTTTATAGGTGAATTGAGTCCATTGATATTAAGTGATATTAATGACCAGTGGTTGTTAACTTCAGTCATTTTTAGTAGTAGAGTTTGTGTGTTTCCCTTCTTCTAGTTGTGCTGGTGAAGGGTCGCTAGATGCCTGAGTTATTGTCGGCGTTGTTGGACTCCTTGGTTTGTGATTTTCCTTCTATTACTTTCTGCAAGGCTGGATTTGTGGCTGCGTATTGTTTAAATCTGTTTTTGTCCTGGAATATCTTGTTTTCTCCATCAATGGTGAATGCAAGCTTTGCTGGGTATAATAGTCTAGGCTTGCATCCATGTTCCCTAAGTGTCTGTAGCACATCTATCCAAGCTCTTCTGGCTTTCATGGTTTCCATTGAGAAATCAGGTGTAATTCTGATAGGTTTCCCTTTATATGTTACTTGACCTTTTTCCTTTGCAGCTCTTAATATCTGTTCTTTATTCTGTATGTTTTGTGTTTTGATTATTATATGGCGTGGGGATGCTTTCTTTTGATCCAGTCTATTTGGTGTTCTGTAGGCTTCTTGTACCTTCATAGGAACATCCTTCTTTAGGTTGGGGAAGTTTTCTTCTATAATTTTGTTGAATATGTTTTCTGGGCCTTTGAGTTGTAATTCTTCTCCTTCTTCTACCCCAATTATTCTTAGGTTTGGTCTTTTCATGGTGTCCCAGATTTCCTGAATGTTTTGTGTTAAGAATTTGTTAGATTTGTTTAGTTCTTTAATCTGTGAGTTTATTTCCTCTATAGTATCTTCAGAGTCCGAGATTCTTTCTTCCATCTCTTGTATTCGGTTGGAAATACTTGTCTCTGAAGTTTCTGTTCGTTTACTCAGAGTTTCCATTTCCAGTCGTCCCTCAGATTGTGTTTTCTTCAATACCTCCATTTCATTTATCAGGTCTTGTACTGTTTCCCTTACCTGTTTGATTGCTTTTTCTTGTTTTTCTTGTTTTTCTTGGGTATCTTTGAGAGATTTATTTATTTCGTCTACCTTTTTGTTTGTCATCTCCATTTCTTTATGGCAGTTTTTTACCTCCTGTTTAAGGTCCTCTATTATTTTTATAAAGTGCTGTTTAATGTCGGTTTCTTCTATATCTTCTGGGGTAGGGTGTTCAATTCTTGTTGTTTCGGGATGTCTGGCTTGTGGTGATGTCATGTTGCCTTTCATGTTGTTGGAGGAGCTCCTGCATTGGCGCCTGCCCATCTCTTCCTTCAAAAGGAGCGCAGAGGTGTTTGGTGTCCCCAAAGAATGATGGATCCTTCTGCAGACTGTGAGGTCCCCTTGCAGGCCAAGCAGCTCTCAGACAAAGGCCTACCTTGCTCCGGGCAGTCAAATGAAGGAGGGGACCTCCCACCGGCCTGGGTGCACTCAATTCCAGGTCCCCAGAGCCCAAACAGGCTGAGCTGTGGGATTTTGTGGCCCCAAAGACGGGAGGATGAGGCAGGGGGAGGGGGTGAGGATTCTGGGTGCAAGCTGGGAAGGGACAGGAAGAGAGAGGCAGTATCCGGGGAGAATAGCCCCTGCAGGAAGAGCAGGAAGTGTGCTGGTGGCAGGGGGAGTTGTGGAGAGTCGGTGGTCCCTCTCCGGGCAGCTGCCGCGGTTCGGGCACTCACTCCTCACTCACCCCAAAGAACGATGGATCCTCCTGCAGACTTTCAGGTCCCCTTGCAGGCCAAGCAGCTCTCAGACAAAGGCCTACCTTGCTCCGGGCAGTCAAATGAAGGAGGGGACCTCCCACCGGCCTGGGTGCACTCAATTCCAGGTCCCCAGAGCCCAAACAGGCTGAGCTGTGGGATTTTGTGGCCCCAAAGACGGGAGGATGAGGCAGGGGGAGTGGGGGAGGATTCTGGGTGCAAGCTGGGAAGGGACAGGAAGAGAGAGGCAGTATCCGGGGAGAATAACCCCTGCAGGAAGAGCAGGAAGTGTGCTGGTGGCAGGGGGAGTTGTGGAGAGTCGGTGGTCCCTCTCCGGGCAGCTGCCGCGGTTTGGGCACTCACTCCTCACTCACCCCAAAGAATGATGGATCCTTCTGCAGACTGTGAGGTCCCCTTGCAGGCCAAGCAGCTCTCAGACAAAGGCCTACCTTGCTCCGGGCAGTCACATGAAGGAGGGGACCTCCCACCGGCCTGGGTGCACTCAATTCCGGGTCCCCAGAGCCCAAACAGGCTGAGCTGTGGGATTTTGTGGCCCCAAAGACGGAAGGATGAGGAAGGGGGAGGGGGAGAGGATTCTGGGTGCAAGCTGGGAAGGGACAGGGAGAGAGAGGCGGTATCCAGGGAGAATAACCCCTGCAGGAAGAGCAGGAAGTGTGCTGGTGGCAGGGGGAGTTGTGGAGAGTCGGTGGTCCCTCTCCGGGCAGCTGCCGCGGTTCGGGCACTCACTCCTCACTCACCCCAAAGAACGATGGATCCTCCTGCAGACTTTCAGGTCCCCTTGCAGGCCAAGCAGCTCTCAGACAAAGGCCTACCTTGCTCCGGGCAGTCAAATGAAGGAGGGGACCTCCCACCGGCCTGGGTGCACTCAATTCCAGGTCCCCAGAGCCCAAACAGGCTGAGCTGTGGGATTTTGTGGCCCCAAAGAACGGGAGGATGAGGCAGGGGGAGGGGGGCAGGATTCTGGGTGCAAGCTGGGAAGGGACAGGAAGAGAGAGGCAGTATCCGGGGAGAATAACCCCTGCAGGAAGAGCAGGAAGTGTGCTGGTGGCAGGGGGAGTTGTGGAGAGTCGGTGGTCCCTCTCCGGGCAGCTGCCGCGGTTCCTCCAAGTGATCTTGATGGCTGTTTCAGGTTCTTACTTTGCTAGGTTTTGGATGTGTTGGAGGAATCAAGAGGATACCTATGACACTTGGAAATACAACTTTCATGACAAGACTTACTTACATCATAGACAGACAGACAGACAGACAACAGCATTGCAGGGATCTCTGAAGAGAATCAGAGCCCATCTGGCAGAATAGAAGTTTCTTGTGGCTGTCTAATGGTGGCTGAGGTCTCGCAACAGGAGCCAGCAGCTAGACTCCAGTTCCCTGGCAGGAATTCCCAGTAGAGTCAATACCTGCTTTGATGTTAATTTATTTCCCAGGTGAGAAATCCGGCACCAGGGATTATTGGTTACCTAGGGACTCATAGGCAATACCCCAGTTGAACTTTTGTCAGTAACTGTGAAAGAAGGAAGGTTGCTGGAAGAACTACTGGACTCTAACATAAATTGTGTTTATGCCGAAGCCACACAGAATAGATACAGGGAAGGAAAATCCATGCTTGCGAGGACCTTCTATTCTTGCAGGGGTGGAATCAGCAATAAGCAGGTACACGAAGGTTGAAGTGAAGAAGGTCACCTCAGAGCTCCTATGTGCTGCGGAGAAAACACAGTTGGGAATGAAGTGAGCAGAAGCAGGTGTAAGCCGCCAGGGTGAGGTCAGGCTTCTGGAACCCACTGGTCTGGCGAAAGTGGATGTGTTCTAAAAGCAGGCTTATGCTTCGCTCCTCTGCCTGTTAGACTTCTGAAAGAACGGATCCCCATAAATTAAAATTTCTCCCCAGGAATCTTTTGCTGGAAGAAGAAATGGCTGAAGCTACCATGGGCACCATGAAGAAGAAACTATCAGAGGAGGAACTTGTCTCCTGGAGAAGGAGTTATATTTTGTCAGGTGACCTTGCTGGAGGGACTCTGAACTGAGAGGATGACGGGCAGGGAACTCAGTGCTTCTTGGCTAGACTGCTTTAGTTAGGCCTAGCTCCTGGTTTCTGTTTAAACTCCAGTTCATGTCAGGACCCCAAAGGAGTGTGGGAGGGGGTCACGGGATCTCTTTGTCACTAACCTGTATGGGGCCACATTGAACAAATCTGCTTTTCCTCCTTTCCTTTCCTTTCCTTTTCCTTTCATTTCCTTTCCTTTTCCTTTTCTTTTCTTTCCTCTCAGATAGTACATCCAGACTTTCATTTCTCCTTCCCTCTATTCCTCTCTTCTCTTCCCCCACCTTTGTTCTCTCCTCCTCTATTTCCTTTCAGAAAAGAGCAGGCCTCCCAGGGGTATCAATTGGAACATGGTACAGCAAGTTACAGTAAGACTAGGCCTAAACTCTTATATCAAGACTGGATGAGACAGCCTAGTAGGAGGAAAAAGATCCCACAAGCAGGCAAAAGAGTCAGAGACACCCCCACAGGCACTATTAGAAGACCCCCATAAACACTCCAAGATAAACAACCACAGTTTGGATGCAGAGGACCTAGTGCAGACCCATGCAGGCTCCATGGTTGGTGATTGGCAATTGTTGTTTCAGTCTCTGGGAGCCCCTGGGAGCCCTGCTTAGTTGATTCTGTGGGCCCTGTCCTCTGCTGTCCTCAACCTCTCTGGGTCCTACCATCTCCCCTCTCCCAACCTCTTCTGTGGGGTTTCCTGAGCTTGGCCAAAATTTGTCTGTGGGTCTCTACATCTGCTCCCATCTGCTGCCGGAGGAGCCTTTCGGATGAAGATTAGTCTAGCACCCATCTTTTCTTATCGAGGGTTGGAGTGGACAGCCCTAGCTTATTGGGCCATGGGCTATGGCCTCCAATAAGTTTACTAAGATTCTGAGGCTGTGACTGTGTTATTCTAATAGAATCAGCAGAAGAATTCAAAGTTAGGAATTCAGTCAGCATTTGCATGGGGCAGACAACAGAGGAAGGTGGGATGGTGTCCAGATGGGGAGCAGACTTTAGGGTGCTTCTAGCTACAACTGGCTACATAATTTAGGAGGTGTGACATGGAAGAAGACACCTTCTTCCACAGATCTATTTTAACAGTATGAGTTGGGGGGGGGGGGGTCACTGAAAACGTCTGTTGCATAGAGTTTTAGAAGTTAAACTAATGGTGGAGAAAACTTAGGGGACACTCTGAACCTGTGTGTGGCAAGGTGAATCCTTCATTGGGTGCATTTACTTGATTCTTGGTTTAGAGGAAAATATTATTCCACTAAATTCAGCCCCTGTTAAAGATTAAGTAAAATGTTAACTCTTTTCATCCTGTGTCTTGTAGGATACAAACATCTTCCTTCAGGACCCTCCACAAGGCTGGTGACACTAAGGACAAGAAAACAAGAATTTTCGTTATTTTCTAATCATGTAAATTTCACTTGTTAGTAGGGAGCATTGACAATCACCAAAAAAAATCATAAAATTAGTGAATTTGCATCCAAACCCTCTAAATATTTGTAGAAAGCTAATGGGCCATATTCAGATGTTAATATGACCTTTGGAACATTTTATCTGGCATTTTGAGAACTTTATACTGCATGGCTTTTCAAATAGTATGTGGGAGGAAAATCAAAGAAAATCATTTTGTGTTTGGAAAAGAAAGAAAAGCACACTAATTGCACAGAACAGGAAAAGCCTTTGAAAGTTGTGCTTCACTTGGCTTTGTTGAGGCCAATTATGTACTTTTAAAGGTACTTCCTACAGGAAGGGATTTTGATTTATGAGTTATTTTTGTATGTATATATTGCCCCTCTAGATATTTGCAATATTGGTAAGAAAATAGTCACCAAGGGCAGCGTTTCTTTGCATATCAAGGCTCTTTTAATTCTTAGGAACATTGTAACACAGACTTGAAGAACAAAAAATCTCATTCTTACATAGATTCTTTTTTTTTTTTTTTTTGGTGTTTAGAGACAGGCTTTCTCTCTAGCTTTGGAGCCTGTCCTGGAACTAGCTCTTTTAGACTAGGCTGGCCTTGAACTCACAGAGCTCCGCCTGCCACTGCCTCCCGAGTGCTGGGATTAAAGGCGTGCACCACCACTGCCCGGCTTCTTACATAAATTCTTGTATAAGTTTTCATCTCATACTTCTCCCTTTTATTTAAGACCATTTTAAAGATGATATTCTCACGTGGTTAGATATAATGTCTGCAGAGGACCAGTGACAGTTGTGACATTACATCATGCTACACAGTCCCTTTGCCATGCGTACTGTTTGTCTTCTTTGTCGGGGGAGAAGAATCAACGATTACAGCACTGGTCTTTCAGACATCAAGTGTTGTTTTCCTATAAAAGTAGACATAGACTGTCTAATACTTTGAAAAATGTTTTCTCTTTTACAGGCTTCCTCTCCCAAAGTCATTGCCTTCTCTTTTTCATCCTAGCATGGGACATGTCACCCTAAACTTCCATGTGGAGGTCAGGCTAATGTTCTCTATGATGCTACCGAAATCCTCTCATGCTTAACGCCTTTCCCTGAGACCCTTATCTGAGGAGATAAGATTAAGCATTGCCTTTCTGAAGAAATGTAGGATGCCATTGTACCAGGTATCATAGACTATAACAGGGCTGTTGGGGGTAGGGTTGCCTGTCACCTGCTACAGAAGAACAGTTCCCTAAAGATGAAAGAACAAGACATATCTCTTCTTCAAAAGAAAAGGAAAAAAATAAAAGGTGTTTGATGCTGTTGCCTGGAAATAGAGGAACTTGTAAGTAATACATGGAGAAGCTGGGGAGCAGATGGTCTTGAACCATAGTCATGAGAACCTTTCTGAAAGTCAATTCCTATGAGTTAATGTTCAGGGCTACACCAATCTCCATGTTGTCTTAGTTTTAGTGGCAGAAGTGGCCTGTGTTTTATTAAGGATTTTTTCTCCTTTGTTTTCAGATATATGTTATGTATATGGTAAAATGGTTATGTATGTCCAAAATGAAAGTGGAATATCAATCAAGCGAAATGGAGACAATAAAGTTAGATAGTTGGACCTATTTGTATTTTCTAAAATAGTCTGATTGTAGAAAGCTGTTGAATAAGAAAGTATTACTTCGTCGTTCCTAAAACCTAGAGCAAATGGGGAGAGTCTAGAAAATGAGCTAACTTCAATGGGAAAACAAAACACAGTATTCAAGTTTGCTTTTGTTTGGTGCAGGAAAGGATTTATTTCCCTTACCCTTCCAGGTCACAGGCCATCCTTGAGAGAAACCAGAGCAAGCATTAAGCAGGAACTGAAGCAGAAATCATGGAGAATGGCTCTTTTCTGTCTGTCTGTAAACTTGGTTGCTTGCACAACAGCTTAGAATCACCAGCCTAGGGGTGGTCCCACCCAGAGCTGGCCAGGCTCTCCTACATTGTAGTCATGGCAATGCCTCTCAGACATTTCACGGGCTAATCTATTGGAGGCGTTTTTTTGTTTGTTTGTTTTTGTTTTTAGTTTGAGGTTTCCTCTTCCTAGATGATGATAGATGTTATCAAATTGACCATTAAAACTATCCAGGACACAAAATTAAGGCTATTAAGGGGGACAGAAAAGAGGTTTAAATTTTTGCTGTTTTAGGCTCCACAGTGTGAGAAACTCAAATGTCAGCCTCTGGAAGTCATTCTCAACTGAGTCAAAAGCCCCAACCTTAATATTTGAGTTATATCCACCTAACCTTGCATCTACTGAGTACTTAGAATATAGCAAGGAATCTCTTGTCTCTGGGCTACAAAAAGTCCATAATGATAATACACTTCATAAATCACTTAATGTTTAATGGAAATGGTTAGAATTTTTGATGACGAGTAACAGGAACCTATTTAAACTACCTTAAAAATGAAGAGATGATTCATCAAGACCAAGAGATTGATCCAATATCTTGAATATGATGGATCTGATACTCGAACAATCTCTTTAAGTCTCTATGCTAGTCTCTGCTCTCTGTTGCTTTTCCTCCTTGATCTACTTTTATCTAGAAAGTATGCTCTGACACTGGGGGGGGGGGGTGACATACCCCTGAGCCTCCAGTTAGGAGGCCAGGAGAAGAGAACAAATAGGAAGGAGTACTCGCTAGCTCTTGACCGGTGTATGGGCCTTAAAGCTGGAATTTCAGAGAAGCTGTAGTGCCTACTGTAGTGCCTATCCTTGGTAATTCTAGCCAAGGAAAATCCAATAAGGACATGGATTGGGCTGGAGTCATATGACATCCCAACCAAAAGTCAAAGGGTTGCTTGGATATTGTCAGTGTAAACATCCTGGCCTCGCTGGACTATGTAGAACAGTTTTCTTAGGAAAGAAATGAGTGCACTGTGGTGAAGGATAGAACAGGTGGATTTCCAACATTTTAAAAATCATACTGACCTGCTCCTGCCTTTCTAAAATTTGTGTACATTAACTCATGCCTTTATGTGCAAACGGTGCATCCTTCGCTAATTCTCTCTCTTTCTCTTATCTAAACAACATACAGCAAGAGCTGACTTTACATCACTTTGACTGGGCTGAGAGATGCCCAGATGACTGGAAAGTCATTATTATTGTGTATGCCTGTGAGGATGTTTCAAAAAAAAAAAAAAGATTAGATTTGAAGTTGACGAACTGTGTAAACCAACAGTCTTTTCCAGTGTGTATGAGTCTCATCTCATAGACTGAAGGCCTGCGTAGTTCAGTAACAGCTGAACTTAGGCTACGGCTATAGGACAGCAGTGACATTTCTGGTTTTCTAGTGTGCAGATAGCAGAGCATAGCATTCTCAGCCCCCATAACTCTGTAAGCCAATCCCATACCTATACCTACATCCATCTGAAATATGTTATTTCTGTTTTGTTCAGGACTAAAAGTTGTGTAAAAATAAGCTTTTTCTAACATGTTAGTTTACATTGTAAGAAAAAAAGAAGTCGTTATCTGGGACCAGAGCAGCGTCATATCTCCATATTAATTTAAGTTTCATGAGATCATTTGGAAGACAAATTCTGCTCATTTTATGAGCTACTCAGCCCAGCATATGTCACTGGAAAATGAAATCCAAATGTCTCCCATTTTCATCCATGTCACGTACAGAGATGCAAAGCAGCACAGGAATACAAATGGATACTCGGTACCACCTTAGAAATTCATTAGCATGGATCCTGTGATTCACCCCTGCCACAGAGCCTCCCATCTGCTTCCCGTTTCCGCTTCCAGTGCCAGATCTCTTCTGCAGTGTTATTAGGAAATGTTTGGCATGTGTTTTTACAGCGGTTCTATTTAATGTACTTTCTAATCATCAGCCATAAAAATAATGTCAGTTCAGCAAGAAATATTTTCTCAGTGAATCTATTTTGGCTCTTGGTAATTGTCCCCTTAATTTCCTATTATGTGACATAAATAACCTGTCAATTAATTCTAGAAGTTCATCAAGGGGAAAAAGTCACTGTATTCTGATGCCCTTTGGATTTGACAGGTCAAATGCTGCAACCATGTGTGATCGGCAGAGGGCAGTGTACAGGAGCAGACAATTATAAATGCCTTCAGGCCGGGGAGGCTGTATCTCCAAGTTCCCCAAAGATAATCTTTACTTGATGCCCACCGGTGGCTCAGAGACTGGAATGACTGGACTTTTGTTCTCGTTTTATAGATCAAATTCTCAACAGGGTTGGAAGTTTGTTCAAGGTCATACAAACTACGATTGAGGGAGGTGACAGCCAAGTCCACGTTCTTTCTCAGTGTCTTGTTACCTCCGTTGGAAGAGTGGAAATTATGTTTGCCGGTATCTGTGTAAGGGGAAAGGAACAATAGAGGATGGGGATTCAGCCAGGGCGGGGAGTCTCAGGCCCTGCCAGACAGGCTGGTTTTCCTCGCTCCAGCCTAGGGTTCCCTGCAGATAAAGCCTGTATTCTTTCACTGGCTGCATTTCTCCATCTCTCCACTTCCAGTGTTTTGGCGTTACTGGTCACCTTCTGTGCTTCAGAGGGTTGTGAGACGGATTGGATTTCAACATCAGGGTTGAAAACTGGAACGCCCGAGGGTCAAGACGTCCTCGCCTGTAGTTTTGTTTTTGTCTGAAGCCTTCCCTCCCTTTTCGTCCCTTCTCTTGGTGGTGAGGCTGGGAAGCATAGATATTTATGTGCCTCTGTCAACATGGCACATCATCCGTCACGTTTCCTGAATGGGGAGCTCTGACCATTCTTCCCAGAGAAATCAGCCGAGGCACAGCTGAGCATCACATGCTCCTTCTGTCTTACCAACATTCTTGCTGCCCAGTGTCTGCTGCCTTCTCTCCCCACCATCTCATCTCATCTCATCATCTCTGTGTTCCATTTCATTCTCTCTAGAAAATGTGGTGATTTCTGGATTCAACCTTCCTTGATAGAAGGTGATGTACGCTATTTGTGTTTAGCTTTGTGAGTAGCTTCCATAATGTGTACTATCGAAGCAAGATAAATGGAGGACTTTTTGTTGCCCCTGCCTTCTTTATCTAGTCTAGCCTAGCTGTTTATCCTTAGTTTTTTTTGTCTGTTGTTTTCTAAGCCATCCCATCTCTCTTCCTTCCCCATCTTCTTCTGATTACAAGAAATGTGTACTAACCCCATAAACCTTCCGTGCAAGCAAGGTAAAGAAGTGAGACTCTCACTACCATGGCTTTCTTGGTTGTCAGTTCCTAACACCTTTAGCTCTATCTTTGGCCAGCGGCTCTGTTTATTTTCTGAAGATTATGTCCACCCGCCTGCTTCCTGCTCTATCACGATTGCCTTTCCCTGGCTGTGATAGGGATACCACGCATCCTTGCCTCTCATGGACATCTGGCGTCCTTTTGCTTTTCCACCTCATTTTAGCTGCACCGCCACAATTAATCTCATGGTTAAGTCTTTGGCACAGTAAAATAAGCTCTTGATTGATGTGGGAAGAAGCACCTCTTCTGCTGCCTTATAGAATGCTGTTGTCATTTCGCTGCTTATGGGATCATTCCCAGAGACAGATCCCAAACATAATGACTTAGCATGTCTTGCTTTTGAGTTTTATTTCCTGGTAGAGAGAATCAGATCTTTTATTTCTCTGGTTGATCTACAGTTCCTTTTCTTGAGGACCTTGGAACTAACTTAGACCAAGAGTTTCATGGTTACCCATCTAGGATACTCAGAACTCAGGTTGTCATGGCTACTTTTTCTCAACGTTCCTTCTCTGTCCAAGCTTTGTCTCAACTTATAGTAAGTTGGAATGGTTAGCCTCTTATTGGAGGGACAGATATACAACTACTGAATTTTTGTTAGATCCATCGTAGTGCCCTCTGTACCAAAAAAATAAAATAAAATTAACTCAGGACATGCACCTGCCTCTGGCTTTTCTAGCAAGCCTCTTCTCCTGAGATTCTCACCTTGGTTATAGGTCCTTTCATCCAGTTAGTTATTGCTGGATACAGGAACCTTTTAATTCAGTGTCCATTAATCTATTCGTGGGTATGCTGATTCCATTTCCTTGCTGTTATAAATACAGTGGCAATTAAATATTTTTCTTTTAATCACTTCTTCTGCCAAGGGACTATTTTTGATCCATTTTACATTTTCTCCTTATGAGAAACAAGCTCTTTATAGCCATAGCAATTACTAATAGGCCTTAACATTAATAACTGATTCATCTCATGCAGTAAGAACCTGCTATACTTTTCTAGAGAGATTTGAGGCTCTTCTCTAGCTGATGAAGTTTACTCCATGTCACAGATAGGAAACTCCTCTTTTTTGGGCTATAGATTAGGCAGTCAAAAAAATCTCTAATGGAACTTCACTTTCCCAAGTTCTGTCTAAGGGGACCTTCAGAGCTGGCCTTTCTGTTTTATAAGAGCCATGACTTCCTCATCCCATTTCTAAGAAAGGATGAACACTGGTCATCTATTGACTCATCATAAGGTTGTTTTACAAGAGGCTTTCTCTTTTCATGCCCTGTGAGAGAAACATGGTCTGTATTGATTCCCGCTACTGTGGGTTTTGCTTCAGCTGCCAGCGTAGCTCCATGGAGACAAATAGTCAGGACTTGGTGTGCTGAGATTCCTGTTATTGTCACCAGGGTCTGTTCTACCAAAGCCTTCAGTATTATCCCTTTCTGTTGAAATCTGATAATTTTTTTTTGTTTTTCTGATACTCCAAAGAGGATTTATTGTTACTTATTACTTGGAGGCACACAGGGTAGGCAAGAAGCACAACTTAGAGTAGACCGTCAACAAATCAGACATACCAGCAATTTCTAATTACTTTTTAAACTTAAAATATTTTAGAGATTTTTTTCATAAATACAGATAGCTAGATCAATTGAAAATGGACTTCTAGAAATAGACATTGGAAACTCCTTTTTTCCACATCACCTCCAGTGTGTCTAAAGTAATGTTATGTTGAGGAGCACTGAGTGAAAGCTAAGGTTTAATGTCCAGGGATCTACAAAACCACAGGGAAATTAAGCTCTGGGTGCTGCATTCTGTCATTATTTGCTAAATGTGAAAAGTGACAGCTTGACCAAGTTGCCTTATGGTCTCAAAGCACAAATGGCACCCACTAGGATTCCCAGGATCCCCTACACCTGTTCACCTTTGCCTAAGAATGCTCCAGCTTTTTTTGTTTTCTTTAATATAAATGTATGGGAAGGTACTTGATCAGAAAATTTCCTATGTTAAACTAACTTCCCTTTGAAAACCATATTGAGGCATAGAGTTTTCTGCCTCATGTTCTAAAGGAAATCTGATGCCTTTAAACCCAGTATTCCACATGTGAATAAAATACATTAAACATAATATGTGAAATATATGTAAACAATATGATGTATGCCTATTCAGTGAACAAAACCTCTTAGGCAGAGGAAAATCCAAGGTCCAGGTCAGTGGAAATCCGTGAGAAGTAAATGAATAGGCTTAAAAAATAATGTATAGGACTGGGGAGGTAGTTCAGTTGGTAATGTTTTTGTCTTGTAAACACAGAACCTCAATTTGAGTCTGGAAATCCACAGGAAAAAGCTAGGCATGTTGGTGTGCACTTTTATTTATTAAAAATTATTTGTCATACATTGTATTCAGATCTTGTTTTTCCCCATTCCTAACTCCTCCCAGATGCTGCCCTCTAGCTACACCCTTTCTCTCTTTGAGAAACAAACATCACACACACACACACACACACACACACACACACACAGAGAGAGAGAAAGCTACATGTACAAACTGCCTCACAGGCACAAAATACCAATATGCTTTGAGTGATATATGAACTACTGGGCAATAGGAATAGCAGGTGACAAACATGGGGAAGAAAAGGAAACAAGGAGTTGATTAAAGTATTGGCAGGTGAGGAGAGATGTGTGTGCACTAAACCTTAAAGGAATATTGATTCATCTTTGTGCTTGTGGTTGTAGGGCAAGGACTTTCCAGATCTACCAGTCAACACCACCATTATTATTCCGGTGAATTTTAGGAAATCAGAAACTACGCCTGAAATTCTCATTTTTAGTCACGGAAATGGTTTATTTTTCATTCTCATCACTTATAATTTTAAAGTGCATGTTTTCCTCTTTTGTTTTCAACATTGGCCATCCTAGTGAGTGCTAAGCTTTACTTCCTGCTTTTATAAATACAGATACCTCTCTCTGATGAATCACAAGTCAACAAGGTATTAAGTGTTCAAGGTTAGGTATAGAATGCTCAATGCAGGAGAAAATGTACACAGAATTTCCATTACATTCCCATTCTTTCCTTATTAATTGCTAGACAGCAAGTCCAGGCCTTAGTCAGAGTGAGAGCGGATATGGGGGTACTAAAATAGACGCTTCCCTTTTGTTAGATCATATATCATAATGGAGAAGGACACAGGCAGCTGCTTGAC
Source organism: Arvicola amphibius (assembly GCF_903992535.2). Taxonomy (NCBI): domain Eukaryota; kingdom Metazoa; phylum Chordata; class Mammalia; order Rodentia; family Cricetidae; genus Arvicola; species Arvicola amphibius. The sequence continues at coordinate 93,244,655 of NC_052048.2, forward strand.
TGATTACAGGGCTGTCTTGAGTCAAATCTGGTAAACTGAGGCCAGATGTTGCCGAACCACTCTCTAGGTTTGAGTCATTCTCTGCCTGAATAGACAAAAGAGGAGACTTGGTTCAGTAGACCTGCAGAAAGTACCCGCTTTGAAACTGGGTGTGCTACAGAGGAGCTGCCAATATTTGTGCACATCCCCCAGTCTCTAGAGAATGAGGCTTGCTTTGGTCAATGCCCTTTCTCACCTGTTGCTCGCTCTTCAGTCATTTAGATGAAACTCGGTCCCTGAATCCATGCTCTGCCTTCCTTTTATGCATATTCTTCTCTGAGTTTTCAGTTGAATATTTCAGCATTATGGGTTTGTAACTAGACTGTAATTTCATCCCAGATGTTTCTTGATGATCTAGTTTCCACATGAGGATTAACTATTATTGAAATACTATTTAAAATACTTTTTGTTTGATTGTTGGCAATTAGGAGATCATGACCATTGAAAATGAAAAAACTCATGGCCAATTCTTATTAATCTATGCACAAAGCTCTCTCACCTGATTGGACAGGCTAAGGTTTCAAGTGGCTGCTGGTCCATGGGGCATCCTAGAGAGAAAGCTTCTGGGTGTACATACAGAAGACCTTGGGGGTTGACTTCATTAGTAGGGTGCTTGTGATTGTACCCATAAGTAAATGCTTAAAACCAGACAACAGCACCAGTGTAGAGCCGTCTGAGGGCAAAGGGAGGATCTTCCACTGGCTATACAAAAGCAAAAAGGCGGCCATTCTAATGCCCTGCTAGATTGCTTGCTTTTCTCTTTGCTGTGACTAAGCCCCTCACAGAAATGACCATGGGAAGGCAGGGTTTATTTGGCTCATCATGGCAGAGAATGTGGGGCAGATGGTCACACTGCACCTGCAGTCAGGAATCAGAGAGATGAGGCTGGTGTTCAGATTTCTTTTCTTCCCTTTATTAGTGCATGCATGTGGGCATGAGTGTGTGCATGTACATGCGTGTGCATGCATTTGTGTGTGTGCGTGTGTGTGTGAGTGTATGTGTGTGTGTGTGAGTGTATGTGTGTGTGTGTGAGTTTCTCACTTTGATGGCCAGAGATCAACTCTGAGCACCTTCCTCTATTGTCCCCCACCTTATTTTTTTGAGACCGGGTCTCTTACTGAACCAAGAGTTCACAGTCTCCACTAGACTGACTGAGCAGCAAGCCTTTGGGATCCTCCAGTCTCCCAACCATAGGCTCCAAGTCCATGCTGCAGTGATTCCCATTTCTATGGTTTCTGACATTCAAACTCAGATCCCCATGTTTGTGTCACAGTCACTTTGTCTCCTGCGTCTTGTCTGGAACCCTCCTTTTTATTCAGTCTGTGTCTCCAAGCCAACAGATGGTGCCAAATCATGTTTAGGGTGTTCCCATCTCAATTAGCCCAGTCTGTAAACTATTCACGGATTCCACCAGAGCTGTGCTTCCGAAGCCATTCCTAACCCCACCAAGTGGGCACGAGTTGACAGTGGAAGCTGATCACCCCACCACCCAACCTGCACCAGCTCTTTTTTTCCCTTTGGTGGATTAAGGTTGTCCAGGAGTGTGTGTTTAGAGCCTTGGTGCAATGCATGCTGAGTGAGGTTGCTACGCGGCACAGACACAGGAATGCAGTCTGAGAACCCAGCACCCTGGGAAGGGGGACACAGGCCTTGCTGGAGAAGGCGGGGTCAAGCACAGTGCTGCAAAACAAAGCGGTGCCTGAGCCCCAAGCAATGACTAATGAGGCACAGGTTCTTGCTGCTAGGAGTCAATGAGATGAGTAATAGAGCCAGGGGTGAAGAAGGTGAAGAATAATGAGGGAGGACAACAAGCTTTGTCATCACTGGGGGTGGTGGGTCCAGAGCTCGTTTTTTATTGGCCACTCATGGAGCAGCCCTGGGACTGTGCTGATTAGCTTGGCTTAACTGCATACAGAGCAGAGGATTTTTTTCCTTTGTAGTTGAGAAGGGAAAGAACTTTCTTCCCTCAAGGCCATGTCCACTGGGCAGATTTAGATAGGAGAATTGAGGATATAGAATAGAAGACGCTATTACTATGGAGCAGGGATAGGCTAGATCGATAGAGACATTGTTGGAAGGCAGAGGTAGAATGAGATATGACATCTCCGGAGGACAGGAGAGTGGACACTGAAAAGGATAGCGCTTTTTAATGTTTGTCCTTAGGTTGAAGGACAACAGGTCAAGAAAGCCGAAAACTCAAGTCCAGCTTGAAGTCCTATGTTGAAGTTCAACATACAGATGCATAAGATGTCACATCTGGGAAGCAGAAGGGAATGACAGCTTGTCCAGTGGATGGAAGTGGCTCTTCTGTTCAAGTGTTCTGTTCTGTTCTGATGAGGGAGATGAACTGACATCCCTGAGGCCATTCCTCTAGGTGTGTCTAAAGAGTGACATTTCTGCTGGAGGAGAGGACTGGGGACAGCGTTTAAAAGCAGTTTATAGCCCTCTGAGGGATGTTAATGTGATTTTTTTTCCTCTTTTGGTTTTTTTGAAGGCCCTACCACCCAGCTCCCAAATACATCATACATAGAGGCTTACTCTTACTTATGAATGCCCGGCCCTGGCTTGGTTTTTTTCTTGCCAGTTTTTCTAAGTTGTCCTGTCTACCTTTCCCCTCTGGGCTTTTATCTTTCTTATTTCAATATAGTTTACTTTCCTTCTTACTTCGTGGCTGCCTGGGTGGCTGGTCCCCGATCTTATGTCCTCTTCTTCTTTCTTGCTCCTCCTGTCTATTTTTGCTGTGTTCCGAGGTCTCCTATTTATTCTCTCTGCCTGCCAGGCCTGCCTAGCCTCGTTCCTGCCTCGCTATTGACCATTCTGCTCTTTATTAGGACCATCAGGTGTTTTAGACAGGCTTTTAACACAGGTGTTTTTTTTTTTTTAACACAGCTTCACAGAGTTAAACAAATGTAGCGTAAACAAAAGTCATACACCTGAAAATAATATTCCTCAACCGAAGGACCTTTTCACCCCCAAGGAGAGGAAGGTACCATCTCCTCACATGTTGAATGACAGGACTGGACCAATGAAGAGAACTGACATTCGGAGATGTCTATTGCTGGCGAGGGCAGTATCCCAACACAGGGAACCCCAAAGTTAGTGATGGCTCTTCATTTATTGAAGGACATAGCTCATGATATTTTCCTCAACACCGATTATATCTGTTTTCTAAGTATACATGAACATTAGATAAATTCCTGTAGGTAACAAAGTTGGTTGAATTGAACAGAATTCATTTCTCTTTCAGAAACAAAGAAAAAAGAAAGAAAACATAAAAACTGCAATACCAAAATATCCTAACATTGCCCTCCCCCCACTGGAGATGTACTTTCGAGTCACATAGCAGTTGAATTATGAAGCCCAGAAAATGAACTCAGGTTTGTTAGTTACTCCTACTGTCGTACCATGGCCAGAGCTTTGCGGTTAGATAGATAGGGTTCAAAGGCGTCCACTGTAAACAGTATGACCCATGTGAGTCACTCAGCTTTCCCTGGTTTCTCCTGTTTCAGGTCAACTGGCTTGAGACCATAAAAGCCATGGAGGATTGTGCCACAGGAGGCAGAGACCGTGTTTTCTTCCTCACTGGGTACCTATCAGATATTAGGCTGTGCTAAAACTGGGGAATAAAACACAGGGTAATCCCATCATGGTGTCTCTCAGAGTAGTTGTGCTGGCAAATTTTATGTCCACTTGACTTGAACTAGAGTTGTCAAAAAGAAGGTACCCTCAACTAAAAAAAAAAAAACAAAAAAACAAAAACACGCCTCCAAAGGCTCCAACTGTAACGCATTTTTCTTAACTAGTGATTGTTGAGAGTCTAGCCTATTATGGGTGGGGCCATCTCTGGGTTCGCCCTGGTTTCTATTAAAAAAGCAAACTGAGCAAGCCACGGGGAGCAAGACAGTAAGCAGCAACCATCCATGGCCTCTGCATCAGCTCCCGCCTCCAGGTTCCTGCCCTGTTTGAGTTCCTGTCCTGACTTCCTTCGATGATGAACAGGAGTGTGGAAGCAGAAGCTAAATAACTCTGTCCTCCCAAGTTGCTCTGGTCATGGTCTTTCACCACAGCATGGGTAATCCTAGCTAAGACAAGTTGGTGTCATGGTAGTGGGTTACTGCTGTGACAGACCTGACCATTTTGTTTGGGGAGGATCTGGAACTTTGGACTAGAAAAGCCACTGAGTTTTGAGAGTTCAGTGAGCTGTTCTTTAAGAGCTTGGAAGCTTTTGAGAGCAATGTAGACAATGGATGCCTGGGCTGTGACGTTTCAGAGGGAAGCAAAGACCCAACAGGCCTCTTGTTTGAAGAATCTGTGGTTCTGAGCAGCTGGAGCTGAAGAATCAGCTGTGAATAACAAGAGACCAGAACCATTGAAGTAAAACCTTTGCTTTGCTGGGCTTAATGGATGCCTATCAGCCGGGCTGAAGTATCTGCTGTATTTAAGAAGAGACAAGCATCATTGAAGTGAAGTCATCTGGGAAGTGTTTCCTTGGGGTAGGACACATAAACTGTATTTCAGAGGAGGTGAAGGGTCTACCTCCTGCTGGCAACCAGGAGGATCCCCCCTGTGGTGCTGGTTTTGAAGTACTGAAGGGGTCCTGTAGAGCACCTGAGACTTGGCCCTGTGTGGCAGGGCTGGAGTCCCTGCAGAGAGCCCAGGAGAGGATCCTGGTCAAAGTGCAGCCTAGCTGCAGCATTGCCAAAACTATGGGATGATCACCAAGAACAGGAGCAGGGGTGGAGTGGAGCCAGCTGTAGCCTAGAAGACAAACCGTGCTGCAGAGGGCGGAGCCTGAGAAGTGACCCAAGCCATTTGGAGGGATCCAGAAGACTGTGAGTAAAATCCAGATAATTGGACACTGAGTTGTTTTTCATTTGGCTATACATTTTCTTCTTTCTCTGCCCTTCTACCCTCTCCGCCCTTCTGCCCTCTCTCCTGACTCCCACATGGACATTGATTTATTTACACATGTGCAATTTGTTTTATTTCACTTTGTTCAGATTGTGACTGTACCCTGGTTCTCCCCTCTGAAAGAAAGAAAGTATTTTTTGTTAGTACTTTCATATTAATTAAAAATTTTCATTTATAATACATTCCAACTGCAATTTCCCCTCCCTCCTCTCCTCCCAGGCCTCCATTGCCTCCCTTCTGCCCCCATCCACCCCCCTCTGTTTCTCTTCAGAAAGGGACAGGCCTCCAATGGGTGTCAACAAAGCATGGTATATAGAGTTGAGATAGAGTATTTTTATGTTTTATTTAATAGGAACCCATAGTTGAGAGACTTTGGATTAAAAAAAAGAATTTTAAGTGTTTGAATTTTTAAAGTTTTGGAATCTTTATATTGTGATATCGATATTAGTGTGTATTCTTGGGGAAGAGCAAGAAAGGAAAGGTTATGGCTTAGTAATGATATGTTTGTGTGTCAAGTTGACAAGGAGTCAATTGTTCTGGGTAGCTTCATGTCAACACAAGCTAGAGCTTCTTGAAAGGGGGGAATTTCATTTGAGAAAAAGTCTCCATAAGTGCCATCTCTAGGGCTTTTTCTTAGTCATTGATGGGTGAGGGCTCATTCCTTTGTGCGTGGTTCCACCGTTAGGCTGATGGTCCTTCTACGTCCTTTGCGCCATCTTCTGCCTTCAGATTTCTGCCCAGTGTAAGTTCCTGTCCTGACTTCCTTCAATGATGAACAGATACATGGAAGTATAAGCAACTTTAACCCTTTCCTCTCCAAGTTACGTTAATCATGGTGTTTCATCACAACCATAATAGCCCTAAGACAGTAGTCAACTTCAAAATTGGTTTGTTCTGCCATTGTTAAGGTTTGAATATGAACTGTCTTTGTCAGGTTCCTGTGTTTGAACTTGACCCCAGGTTGCCGATGGTGTTTCTGCAGACTTAGGGAGCCTTGAAGGAGCAAGAGCTGGGTGGTGGCTATCAACACGGAGGGAGAGCAGAAGGATCATTGCATAAGCCTTGTTCTGTTGCAAGTCTCTCTCTGCTTTCCAGCTACCCCTGTGATATGACCAGATGTGCACTTGCTCCTACACCAAGGCAGAAGCCCCACCCTCCCTATCTTCCTGCTATGGAACTGTGAGCTGAAAACAAGCCCCTTCCCCGTTGTTGCTTATTATAAGATGTTTGGTTATAGCAATCAGAAAAAGAAATAAAAGTCATGGTCATGGCAGCTTGATCTAAGTTTGCTCTAACCCTTCTGGAATAATGGCTTTAAATGAGTCACTCACCTTGTGCTTCAAGTTCTCTCTTTTTTTTCTAGAGTAAACATATTTGTTTGTGGAGACTCCATGGACTTTTTAACAAGTATTTTTGTGTCTGTGTTTGCCTCATAGACTAGGTTGATAGTCTCAGGACAGTATAGCTCCCAAGCCCTGTAGGAGAAACATGCGCTCTGCTATTATTACCACAGGAAAATACACTGATGAGCATAAATAAGGTGACTTGGCCAGTGGCCGTTGTCTCGGAGTCATTTTTAAGAATTGTTCCATTTGATTTTAAAATACATTTCAGTGACAATAAATAATAACAGCATCGGTAACATAAATAATAACAAATAATAAATTGTCACCTGACCTGTATTGGTCACAAAAGCCATTGTTCAGTGAAGCAGAAGACCTGGCACTGTCTGAGGAGAGTGTGTGTTTATACTTAACTCTTTCTGAACTAATTCATCTTTCAGGTGGATAGTGATGTGATTTGATTCTCAAGGGTTGCTTCATGTGTTCCAATACTGACTTCTCAGTTGGTGGCACCATGTTGAAAGGGCTAAGAATCTGCAGGAGGTGGAGCCTTGCTAGAGGAAGTGCCTCCCTTCCCCGTGTGTGTGCCTTGAGGTTGGATAGTCTTGTTCTACTTTCTGTTCACTTCCTACCTCCTGACTACTGATGTATTATGACTCAGTCTACCTCTTGCTTCTGCAGCCGTGCCTTTCTCACCCTAAGGGGGAAGCAGGGATTTGTAAACAAAATCAATCCTTCCTTAAATCACTTCTTGTCAGCTGTTTGTCCATGGTGCTGAGAAAAGTAACTATTACAGATGTTGTGTCTATAATGTCCCTGTTTTAGAGAGCTAGCAAGCACAACACATACCTTAAATCAGGTAATGTTATTGAAAAGTCAGTATCAGAAGACACTTTACCTCCTCAATACTTGTGTTTTGATGGAATAAAAACATGCCGGTTGATGGCTAACCTGTACCAGAAATAAAAGAGGATAACAAGTCCTTAAGAATTTGATGGAGGAGGGTCATCTGTCTATGTGTTATTTTCATTGGTTAATAAAGAAACTGCCTTGGCCCTTTAATAGGACAGAAAATTAGGTAGGTGGAGTAGACAGAACAGAATTGTGGGAGAAAGAAAGGAAGGCAGGCAGACGCCTCAGGCAGTCGCTATGCCACTCCTCTCTGAGACGGACGTAGGTTAAGATCTTTCCTGGTAAGCCACCACCTTGTGGTGCTACACAGATTATTAGAAATGGGTTAATCAAGATGTGAGAGTTAGCCAATAAGAGGCTAGAGCTAATGGACCAAGCAGTGTTTAAAAGAATACAATTTGTGTGTTGTTATTTCAGGTGTTAAGCTAGCTGTGTGGGAGCTTAATTCTACAAGAATTAAGAATTTCATGGTTTAATGGCACATCCCATTAGAAACACATTGAGAATTGTCTCAGGTCAGTGCTGAGAAGTGGAAGCTGAATGGGGAAGGATTATGTAGAGGGCATTCAGGGTTGTAAGTCCACAGAGGGTTTTCTTAAGAGGGGCATTGCGTGCATCTTGAGAAAAAGAACATAATGAGAACAGATTAAAATGCAAATGCTAGTTCTGTCACAGGTTGTGTGCTTTGAATATACAGCCTAAGTGTGTTGAGTTTATGGTTCCTCATCTGTGAAATGGAGTCAGTTACATGGATTTATGAATATATGTCCACCGTGGGATGGTTCATACATCTATGAAATGGAGTCAGTCGGTTACATGGATTTATGAATATATGTCCTCTGTGGGATGATTCATAAACGGCCGCCACTGTTTGATGGGCAGAGATGAAACAAAAGTGGTAGTGAGCGCTGTCACAAACACATGAAAGCACAGAATGTGGGAAGCCTTTGAATAGTTTTGTGTTTAGAGTCAAGGCTGTACATTTCAGAGTGGGTCCAAATTCAAGGCTAGATCCATGTACACTTGTTCTCAGTGAGAAATTCCTGACAGGTTCACGGGGATATTTACTTCACATGCTACACCCAGGAAATCCTAGAAGTTAAATGAAGTGTGCCTGTATCTAGACTTGAGTCAACAAAACATCTGACCTTGTTTATAATATCATAAGGCAATGTATCATTAATCTGCAGTTAGTCCCTGAGCTGGCAGATGAATGGTATCTCTCTTCAAACCATTGGACGATACAATTTTTCATTTGGTGCTCAGAAAACTCATTGAGGAACCACCTAGTAGCTCTCCTTTAGAATTTTTGAACAATTTCTAGAAGTCTGCATAATTTTCAAAGAGAATTCTTAGTAGGTTAGTGAAAAGATGAACTAAAGCATTAGCAATACAGCTAATTCCATCTTGAAGGGCAGGATGGAGAAACCTGGGCAGCCTGGCACTGGAGGCTCACTGAATTATTGATTAGCCTTGCTCTGAGTTAGCACATGGCTTGACCTCACTAGAATCCCTGCCTCAGGCAGGAAACAAAGCGCAGGATTTATAAAAGAGATCATCTTTCTGAGTGCTCAGGTTCTCTGTAATCTTTCTCATATCTTCTTGAGAATGCTACTTAGAACTTTAATATGTTAAAAATTATATTCACTTACTATTTTATTTTGTGCATGTATCTTTTTAATAAAAATAGTAAGTATGACTCTTCATGCCTCTTAATAAGTATTAATAGTATTCTAGTAATAGAGTGTAATTATATTCTAAATTAAATTATTAATTTGTTAAATTATATTAATATACATTAATGATATCCATAAATATTTTAATAAATATGGTTCAGTTGGAAAGAAGCACATTAAATATAAATATTACAGGTTAATACACGAGGACCTTGAGGTTCAAAATTTTCAGAAACTCAAGTGGAGACTCTCAGCTGTCCATGGTTGGTTGCCAAAGTGAGCATTCACTTATTATTCTTGGCCAAAGGGTGTTCTGATGGGAAAATGCTGCATGGAAGGTCACGAAAACTGGATATTATTTTCAAACTCACTAGTTCTTAATCCCTTATCTTTGGGCAAAACACAAAACCTCATTAAAAAATGCCAGAAGCTCTTAATTTGACTGCTGTGAAGTTTATGTCAGAAAATGAATGTGTAAGCATTTTATAAATGAAGAAATATTATGCAAATAAATGCAAATACAGACATTGTTAATTACTTAGGCATTCACCTCATCTTATTTCGTTTATACCTCTTACAGCTTGCTCCATCCCTTGGCAGGGTTCCATTGCCATTCAGTGAGCCAAGGTGGTTGGGTGAATTTGTATTTACTATTCAATGAAACTTGCATGGCCCACTCTCTAGACACTGAGAATTCAGGGATAAGTAAAACATAGCCCCTGCCTGCTGAGCATAGCCCCATAGGGATATGAAAGTCAGGTCTCAGTCTTTGCACTCAATGTTCTCTGTAATGGGGAATACACATCATGGTAAATAAACAGGGACCACAGCAAGCAGAGAAGTGCAGGGGAAGCAGAGATTCTGATTTCAGATGAATGCCCATCCCAGGCTCCATAAACCAATATCCTATCATGACAAGTGGGTCCAAAATCACTTTCTTAGCAGGTCTGGGAATCTATTTCTCTTTGGAATTTAATGGAAAAAGAGGGTTCCCAGAAGGAACTAAATAAGGTGTTTGCTAAAGCTGGCACAGAACAGGCACTAAAAATTGAACTCTTAAGTAAGAGCCGTTGGGTCTCAGGTGAAGGAAAAGTACCAGACAAACTTTCTGTTTCCTTGGTAGCTGATGGGATTTCATGACACCCACACACCACTGACTTGTTTTTGATGCCAACAAAGGAATTGCTTTCATTTCAAGAATAAAATGCGGCTCTTTAAGAACAATGGATTTGTACAGGCTCTTCCTACAGTTTAGACAAAACTCAGAATTCTCGATAGGATCACTTTGAAGAGACGCAAGAAAATCTTTCCATTTGTATTCATGGGAAAGCTTTCTCTGGTAGGAAATGGGGACAAACTGTCCCAGGAGCTGCCTATAGAAAGAACAATCATTTATTCTCAAAAGTCCCCAGAGAAAACAAGCACATGTTTTAGCTTGACTCTGGGAAACATGGATAAGAATGGCTTCAGTTATCAGGTAGTTGCTGGTTACCTATGGACAGAAAGAGCCACAGTACACGCCTCCTTGATTTCTTAGCTGACTCTGGATGTTCATGAAATAATCTAAAGTTGCATTGTGTAGATAGTGTTCTGCTTTCATTATAGTTGTCCACTGTTTGGTTGCAAACTACCCTAATAGTTTATGCCTTGAAAGAATAACTTGTGTGTATGTGTGTACATGTGTGTGCAGGTACACACATGTGGTAGAAAACATGTGAAAATCAGAGGACACCCATGGGTGTCAGTCCTCAGGCATTACCAAGCTTTTAGATTTTTTATTTATTTTCTAAGACAAGATCTCTCTGGCCCGAAAATCAACAAGTAGGCTAGGCCGCCTGGCCAGAAAGTCTCCAGGAATCTGCCTGTCTCACTTTCTGAGATGAGAGATGCTTGCTCATCCCGGCACCATGTCCATTTTTTTTTGGTGTGAGTTCAGGGAAGCAAACTGAGATTGTTAGGCTTGCAAAGCAAATTGATCCCCCAAGCCCTAAAAACAAGACATTTTAAAGGTCTTTCCTTTACAATTTTGGTTTAGCTTGATGGTTCTTGATGTGGGAGTCCCCTCTGTGTCCTGTGATTACCATTAATGAATAAAGAAACTGCCTTTGCCTGTTGATAGGGCAGAACTTAGGTATGTGGGAAGGACTGAATTGAATGCTGGGAGAAAGAAGGGCAGACTAAGAGAGACGCCATGGATCTGCCACTGGAGACATGCTGAAACTTTGCTGGTTGGCCACGACCTCGTGGTGATATACAGATTAATGGAGATGGGTTAAATTAAGATGGAAGAGGTAGCCAATAAGAGGTTAGAGCTAATGGGCCAAGCAGTGTTTTAAATGATACAGTTTCAGTGTGGTTATTTTGGTTCTGGGTGGCCAGGATGAACAAGTGGCTTCTCCTCCTACAGATTCTTCAAGTTGTTTGTGAGGATGTAGCCAGGGAATGAATGACGCTGGAGTCACAACGAGGTTCACCTGAGTGAGAGATACAAGACGGATCACTTCTGTGGCTGGCAGGTGATGCTGCCTACTGACAGGTCTTCATGTGGGCCCTTTGTGAGACTTGACCATTCACCGTGTGGTGGCTGAATTCAAAAGTGAGTCACTGAAACTTTAAGGCAGAATCTGGAAAGTTCTACAGAGTGCCTTGCTCTGTTTCTTCTTCTTCCCCCTCTTTCTCTTCTTCTTTATCTTCTTTTTCTTCTTCCTCTTCATTATCTTCTTCGTCATCATCTCCTCTTCCTCCTCCTCCTTCTTTCAAGCAGTTAGAAAGCCTGCCGAAGTCAAATGGAAGGGACATAAATGTCACCTTGGTGTCAGAAGTGTCAAAGAATTATCAAATGCAAAAACCAAGAACAGATTAAATTTCCTGGTAAGAGCAATGCTGAAGGCTTTGTGGCTATCCTTAAGTTGTTATATAGTAATGAATAAAAAGTTTTGATTTTTTTCTAATTATTTATTGCTAAGCATAAAAATAGTAACATTAATCTATGTTGGACTAGTAGTCTACAATACTGCTATACTTTATATGTTCATGACATATTATAGTTCCATGTGGATATCTTTGGTTATCTACGCAGACAATCCTACCTTCTATACATGACTCTCATTTTCTTTTCGAAAAATTTGTACACTTTGTGTTTTTTACTTATTGCTCTTCAGGAGCTTAGAGTTACAGTGCAGTTCCAAATAAACACGGTGAGAATAGGTATTCATTCTTTATTATTCATTGTTTCATTTCTTGTTTTGAGGCAGTCAGCGTCTTACTATGTAGTACCTGCTGGCCTCAAACTCAGAGTTTTCTGTCACAGGATACTGGAATTGCAGGGTTTACCCATCCTGCCTGGCTTATGTTGTCTATTGTGTTTACTGTAGTTTCTTAGAAAGGACCCCCCCCCATTATGGATTCATACATATTTTGCACTACTGGAGATTGAACCCAGGGCTTCACACATTTGAGGCAAGCAACCTACCACTGAACTTCATCCCTAACCAAAACAGACATTCTATTATCTTCCATAATCTAAGAGAAAAACACACAGTTTTGCTATTAGCATGACAGTCCCATTTAGGCTTGGCATATGTAGATATACTTATTAGATTAAGAAAAAGTGTTCTTATAATTCCTAGTTTGTTAAGAGATCTTTTTATGAATGAGCTTTGAGTTTTGTCAAATACTTTGTAGATTCATTATAAATCACATAGAACTTTTCTAGTCTATTAATATACATTGTTCTGATGGATTTTTTGTATGCTGGTCCAATATTGCATTCCTGGTTACAAAAGCTTATATGCAACATTTTAATATATTGGACCTAATTTGCTTTTATTTTTGTTGAGAATTTGTATGCTTGTTTTCTTGAGTAGCGCTGATGCAGACTGCAAAGATTTCATGTGTAGTTGCAGGAGTGAGTCTTGTCAACAAGGAACCGTTGTATTTTATGGGTGGGAAGGGGGTTGGCAGGTTCATTTTCTCATTGATAAAATTAAAAATCTATTTCTGCAGCCATGCCAAACACACTTCAATTGCCCAGTGCCCACACTTGGTATATGGTCACTGTGTCAGAAGATGTGGAGCCTAGAAATCTTTGACCAATGCCATATGTCCTTTTAAAGAGCTGAGATTCAGATGTGAAAATTGGCAATGGCCCAGGCTAATAAACCAATGGAGAAGATGAGGAAATCTAGAAATTGACTGTTTATTAGTAATAGTTTACTGTGACAAATCACATTATTAATTAATGAGGCAAAAGAGTACAGGACTAGCACAATTAGATATCTAGGTGGGAATGTCCACTTCCATCTGTAGATGGGATTCCAGCTCTGCCACATGAATGGAAACATTCCCATCAGAATTAAATCACCTTGTAAAAATAGTAACTAATAAATAATATAACTATATTATGTAGCCATGCATGATATTTACTGGCAATGCATATTTGAGAGGTTCTAGCTACTTATTACAAGACTGTGAGTGGCAGTAAACCAAAAAGAATTAACCAAGCTGATAGGAAATGAGCAAAAGATTTGAATAGGGAATTGATGGAAGAATTTATCCAAACCAGCAAACACATGAAAAATGCTTAAATTTATTAATAACTAAGTAAATAAAAATTGGATCACAGCACAATATTATCACATCCTTTAATACAGAAATTTTCCTTTTAGGTTGTGTGTGTCTTGAAAAAATAGTGCATATTTAAAAATGTTTTTTTCTCGGATCTTACAGTGTTAAGAATTACAGTTTACTGTATTAATGAAATGATTATGTAGAATTATCTTAGCATAACCTTGGTGATTACAATTACTGTGGATGATACCTACAGCCTCTGGCAAGGGAACTACACCATGGGAGCTCTACATATATACCTCTGCCAATAAGCATTTCCCACCCATTTATCAAATTTAACAGAATTCAAGATTGCTGCTCTCAGTTCTCTCCTAGCGCATTCTGATGGTAGTTTTAATGTCCCTCCTGGAAAACTTCATTCTAGCCTGCCCTTCCATTGCTTGTGGTACACACTGTCTACTTATTGTTGAAGTGGAGGGTTAATGTTTGTTTGCTGAGTGATACATCTTTTTGGTGAAAAGTTTTTTGCTTCCTTCTTCCCTGGCTCTATAGTGTCATCACATGGTGCCTGGGGCAAGTCAACATTGAGTAAATTTTGAAATTGTCTCACATCTCTGCTAGGAATGACTCTCTGGTCTGGTATGGCAGCCACGAGGATGCAATGCTCGCTGTCTGTTTCCCTTGAAGAGGACTCCCTAGTCTGCTCTAGGGAGGAATTGACAGTTTCCAGTTGTTCCCCTGCTTCAGCTCTAGCTGTGGAGCCACCACTTTCTGGTCAAGAGCTGAGCAAAGCAGTCCTGCAAAAGTCTAGAATTTCACTCAAGAGATGTCTATTCTCATACTGATCTGATCTCTGTCTTGCCCCTTCTTCCTTTCTCTGAAATTTGCTTTCCATACATCTTTGTACTCATTTTTTGACATTAAATATATTTTTCTTTATTTTAGAAAAATATCTTTTTAAATTTATTTATTTATTAAAAAATTCCACCTCCTCCCCCTCTCCCATTTTCCTTCCCCTCCTCTCACTCCCCCTCCCCCTTCCTCTTCCTCTCTAGTCCTAAGAGAAGTTATGATGCCCCGCCCTGTGGGAAGTCCAAGGTCCTCCCCGCTCCATCCAGGTCTAGGAAGGTGAGCATCCAAACAGACTAGGCTCCCAACAAGCCTGTACATGCAGAATCATGTACATGTAGAATCAAAACCCAATGTCATTATCATTGGCTTCTCAGTCAGCCCTCATTGTCAGCCACATTCAGAGAGTCTGGTATGATCACATGCTCGTTCAGTCCCAGTCCAGCTGGTCTTGGTGAGCTCCCAATATAGATCAGTCCCACCGTCTCCGTGGGTGGATGCACCCCTCACGGTCCTGACTTCCTTGCTCATGCTCTCCCTCCTGCTCTTCATCTGGACCTTGGGAGCTTAGTTCAGTGCTCCCACATTGGAGTACCTTTGTACTCTTAACTTCATTATGCAACCACCCACTATTACAGTGCAAGGCACTCATAATTTGAGTGTATGCAGTAGATATCCAGGCTAGAAGACAAAGTTGAAGAGGTACTGTTGCTTTGATTGTTGTGCTCGTGTTGGCAGGCAGAACAATGATGCGGGGTGGGGGGGTTGAGGTGGGGGTGGGTCTCTGCTGTGGAAGGGATTAGTACAGTCAAAATCTGAAGCCAGATACCATTTTGACTCAAGGAGGTGTTGTGTTTCAGAATTGAGTATAGAAATGTAGTGTGACGTCAGCCTTAAAAACCATGTATGCCATTTGTATTTTATTTTCTAAAGCATTGGTACATGGGAAACAAGGTCATAATTAATACCCCCTGCATTATCTGGTTTTGTTCCATATTGGGGTTTATGCATCAAATCTATGTAAGCAAAAGACAATTAACAAGCAGGTATTTTGTATTTTGGTTTACCTTGGACATTTGCTTTTTAATTATAGGATCAATTGATGAGAGAAGTATATTTCAGGTTTCTGAGTCAGCTGAGTTAGTGAGTGCCGTTGCTTTTTCTGGGGCCTGTTACCTTTCTCCCACAGCCACAACCCCTGGCTCCTCAAGAATGATGCTAAGAAAGAACTACTCCCAAATTCAGTTTATTCTAGACAGAGACCTTCTCTGAGACTTCTTTACTTCCTTATCTGAGGAATGATTGATTAAATATTCAGAAGAGGTCTTGAAATCGTGGCATTCAAACCAACCAAACAACAAAACATGTGTCAAGCATCAAGGGTTTTTATTCACACATGTACAACACACTGAAAAGTTACTTATTGTGCCATGAAACTCTGATTTGGCTGGATACCTGGGGTTTCAACTGGACTCAGAAGATGCACCATTCCTAGCAGATCTGAAAATCCTGCCCCTCCCTCTACTTTCATTGTCTAGGTCAACACAGCTTTAAAGGCAATACTTCCCCAACCTATTCATTGCCTCTTATTGATTTCTAAAGTCAGAACTGCTCCTTTCCCTATGCCTTAGGATGCTCCACCCACTTCTGGGCTGCTGTAGATTTTGTGTTTATCAGAAACACAGTGGAGTGATACAGGGAAACGGGTGGAACTGCTTAGCTTCACAGTGCTCAGCCACCTCTTGTCTGAGGCATCCTGAGTCCTCTGCATTTTCATCTATCCATCTCTACAATGGGGAAGTTTATCACCTCTCAGTGTTGCTGAGACGGTTAAAGCATTAGTTAAATCATTGATCATTAGCCACCTTCACCTTTGCTGGAGTTTTACTGGTGTGAGTTGCTTTCTTTGGTTTCCCCTGTTTTGTCTGTCTGAAGACAGGACCTCACTTACGTGTAGGTTTATGCCTACTTATGGAATACATTGGAGAATGTGCTTTTGGAGGCGGCTTGTCTCTCCAAGCACACTGGTCAGTAATAAGAACTTGAATCAAAGGACACACCTGGAGCAGGATGTCTGAAAGCAGAGTTTGGACTTTCAGTTTTCTAGAAATACCACAGCAAATACTATAGACTGAGTGGTTCAAATTGCATTTTTAAAGATAGTTCTGAAGTATCTTAAGTTCAAGACCAAAGTGCTGGTAAGGTTTATTCCTTCTGAGAGCTGTCTTGACTTATGTGTAGGAATCTGCTTTGCGTGTCTTCAAAGACATTTCCTCAGTGTGTTCGCGGCCCTGGTGTGTATATGTGTGTGTGTGTTCACACTCCCTCCTCTAAGACACTAGTTGCACTGGATTGGAGCCCTTTCTTATGCTTTCGTTTTCCTTGTATCAATTCCAAACTTGCTCTAACCCAATAGAATTAGATTCTGAGATATGTTGCTTTAATGATCTACTGTATAAAGTTATTTCATTTCATAACAACCATAACTACAGAGTATTCCAGAAAGATCCGTCAGGGAACCATGAGGGAGCTGCTATCCTGAGAGTAGATGAAGTCTGAATTGATCTATGCTTGGTGTGAGTGGTGGGAGACCTGGTTACATTAATATCCTCAGGGTTATTACAGATCTGACTGCAGAATAATGATGGGCACCACCGCGGCATACACAGGGCATTTCCCTCTTCGACTTATGGCTAGTCAGTACAAACTTTGGCTATGCAATGCAGTCATAGGTCACAGTGGCTTTGAAAATCGGTGATCTTGTTCTGTGGCAGACCATCACTCTTAATAGATATTTTTCCTTAAGTGTCAGCTAACACAAGTTATTATTTTGGATTTCAGTGAGGCAGCATCATGACAAACAGGAAACGAGGAAAGCACACACAGGATAACTTACTGTCTTATGGGAGCATGGCGGGGACTGCTTCCATTTAATTTTGCTGTTATTCAATGATGAATGTTGGCCATATTCTGACAGCAACATTTAAAAGTGCGATTAATTGGGCAATTTTCTGAATGAATGACTGACTTTTATTGGATTTGTTTCCTTTTTAATTATTTTTGGCATGGAGACTGGCTTTTCATTCCAATCGAAAGAAAAACCATATTGCTAAGTGGCACAAATAAAATGATCATACATTGTGTTCGTTAAAATAAATGTACTTGCTGCAAACTTGTTTTAGGTTCAGTGGCAGATGTGAAGATGTGGCGACGGCTAACAAATGGTACCCTTTTCAAAAAATGCCCTCATTCGGTTCAACACTTAAATTTTGAAATTATTATGCCACCAGCAACTTGCTTCATCCAGGTCTCAAAGATCTTTGACAATGACCCCGATGTGTTTCAGGCTATAATTACTCTCTTCTTTCTATTTTAATATCTACTTTCTGCATGTGACTATAAAATGACATTATCTCCATTTAAATGCCAATCATCAATCTTATAAACCTCAGAATAAAATTGAGGATTAAAATGTGTTCGCCAGGAAGGGGCTAAGAACCGGCAGTGGGGGGTGGTGTGAATATGCTCACAGTATGTTATATGCATATGTAAAATGTCACAATGTCACAATGAAGCTCATTGTTTTACTTAATATATGCAACGATAATAAAAACATACTAGCCATCACTAATGTGTGTTCATACACTCTAGATTTTTATTGTATGAATAAATAATTTAATTTTATGAATGTCGATTCGCCATTGTGTTATTTACAGCTTAGTTTCAAAGAACACTAGACATACATCTCAGAGAGTTTCCCTTATATCTTTGATGCTGTTTCTTACCACCATTTCCCAGCATTCTGTTGGTGAGAAGTAGCTTTATCTTTATTGATCCTGACTAGGATTTTCGATGTGGCTGAAACTCATATGTGAGTGATGGGGAGACACAGTTAGCATGGTGTTTAAATAGAGATTTGGAAACTTAGATGGAATCCAGAATGCAGTTTGATGTGTTTGGGTGTGTTTTTCTGAATGACTTAATAGGAATTAAGTCTCCAGAATGATCAGAAAGGAAGGAGCATCACCAGCAGATTCCTTGATTAACAGTTCACTTGAGTTGTCTATATTCTGAACCTTTGTATTCCTGATGTCCTTTATGCCCTCATTAAAGACTTAGCTATTTTACATGCCCCTTGTGAAACTTGGACTCACTAATGTTTTCACATCCTTAACACCATATTGATACATCAAATCCTAGGGTAACAGCAATTACCTTTGTGGTAAAAGCACAAGAGAGCAAGATTCCTCTCTGATGCAATTCTCCTCCCTAACCAGGTTATACTTAATATGTGTAAATGTCAGTGGTTCTTCTGTGGCCTCTCGTAGATTCCAAGAGAAAGCTGCAGCATTGTAAACACATCTGTACGACCCCCTTACCACTTTCGCCCATCATCCTAGCTCTCGCATTCTCCCAGTCTTAGTACTACTCTGGGTTGGCTAGCTGATTTGAAGGCGTCTACAAATTCCACAGCTTTACAAAGTCGGTACCGTTGCTCGCTCACGTCCAACTAAACCCAAAAGGTTTCTCGAATAATGACACTGGGACCATGGCTGTTGCCTTCCTGTGTTGTCTTCTGCCAGTGTGGCTTTGGGAGACTCTATTCTGTCCTCTGGGTCCACACTGTGTGTCAGGGAAGCAAGAGAGTGTCGAGAACTGGAAGACAGGCATGCTAGTTTTAAGAACGATTGTGTACTGGTTTTATATTGCTGCTATAACAAACACCTCAATTTTTTTTTTTGCTTAAAATAAAGTAAATGTGCCACCCGATGGTTCTGAAAACCCGACATCCTCAATCTGAGGTGTCAGCAAGAGAAAGATTCCAAGCCACGCTGTCTGACAGCAAGACTCAGTCTCCAAGCTCTGATACCTCCGCTGTCATCCCACTTTTCTGTTGACAGTGACCTTGAAAGTTGTCAGTGCTTCTCGCAGTCTGTGAAGAAGAACCACTGTTTTCTTGCTCGCTTCTCCTAGCTTGTTGCTTTTTTCTGTTTTAATTTCAAGCCTGTTATTTTAACAGAATACCAAAAGTATTTATTCTGCCTCACAAAACAGGGAAGACAAGAAAAGATACAAACTAGCCTCAAACATTCAGTATTTAACTTAACACACATAAAAACATCATGCCTACTTGCCATGAACTTTCCTAATACATTCTCCTCATTTATGTCTTTACTTCATCAGAAGCCCATAATTTGTGGACCAGTACCTCTCCACAGTGCCTTAAGGACACCGTTTTGCATCTCTGAACAAAGAACGGCATCCCTCATGCTCCATGTCCGCACATCTTTCCATCCACCCTTGACTGTAAACCATTATTGCTTCAAAAGGGTCAGAGCCTTGAAAAGGGCTCATTTTTTTCCTGACTACTCAATGAAATTGCTAGCAATTCTTTATTTGTCCAAGTTCCATTTCTTTCTTGTATTCCATCGTTTCCACCAGTAAGCCGAGTAATCAACAGGGGCATCATGCCTCACTTCTCTCCTGACCCCAACATTATGAAAATGTAAATCCTTCTGCACCTTTACCTCTTGGTACCTCCTTAAAAGGCACATTACATTGACAAATCATTGAATATATATATATATATATATATATATATATATATATATATATATATGATACAGAAACATGCTTAATGTACTTATATGAAGCAAAATGAGGCTAGCTATTTCTCTTGTTTAAGGAAAAAAATCATGGGAATGGTTCATAGGGGGAAAACCTATGCTATGGTGGGGCTTGCATATCTTCTATTTCATCAACAGTGAGTGCTGGTCCCACATGAAAGATGACCATGTGTTGCTGGTCTTCACAGATGGATGCTGAAGGATTAAACTGCCTAACCTTTTTAATGCATCGTTCCCTAGCTCTCTTCCTGGTTCCAGAGCTTTCACAGCACAGTTCATCAAGGCTGAGGGATTTGAGTTCAGAGATGTTTCCTGTCTCCCCATCGTCATTCATTAAAAGCTGCATTAACTGGGCTGGACCCAACACTAGGCTTGAAGTCTTCCAACCACTCAACCCTCCAACAGACAGAGTTAACTACTATTTCTCACAAAGTATTCTTTGCAATTTCTGCCTTATATAAGCTATTGGCAATTAATTTTAAAGTATAATTTTATTAGCCAATGCCAAGCCTTTAATAAACATCATCCATTGCTGGTTTTGTTTTTCCTCTTCTGCTTCATCTTTCCAATTTATAAATTCTTGTTTGTATGCATGACTTATCACTTACAAAGTCTTGATCCTCATTGCTCCTACAATTTTATTTTCATACCAACAGATTTCATGTCTTTTAAAATTAACTTAACTAAGTTTTTTGTTACCTTTATCCTGTGAAAACTTAAAAAAATATTATCTTAATTTCCTCCCTTATCTAATTTCCTCCACTTTGCAGACAGAATCCTATATTACTCTGAAGTGAGCTAATGTAATTACCTTTCTTCTCATCTATTTGTTTGGCAAAATAATTATCTTTCGACATGGCTGCCTTTCAACCTCCACCAAAACATACTTTTCTTTTGTCTTCAAAAGAGCCACCTACCGGTCTGCATCTATCCAATCCTGGGGAGGACAGAGGCCTGGGATTTCCACATACTACTTCTACTTCCTTGGTGTGAGCATAGGCATAAAAGCAGTTTGTAAGAAATAACTTTCAGGTTAGATATTTCTGCAGTTGTCCCATTTCTTTACTTTTCTCTGTTCTTCTTGAAGGCAAGTAAGGTAGGCTGTGGTGGTGGTCATGCTGGTATAGAAGGCTGGGGAGCAAGATAACAAAGATTAAGTATGAGATATGAAAGATGTGCTCACCCATTTACAGAGAATAGTAGGGTGAACTTTTCTGGTTTGTGTGGAACTTCCTCTCTTGTAGTTATGAAAGTACTGTGTCTTAGAAGACAGAACTTGGCTTTCTAAGCAAACCAAGATGATTGTTCATATTTTCTGATTCTGAAGCCTCCTGTCCTTGTGGGACATGGATGACCAAAGACCTATCCTGAAAATATATATTCAGGGTAGGATTTCGTCTTTTCCTCGTAAAAGCAACAGCTCTCCTTAATTGTGTGTGTGTGTGTGTGTATGTATGCATGTGTGTGTATGTGTGTGTATGCGTGTGTGTGGGTGGGTGCGTGTGTGTGTATGTGTGTGTGTGTATGTGTGTGTGTGTGTGTATGTATGTGTGTGTGTAGAAATAGGAGTGTGGGCAGTAGATGACTATCAGGAATCAGGGAGCTGGGGGTGATTAAAAAAGAATCCTCATAACAACACGAACAGTACAGGGATATGTATGGACTTTTCTGCCTTTATCATTAGTGCACCAGGTTCCTCTGGTAAAATACTGGGTAACAAGTGGAGAGATAAACACTGCCTATTTTGTATTTGATGGATGTATAGCATGGTATTATAAATCCCACAAAAGTCCAAGGTGTGGTTAATTCAGTAAGGAAGAGTTTGCCATCCAGGAGCAAAACATTCTTCATGGCAAAGGTTGCTTTTCTGACATGTGGGTATTGCTTAGATAGATATAGACAGTTAACTGTAGTAATCAGGTCTAAGCGAGTCTCCTCCTTACTTTCTTATCCACTACTTCAATAAAAAGCTGATGGTCTTCTCTATAAATTGAAAAATTCAGCTCCATTACCCTCAATTGACCTAGATAAGACATTAAAATCTCAAACACCCATTCTGGTCAGAGGAAGAGAGGAACATTTTCCACTTAAGGATTCCTCACGGAAGTCAGAAAACTGGAAATGGTGTGTTCTATGGATCTGATATGAAATGCCACCCCCCCCAAGATTGCATTTATTAAAGGATTTTGTCTCTAGTTGGTGGCACTATGGGGAAGTGAATTTTAATAGTTGAGATCTAGTTGAGGGGCCATGATCTTGAAGGTGTATGTTCCCTTCCCATCTCTGTTTCTGTCTTGATCATCACGAGGCGAATAGTTCTCGCCATTACATGCTCTGTGGCAATGCACTGCTCTACTGCATGCTGGAGAACAACCAGGTAAATGACCATGTGTTTTTACCCCTGAAATCCCAAATGTGGGTGTACTTCACCATATGCTTCAGAAGGCTTTGGAACCAGTTTTCAGGGATAATTCATAAATATTCCTGAGATTTTGTAACTGAAGTTGAACAAATTATGGGATCATGGAAGACCGAAGTACTGATAGAAATGTGAACAGTAAATGCAGGCTGCGGTGGGAACTTTCAGAGAGATGTGAGGACTCTATGGGACTCCAGGACATTCCTGCTACTTTCTGGCAAGAAACCTGGTTACACAACCTGAGACAATGGGAAGTTGGTGTTAATGGTGAAAGTCTGGTGGTTTAGGAAATTCGGAGGCAGGATGACATTCAGATTCTGACATCAGTATTTTTGGCTGCTTTCAGCTGAGCTTCTCATAGGAGACCATGGATGGTTAAGTGGTAGCCACATGATCACATAGAATAGCCTACATAGCTTCTGGCTCCCAACTTAATATTACTTTTTTCTTTTTTTAAAGTAAACAAACTATCTTTTCCACTATATATACCAATCCAAGTTCCCACTCCCTCCCCTCCTCCCATTCCCTCCACATACCTCCTGGCCCTACCCCATCCACTCCTCAGAGAGGGTAAGGCACATTGCTTGGGGAAATCCCCAAGGCCCTCCCTACCATGTCTAGGCTGAGCAAGGTATCCGTCCAAAGAGAATAGGTTCCCAAAAAAGCCAGTACAAGCAGTAGGGATAAATCCTGGTGCCACTGCCAGTGGCCCTGCAGTCTGCTCCGGCCATGCAACTGTCACTTACATTCAGAGGGACTAGATTGGTTCTATGTAGCATTATTTTCATTGCCTAGTGATTTCAAAGCCATTACAATCTTTTTGCCAGAAGTAGGTATTGCTAGGAAGAGCCTACTGATTTGCTTTGGATGCAAGATTTGTTCAAAAGGCAAGTACATGGTAGACCATTGTAGCAATGAATGTATAATGGGTACTACATGGGAAGAAATAAAGAATCATAAGTACTTATCCTCAGATAAGTTTGAAAAGAAAATTAATTCTCTCTGTCTCTGTCTCTGTCTCTGTCTCTGTCTCTCTCTCTCTCTCTCTGTGTGTGTGTGTGTGTGTGTGTGATGTTCAAAGAAGGAAAGATAATGGGGAACATGGTGAGAAAAGAAGAACACATACTGCACTACCAGCTCGAGACGACTGCGAGTTGTCCTTTGACTTCTCCGTGCTAATTAACATCTAGGAAGGTTGTGAGATTAACATTAAACCCATGAGGCATAAAAGAGGAAGGGAGAACTGCTGGAGATGAACAGCAGGGAGGGGAAGGGAAGCAGGGAGTTGGGAAGCGGAGAGCAAGAGGGCAGCGTATCTGCGCATGTTCTTGCCGTTATTTTCTTGGTACTGCATTTATGGAGCATTTGTATTCGATCACACACACATTAAAAACTGGGCTTCTATGGCTTTTAAATTTGTAAATTATAGTCAAATGACTGCTCCTGTGAGGGACTCAGAGTTTTTAAAAATGCTGTGGTAATTGTGATGTAGATTTGGGAAAAAAAAATGCCAAGTAGAAGAGGAAGAAGTGAACAAAACAAACTCTGATGCGAGAAATGGCTTCTTTTTTCTGAACTAGATCTTTTCTCCATAGATAGATAGATAGATAGACAGACAGACAGACAGACAGACAGACAGACAGACAGACAGATCGTGATTATGGTTTCCTCTCCTTCTGCTTCTCCATGTTCCTCTCCATTAGGATCCATCCCCTTCCTGTCTCATTAGGAAACAGAATTCTTAGAGATATAATAATATAATAAAATAAGACAAAACAAAACAAGAAAATCTGGATAGGACAAAACAAACAAAAACAGAAGGAAAGGAGTCCATGAAAAGGCAGAAGAACAGATACAGATGCAGAAGTCCACTTGTTCCCACACTCGGGAATCCATAGAAGCAGAAACAGGAAGTCATATATGCAAAGAGTCTGTAGGGTAAAAAAAAGTGAAAGAGAGAAAGAATAAGAAAAAAAAAGATAAAAAATTTAAAAAAAGCCTTGACATGACACCATGAGATAACAAACTTTTAAAGACGTCACTGAGTTCATTTTCTGTTGGCTGTCTACTGGCGGGCAGGTGCCTTTCTTCAAGAGTAGTTTATTTCTTTGCAGACAACTAAATTTTCATTTGCACTGGTTAACAGTTGGAGATAACATTTGGAATAGGGATGAGGGCATGTGTCCATTTGTCCTTTCCGTTTTAGGACCCATCTGGTTCAGACGTGTGCAGGCATTATGCAGGCTGCCTCGGTGACTAAGGGTTCTTACGTGTGTCAGTACCACAGTGCTTAGAAAACCGTGTTTCCCTGGTGTCCTCCATCCCCTTTGGTCTTACAGTCTTCCCCATTCGGCAAGGTTTCCCAAGCCCTGAGAGGGGGTATTTGATAGAGGCATCATGCTTAGGGCTCTGTGTTCAGTTCCAAGGTCTCTCATTCTCTGAATATTGTTTACATGTGGGTCTCTGCACTTGCTCCCATCTGTTGTAGGAGCATCTCTGATGATAACTGAGCAAAATGTTGATCTATGGCTGTAGCACAATGCTGTTCAGAGTCATATTCTTGTTCTGTTCTTTTACTAGAACAATAGTATTTGGTTTTACCCTAGGCCCCTGGGTTATCTCGTCTGAGGTTCTTGGTCACCCAAGCAGTGTTGCCTGTGGGCTCCATCTCATGGAGTGGACTTTAGTCACATCAGATATTGGTTGGTTACTCCCACAAGCTTTGTGCCACCAATGTGCTAGTACATCTTGCAGGTAGGACACTATTGTCGATCTAAGGGTTTGTGGCTGGACTGGTGTTTACATTCCTCTTTGGGTAGCATGCAAAGTACCTTCCTATAGTCTTCCTATCAAAGATACTATAACATAAGGGTGAACGCACTGGGTAACATGTGATTGGCTAGCATATTTTAGAAGATGTCATTTTTCTTGCATAAAGGGAAGTATTCTCAGGCACTGTAGAGAAGAACTGTGATGAAGATTCAGTACAATTGTAGTAAGAACTATCTGGCAGTGAAGGGAAACCAACTGACAGTAAAGCAATGGAATTTCAACATAAATGCAGTTAATAAACCATAACATCAATTATCTTCATCAGTGACTATTGGGTTGTCATTATTGCTTTAAATTGGTAACAGGCTTCTATTATTTGCAAAGAGGTTTCTCTGTTAAACACATAGAACTATCTGTATGCCAACTCTGTGTTTTTAAACCATAAACAGATTTAATAAAGAGCTAAATATATTTTAAGACTTAATAAGGGACTGGAGAGATGGCTCAGCAGTTAAGAGCACTGGCTGTTCTTCCAGAGGACCTGGGTTCAATTCCCAGCACCCACATGGCAACTCACACCTGCCTGTAACTCCAGATCCAGGGTACCCTACATCCTCATGCAGGCAAAATACCAGTTGCACATAAATAAAAAATAATATAAGTATAGCGAATATTTAAAAAAGAGTAAATAATCATCATATGGGCAGCTGAAGTAAGTGATCACTGATGTTGCAGACTTTACTCTGCTACAAGATCTTGAACTCACAAATGAAGCTAAGAAGTCCTCTATTTTTGTGGATGCTAAGGCTAAATTTAAATAAACAGGAGGGGAAAGAACAGAGCTTTCTCCCTCGGGGAATATGGGTTTTCTGTGTCAATGGCAGTTAGCTCCCAGTAGTTAAGAGGTTGGAGAATATGGAGGATGAGCTTTTCTACCTTGTTTTTGAGAACGGAGTCTCTAGAGAAGACATCATCATGAGGAACACACCCATAAATAAAAGCTGCTGTCTGTATTAGGGCATGCAGTATGTGCCCTGGTGATGGCTATGTTATTTCACAAGTAGTAGGGTGAACCTAGATATAGAAGAAGGTATTGTTGGGGTCCAAGTGTGGAGTCCTAATAGAGTGGACTGTTATGACCCTGACAAGAGAAAGAAGACTTTATGGAGAACAGTGGCTATTTCTGAAGAAGCTGACCTTGTAGTGAGAATATGGTTTTATTTTTGGAGGTAATGGGGGTTAGGAAAGGTGAGAATATGGGAGCAGATTAGAGATCTATGCCATTTATTTCTTTAGTAGCAGATAAGCCCAATTTTGAGCAATTCATCATCTATTTTTGAAGGTAAGGGCTCTATAGAAGGCAAAGTAGACAGGTTCCCCTCTGTAACAACACATCTTAATGTTTGGATGTCCTGACTTCAAGGAACAGAAAAGATGGAGGTGGAGGGGCATGACAAAGAAGTCCTCTGGACAGAAATAAATCTTTTTAGGATATTATTGATTCTTTGTCAATTTCACATGCATCCCATTTCCACCTATAGCATTGAGCAGAATGGAAGAGGCCCACTATTGAAGTTACGTCTCTGAAGCAGAGGCTGAGTCACAGCAGAACTAGGAAGAGATATGTCGGGCTAGCAATTCAAAATAGAAGTTAGTCAATGTAGGCATATGGGACAGTCAGTCTGATATTCCATCCTTACAGATATCATTTTGAATTTGGGGGATCTTGGCAAGCTGTATGCTTAGGACAGGAAAGTCTTTACATACTCAGAGGACACTCAGAGTCCTTGGAAATATAAGATCAAGGAGAGTTGAGATGGTTTCTCTTAAAATTTGGAAATCATGGCACGTCAGTTGGTAAGTGTGGTTGAATAAGTGTGGATTGGCCACTCTTGATTGACATGCTTTGCCTTATAGCATGGTCAAGCAATAACAGACAGGGATCTATGAAAGCAGCAAGTGGGACTCCGAACTTTGAGCATTTGTTTCGACAAGCAAGCTGCAGACTACAGTTTGGGAATCAGCACCCTAAGTCTCTCTCTCAGTGATGCTCCAGTGAACACTGCAGTGCTAATTGCCATATGATGTTTGAGCTCATGGAGAAACTAGTTCTGGTAGCAGGGTTGGCTACCCTATTTCAGATCTAAGGATATTTGTTTCAAAGTATCATCTCAAAGCCCTTGTCTAGGGATGTAGAGATCCACTAACTCTGTGATAGGAAGGACAACATAGCAGCCAAAACCTAAAACCACAGTGTTATTGAGAATTGCTAGAAAGGCCAACCCTTTCCAAAAGATGTTACTAGTTTATCCCACAATAAAAAATACCTACAATGGGACACTAGGGTGTCAGAAATTCCGCCATGAGACACTAATCCATGGAGAGAAAGCTTAACCAGGAACTCTGGTTGACTGCTTCAGCTTCCTCAGCTGATTTCTGCTGGATGTTGGAAAGTACCCTACTTGTCAATGTTATCCATCCTCTGTTTGCTATTTGCTCTTTTACTTGGAAGCCTCAACCAAGGGGATAGTGTGCTCTGCTGGGAATCCTCTTGATTAGACGCTCCAGGGGGCAGCCTCGACAGGAGGCAGCCTCAACAGGGGGCAGACTCAACAGGGCTTCCCCAGTCAATCTCTTTTTGCTGTTTACAAGCCCCCAATTTGATTATTATTTTTTATCTTTGTTTGGTTTCTTAATCAGGCATTTGCAGCCATCTCTGCTAGACTTTGTTAACACTCCACTTGATGATCTTTTGCTGTCTATCCACTTTTCTCTGTTGTGTACTTGCATAATTTCTCCTTGCTACCTGATTACTATTCATAATCGAAAGCATGGGTGTCATACATCATTCTCTGAACCGTGCTTCTAGGTGGAAAGGGGTTTGAGTCCTGCCAGTGGCAGCCCAAAGGCCACTTAGTTTAGCAGCGGTCTCACTCCCCTCCTCTGCACAACACTTGCAAGTTGTCAAGGTTATCTGCAGACTGCAAGGTCATAGGAAGCCCTCAGCTCTCATTTATCACCTTCCTGTTGTGCCTGAGAGGATGTTCTGTGCAAAATGGAGCCTTGATATGACTTAATAGGAGTTGCAACATTGAGTAAGACATTTTCCCTTGAGCACACATTTGCTATGACTTACCATCAGACTCTGCTCGACAAACTCCACTACTCAGGGGTCTTTGTCTTTCTTCTTATTTTCTCTTCTAGAAATGCTGTGGAGTGACAGACAGTGTGAAGAAGTGTGCAGGCACTGACGTTACCCTGCCTTGTTGATTATGGGCTCTGCTACTTGCATCATATGTGTACATATGAATACATATTCGAAGCATTTGCATGACTAGCAAAAGCTCAGTATATGTTAGCCTTTATTGTCGTAGGTGTTTTTCAAATATATAGCCAGACTCACAATTGTTCTGCCACGAATGTGAAAGTGCTATCAGAAGGAATGAGCATGTGCATCCCTCCCACACTTTGCTTAAAAAGTATTATATGGATCTGAGATGCCTCCCACTCTTCAGCAGCGTAGACCATGCTGATTACAGAGAATACTCAGGGTCTCCCTGCAGCAAGATCATCCTGGCGCTTGGTTACTATCATTCTCCTGTTACTGTCCCCATGTGACAAGCATCCCGCAGGCTAGAGCAAATCTTGGCATCCCAAATGCCCGATTGTACAGTAAAGAGATGTGCTTTGGAAAA
Source organism: Arvicola amphibius (assembly GCF_903992535.2). Lineage (NCBI taxonomy): Eukaryota > Metazoa > Chordata > Mammalia > Rodentia > Cricetidae > Arvicola > Arvicola amphibius. The sequence continues at coordinate 93,273,467 of NC_052048.2, forward strand.
AGAGCATTAATTCAGCAGTATTCTTTATTCTCTCAGTAAAGTTATGGAAAACCATCTTCTTCAGAGAGTAAGAATAGAGTAGCTATGCTTGAGAAACCATGACGGAGGCTAGGAGCCAGCGGAGGCAGACAGGATATCATTGATGGCCTTTTCATACTGTGAGAGTAATTAATGGGAAACATAGCATCTCAAATAAACTATACGCAGATTCATAAGAGGGTTCTGGGCAGCTGAGTGTCTGCTTTACTGGAGTCATTGGTAATGTTTTCGAGACTTTACCTCCTTTTCACAGACTCCTTTGACCTCTGTTTTTTTTTTTTTCTTTTTTTGGTTTTTCGAGACAGGGTTTCTCTGCAGCTTTTTTAGAGCCTGTCCTGGAACTAGCTCTTGTAGACCAGGCTGGCCTCGAACTCACAGAGATCCGCCTGCCTCTGCCTCCCGAGTGCTGGGATTAAAGGCGTGCGCCACCACCGCCCGGCTTGACCTCTGTTTTTTTTAAAGTTAATTCTTATGCTAAAGGGTTTCAGCACAGCTCAGAACAGAGAGGGAGATCTAAAATTGGCCCAAAGCTGTGCTCCCAGCTCCTCCTTTGCAGGCCACTCTCATTGGCTAGACTTCATGTCTGACAGCATGCCTTAAAGGCCACTGCCCTATGTCTTCCCTTTTATAATCTATGGGTGTGGTGTATAAGAACCTAGTGCATGCTCTCCTTCTGCATGAGGGTCCTCTTAGTTACAACTTGTGATATGCATCCACGTCATGGCCCTTATCTCAGAAATGACAGGGTCGTGGCTTGTACCCCATGTTTCATGTTTCATGAGCTGTACCCCAGTTTACTTAGTATCATGCCTCTTGCTTCTTATCATTCTGTTGCAAAGGTCAGAGACTAATGCATCAATCTTTCACTGTGCTTATTGATTGAGGATCCGGAGAGAACATAGCTCCATGAAGGAGGCTAATCGGTCCTATAGCAAGCATATCATCGCAACTGCCCTGCTTAACCAGATGCTTTCAGGCTCCCTGTTATCACAGTACAAATGGTGGAGCTCTTCCTTCGTCTTTACCCTCAAGAGCATCTGTCATTCTGAGCTCCCTTGCTTAAATCTCTGTTTCTCGTTTCCCCCGTCGCATTGATTCTTCTATATATAGCAGGGAGAAAGGTGATATTGATGATCTCCATTCTCCCTCCTACACATACTTTATAACATCCTCAGGATGGCTTATTATCATCTGCATTTTAACTTCCACAAATCTTTCCCATCTCAAATGTTTCTCTGCCTGAATGCGACCCGCCTCTCCAGATGCGCCCACCCCCACCCGCCTCTTTTCCCCAACCCATGGCAGCCATGGTTCTGATAGGAATTACTCTTACTTCCTCTGTGACTGGCTTCTTTGGTCTCTGTAGATTCAATTTAATCCTGTTATCTTAGCTGACATGATTTGCCTGAGGTCATCAGTGACTCCCTGTGCCAGAAAAATGGGACAGATGTTTTCCAGTCCTATATGATTTATCTGTAGCGTCTGGATGTGCGCCATGCCTTTTCCCACACCCCTGTAGATGAGATAAGCGCATATAGCAAGGAAATCAAAAGGGCAAGATTTTCTCGGTATCCATTTCTGAATAAAACAGAGTAGTGAGACTCTTGGACACAAAGCCACAGCCAGTGCCCTTGAGAGTCTAGTCTACTGGTTGCCAAGAGCTATTTTGGGGTATCCTTTTTGGAAACTTCCACTTCTGTCACCATATATAAATAATAGTTTCTGATTTTCAGTAAAGCTAAATTTTAGTGTGTAGTTTCTCTTAGTTCCAGGAGTACTTGGGATTTGATGTCAAATCTCTTTTTAATAGCCCTGCCTTCTTGCTTTGGCTCATATTTCTGTTCCCTATGATTCTGTTATGTATTTTTCCCCTGTCCACCCACATTAGAAGGTGATGGGAAAGGAATAGACCAAGGCTTTCTTTGTCTTTTAGTCATGACAAGTGATTCGTTTTCTAGGTATCAGACTCTCAGAACCTAAGAAATTTCCATCTTTTGTCATAAAGGACACTGTTACCGTGGAGCAACTTTGCACCCTTTCCCTACCTTAGGTCACTCTAGACTCCAAGGAAGAGTGTGACCTGAGAAGACAGCTCAGGTATTTCTTTGTCTTTCATGCTGACTAAAGTATCAACATGATTCTGAGTGGCTGACAAGTTTGTCTCTACAATAGTCAGTATTCTTGGCCTAAATGTATTCTATCATTTATATCTGATATGAAACATGTGGTTCCAGCCATCTCCTTGGCTTCCTTGAAAGATTTTCTTCATACTTAGGAGACCCAGCAATTGTAAGCTCCATTCTTCCTTTCATTGTTTCCACATAAAAATGTCCCCAACGGCCTCATTTGTTTGATCACTTAGTCCTCAACTGAGAGTGCTGTTTGGGGAGTAGTAGAAACTTTAAGAAGTGGGGTTTAGCATGACGAAGTGATCTCTGGGAAGTGAGTCTTGCATCTTAGAGCCCTGCCTGACTTCCTCCTGGCCCATTGTTTCTGCTCAGTCCACTGAGATGTAAAGAAGCAGATACCCTGTGTTCTGGGTAGTGGCTGTCATTCCTTCCCAGGCATCAGTTTCAACCTGTGAGCCACATTAAAGCCCTCCTCCCTAAAGTGACTTCTTGTGGGAGAGTTGGTCACAACAAAGATAAAAGTGACTAGTGTTCCGTCTCTTTCTCTATGTGTTTCTTTGTGTGTGTGTGTGTGGAATGCAATGCCAAATTTATTTTTCTGAATTTCTGTTATTCCATGTTTATTCACAGTTTGCATATAAGAATGGAGATTGTGACTGTTACAAGTATTTTTTTAGTGCTAGTCTTTTATTTTTTATTGAAAATTTCCAACTCTTCCCCTCCTCCCACTTCCCTCCCCTCCCCTTCCTACCCCTTCCCCTCCATCTCCAGTCCAAGGAGCAGTCAGGGTTCCCTACCCTATGGGAAGTCTAAGGTCCTCTCTGCTCACCCCAGGTCCAGGAAGGTGAGCATCCAAACAGACTAGGCTCCCACAAATCCCGTCCATGCAGTAGAATCAAAACCCAGTGCCATTGTCCTTGTATCTCTCTCCTGCACAGCCATATGTGTTTCTTCCATGGTATTCTTAGCAAGTTTTTTTGTTAAGAGAACATAAACATTCTACAGAAATGAATGAATGATTTCATAGCTATATATCTTATAAATGTACACTCAGCTAAATAAACAGATCACAGTTATTTGGTGCCTGTGGGAACAGGAGAGAAGAAATACATGTTGTATGGTATGAAACTTAAATTAAGCAGTGGGACTCACACAGTTATAGTCATTGCTCTCATTCCCTCTTTGGAAAAGAGTGAGGGGTGAAATGAAAAGTAGAGTCAATGTAAGCATTAATTGATTTGGTAGTGAAGAAATACCCAAAGCTATCCAATGCATAACTTAAACTTCACTTGCAATTAGGTGAATCCCATGTTAGTGGTGAGCAGACTAAGAATTCCATGATCCAGGAGAGCTCCCCCCCACCACTGTTTTCCCTCCTGACCTTGTAAAGGCAGTGCCGTAGTGATTAAGGGATCATCGACAGCAAAAACTGAGAGGAAGGGTTTGCAGTGTGTGTGGGGGGGTCTGAGTTCAAGACCCTGTTTTTGTCTGTTAGCAAAGTGTCTGATTGAGATTTTCTGAAATTTGACCTTTTCAAAACTTTTTTTTACACCTATGAAATAGTAGGGAGCTGAGAGGATCACATGAAATACTGAATATAATGTCATGTACTGCTATGATCATGTAGATGCTGTGAGGGTCACATGATATGCTGTACATGATGTCACATGTAAAGCCTCTGGCACAAAATAGATACTGAATAAATATACTACCTCTAATTAAAATTTATCATAGCAATATGGATTTTTTGACCAAAGTTACCATTTTCTAGAGTGTTTTGTGTTAATCATTGTCTAGTCTATTGCTGCGAAGAGACACCATGACCACAGTAACTCTTATAAAAGAAAACATTTAATTGTCATAATGATAGGACATGGCAGCGTGCAGCCAGACAGGGTGCTGGAGAAGGAACTGAGAGTCCTGTATAATGATCAGCAGGCAATAGGAAGTGAGCTGAAACTGGAATGGCTTAAGCACAGGAAACCTCAAAGCCCACTCCCACAGTGACATATTTCCTACAACAAGGCCACACCTACTTCAACAAAGTCATATCTCCTAATAGTGTCATTCCCTATGAGCTTATGGGGGCCAATTATATTCCAACTACCATAACCATCTCTTCTGTGACTACACTGTTGGATTAGGATGTCATCCTATATGTGTGGTATGTATATGTGTGTGTGTTTGTGTTAGTATATATGAACATTGTGTGTATGTGTGTGCATGTTTATGTGTTTGTATGTATACTCAGAAAAATATTAATTTTTTGATGTTCAGTTTTTTGGCAATAGTAACTACTGGGAATTTAGTCAAGGAGTATGAACGATGTACATACAGCATTAACAGACTCAATAAATGTGGCAAAACTTGCAGTCTAAATCTGAAGCATTTTCCTTAGCTTGCAGCCCCACTGATCCTCCTCAGCCCAGAAGACAGGACTTATGGCATCATGGATTTTCTGACATGTGTATTTTTTTAAGGAAAAGTAGTTATGATTTTCCAAGGTCAAGCATAAATAAACCAAAGGAAACATAATTTCTAGGAGCAAGTTCACTGACAACTACTGTCTATTGCAATTTTAAATCATTCCTCTGATATAAATTAACACAGCAGACATAAGGGTTCAATGTGGACATTTAGTTCTGAGTAAATGTCCTCATATATTTTAAAGGGCTTCGGGCACTGAGGGCAGATAGAACCATGCTTAATATTCTTAATAAAACCCCTAAGTTGGTAGAAAAAACCCAAGTCATGTTCAATTTTTAGAAGAGTCATATCTCAAACATCTTTACTTAAAGCATAGTACATATGCTGAGAAACATATCTGTGACTCACAAACTTCAGGGTATAATTGGGGTGTCAGCTTTAGGGAACAAATGGGGTGTTAATAATGGAAACTAAAACTTCATAGGCTTACAGATAAACCTACAGATTACCGTAGCTCTGAGCACTGAGTTTATGTCCTGGTGAGCATTTCTAGAAATCACTGGGGGGTGATTTGCCTGATTTCAAGAAGAGATTCTGTTCCCATGACATACATGTCTGCCCAGACTGTTGCTTCAGTTTTCTGGCCACCCTTGGTGCTGTGCTAGATCTATGATGCTCTCTGTAGGACTCCAGTGTCTCCGGGCTCAAAACACACCTCTAAACAGAGTGGTATCGTGCTGAGAGATGTTCTTCTAGCTCCTTGTAACAGTGCCACGTGGTCCCCAGGGCATACAAGGAGTAGATGAAGATGATTTCATATTCTCCATGTAGTGTCTCTGCTTCCTAAGGACTTTTGCTATGAGCCCAGTGAGGATTGAGACAGGAAACACAGTCTACAGAGAGTCACGAGGCTACCATCACACCAAAGTTTCCCCTTGGTGACTCACAGTTTACTTACTCTCTTGGCTTCTGGGAGAATTTTTCTTTCTCATAGGACAAATTTCCTCATTCTGCATGAAAATGGCTGTCTGGGAGGATGTCCCATGATGGTTTAGTGACATACTCCAGAACATATGGTGTCTCCTGTGCCTCTTCCTTTCCCTCCTCCTCTCTTTTATTTCTCCAAACAAATAGTTCACGAATGTGTATCAGGTGCCAGCTGCAAGATCACGGTGACGAGAAGGGCCGACAAACCCTGCTTTCCCAGAGAAACCTGTGGTGGAGGCAGGATAAGGAATCAAACACATTGAGGTACATATGATAAAATGTCAGAACTCCCTGTTTTCCAGCAGCAGCAGTATCCTTAAAGGCAGTGTGAGCATCTTGTGCAGATGACTAGGTGGTAACTCTGGTCACTGAGCCCTAATGTATGACTTTCATTCACACCAATGAAATCCTCTCAGTTCTTTCTCTATACTACCCTGATGCCCCGTCCTCAACCTTCTCCAGCTGTCTACAATTGAACTGTTGATAGAGCTTTATTCCTCTAGTGACGGTGAGGGAAGACTTTATTCCCAGTCTCTCTTCTTGGTGTATAGATCACTCTGCCTGTGTCTTTCTTTTTATCTCATCTTCTTTGTGGCTTCTTTCTTTTAAACCTCATTTTAGATTTAATTGTTTTATATGTATGAGTGTTTTGGTTGTTTGTCTGTCTGTATACCAATGTGAGCCTTGTGCTCACGGAGCTCTGAAGGTATTGGGTCCCCTTGAACTGGAGTTACAGATCATTGGGAGCCATCATGTGGGTGCTAGGAACCAAAGCCAGGTCCTCTTAACAGGTGAACCATCCCTCCAGCCATGTGTTCCTCTTCTTACAAATACAGCCCTCATATTAAAGCAAGATCTTCTCAGCACTCTGGAGGCAGAGAGGCAAGAAGGACAGGAGCTCCACTTGGGCTATAAGGGAAATCACCCCAAATAAATAAATAAACACACAAAAAACAAACAAAAACAAGCAAACAAAACATGTAAAAGTCAAACTAGTAAGAGCATTTTAACTGGGTAGCCTCTAGGAAGGTTTTAGTTCAAATAAGATTACATTATATTTAAAGATTTAAGCATGTGGAAATATGAATTTTAGTGGCTATTCAATTCAATGTGCAAGATATGGCAGCAATCAGAATGTTTATTCTGAAGGCCAGGAATGAGGCATGGGTGTGTGTTTGCTGCTACTATCACTGGGTTGAAACTGACTGTGAGGAAATTGGCCGACATCCCTCTCTAGATGGAGAGGACCCTTATCTTCAGACTCTAGTAATTAGAGTCAGCTAACTGTGACTCAGACGCCTATTCAATCTCCTCTTACGCTGTCTTCCCATGTCATAATTTTGCCTAAATTGTTGAGCCTGTACACAAGCACCACTTTCATAGGAGATGAACACTTTGTGTTATAAGATCAAAGCTGGCTGGTTTTTACAGCGCGGTCAAGGCTCCCGATGGGTTCTGATGGCAATGCCTTCTCTTTCTCATGTAGTTTCTTTCTGGGAAGCTTTTGGCATTGTCTTGGAAGAGTTTACAGTGCATTTTCAAGCACATCAAAGAGATTGGCCTTGATTGAATAACAACCCTGATAAACAAGGGGAGAGTGGCTTCTGATGTGTTACTATTAAAATGCTCTAGAAATGAGCTGAAGACACTACCTTCCATTTCCTTCTCATCTTTGTTACTCATTGACACCTAAGAGGTCATCGTGTTTGCATTGAGCTTTTAGTTTGCAAGAGAATATGGTTTTGCCAGCCTACCTGGAAAAGTGGGCTCTATTCATTTGGTCAACAGACATTTACTGAGTGCATCAGCAAACTTCAGCATTGTGCTGGACTAAATGTCTGGTCAAAAATGAAAGCAGAATAGTTTATTTGCCAGAAGAGTGTGTATGCATTAGCCCTATGATGGATAATCTTGATTGTCACCTTGACCACACCTGGAACCAACTAAATAAAACCCAAGCTGTTGTGTGCTTGAATGACAGATTTCATTTTGGAGTCAGATCATTTGGAAAAGGAACATTCACCCAAAAGCTGGGCCACACCTTTTGGTGATAGCCCACATAACAGGACATGAAAGAAGAAACTTGGCTCCCCCCCACGTTTGCTCTCACTTCTGTAGGCAAGTTCTTCTAGTCTGTTGAAGCCAACTTCTCCTGAATTCCAACATAGACTGAAGACCATCTGTTCTCCAGGATCCTCCAAGATTCCCAAGCCAGGTTGGGACTGCTGAGTCCAGCCTGAACTGTGGACTGAATGACTACCAGATTCTCCACTTTTCCATAGTGAGACTGTCATGTTTAATTACCTGGACAACATCCTGTAGGTCAATCTAACATATCCCCCTTTTATATATATTAATTCTCTAAGTTCTGTTTTAGAGGACCATAGCTAATATAGATCCTAAATCCCAGATCATTGGAACTGAGGCATGAAGTCACATGAAGTTCTGACACCTGTCTAGTCCACACCCAATAATTCACTTATACCTGTAGCTTATGCCACAGGCGAGAGGTGTGAACTTACTCCAGAGACTCCGCCTAGATCTGTTGTCCTATAATCTTGACGACTGGAAACAATATTGTTTCCAATTACTGAAAGCATGCATAGCCTCCAGAGATAATAGACACTTGTCCTAATTTGTAGGTGCTGGCCCAGGAAGGACAATCTGGTAGGGATGACAGAGTATGCTCCATGCTAGTGGAAAAACATTTCAAACGCAAGCACTCAGCACCCAAACACCTTGTCTCCGGTGTAACTTTTGCCTTGGCTTCTTTACACCCACCGTGTACCTGATGACTCACATTTTATTAAAATGTGTTTGGAGTGATCTTTCCATGTGTGAGACTTCAAAGTGTTCAAATTCCCTGAGAAACATATTTTAAAATGTTATCTTTTTATCTCATTCTCAGATGATTACTGGAGGCCTGTTTTTTTTTGTTTTGTTTTGGCTTTTAGGCCCTTTTGGGGGATGCTTTGTCCCCTGTCTTCTCAGGTCAGCATCTCATGTACACTTGCAGGTACAGCAGGCTGGCCGTGGAGCACTCTTGTCTGTGGACCTTGGAAGGTAGAATCTTATCATCAACCAAGATGACACCACACGGTCTGCCTGTCCATCCACAACACTGGATGTGTTTTGTTGCCTGCTGTTCTGGATGGTCAAGAGAGAGATGTTTCTGGCCATTTAATGGCACAATTGATATAAAATATCTTTTGTTCTTTTCTTCACACATTGAGCCTCCTTTCCTCCTTCAGGGTCTTTATATACCGACTCTTCTACTGGGACTGTGAGCTTTCATTAGCTCTTAAGAGTTCATTACATTTAAACGTTTTTATAGCACAAATGACTGTAAGTGGGACCAGATTTAGGCGGCCCTAGTCACTGTCTTACTCTGTATGGTTCTCACGCTTCCCTTACAGGAAGGAGACTGACAGTTTGGGCTATGTCCACATGGTCTATGTTACCTTCCAGTCCGTCCAAACATCTTTCTCCCTAAACAAAATTCTTAAAAAACTAAATCAAAGGTTCTAGTTAAGTTTCCACTTTTTAAAAAAAAATTCTATATTCCTAGGAGTTGAAGACTGCTCAGCACTTTGATATTTTAAATTCATTGTGGGAAAGAATGGATTTGATCCTGACCTTCTCATGCATGTACAGCAAACGTGATGATCTTCTCATGCATGTACAGCAAACATGATGACCTTCTCATGCATGTACAGCAAACGTGATGACCTTCTCCATCTCTCATTGTTTTCTTTCCTTTCTCCTCTCAGTGGTACCCTTTCTCCTTCCAAATACTCCCTGTCTCTGCTTCTGAGTTTTATTTTGCTCATTTGTTGAATTCTATATCTTGAATATGAGGGAAATATGCAGGTAGTTTTTGGTGGGGACTGGATTAATTAACTGCATGATCTTTAATTTTTGTTTCCCTAAATGGCTTTCATGGCTGACTGAAACTGCACTGCATTCATATACCATGTTTTCTTTATCTGCTCTTTGTTGATAGGCATCTATGCTAATTCCACATCTTGCCTATTATGAACGGCTCAGTAAGCATGGATGTGTGGCTAGCTCTGTGGAAAGCCTAATTGGATTCATTCTGTTACACACCCATGGGTGATCTTGAAAGCTTAAAGATCACAGCAAGCTGAAACTAGCTTGACCAGTGAGAAGCATGTCCAGTGGGAAGCAAAGCTTTTTAAAATCGCATGGACAGAAGGACAATGACTTATGTGGCACCAGATTTAGGTGTCTCTGGTCACTGTCGTACTCTGTACAGTGCTCGCTCTTCCCTTACACAGGAAGGAGACTGACAGTTTGGGCTATGTCCACATGGTCTATGTTACCTTCTGGTCAGCCCAAACATCTTTCTCCCTATACAAAATTCTTAAACTAATTAAAAAGTTATAGTTAATTTTCCACTTTTTTTTTTTAAAAAGTCTATATTTCTAGGAGTTGACGACTGCTCGGTGCTTAGATATCATTTGCACAATATGAGTCTGAAGAGAAGATACTTTTATGTTCAAATAAAAGTATCTTTGTGCTTTTATTGTTTCTGAGGACTGTTGGCTGTCTGGATGTTAGGGATTTTAAAAGCCAGGTTGTTCCCTAAAGATAAATGTAATTTACAAACAAAAGCCTCATCTTCCATGTGTTATGTTTACAGACCTGTCTTTTAAAGGTGCCCATCAAACTATGGAACAGGAGAATCTACTTTGGGTGCTCAATTCATAAAGGAGACCAAACATTGCATATCTTTTTTACTTGGTATCCAGCCGAGAAACCTGCATGGAACCTTCTCTTCCTTCCAAATTTCTCATCAGAGGCGTGTATGTTTTTCTTCATCAAAGTACTTACTATTGTGCTATAAATATTTTTTTTCTTCTGTAATATCTTGTGGAGCTTTGGAGTCAGGGGTTGGTCTTGTACCTGTGTGGTGCTTAACACAATGCATGGGACACAGAACTTGGTTAGCAAGTGTTTCTAAGTGGATCATTAACAAATATATAGTTGTGAAGAGCAAATACTAGCTTGGTCCTTTAAGAAGCGGGCACTAAAAGAAGTTTCAACGTGTAATGTGTTATTACCAAGGACTCATTGTTGTTGAGGGAAGCTGGCAGTGTGTTATTGTGAGATTCTTGGACTGCAGCCATGTTTTTCCCACCTAGGTAATGATGTGGCTTTAAAGGTGCTAATTTTCTCAGAAGATAATGTTCCTGGTGAAGAACGTACAAAGGGCAAGATCTCTGACAGCTCATGGAAGCTGCTAAGCTGTGGTGGTATCTGGTTATGGATGGCACAATTACAACAAAAATTCCACCTCTTAGCCTTCCTGGCACCGTCTGTTTCTAGATGCTGAGAGCTTTACTGAAAATATTGACTATAAAAACAAAATCAAAAAGCAAAACCAAACCAATCCCTGCAGCAGTGTGTACACCAAGTTTGCTCTGCACAATCGGGAACTTAACTTTTATTAGTTTTGAGTTCTGGGCTAAGGAAACTTGCATGGGAAGGCAAGTTTTCCTCTCTGTCTCTTGCACTTCTTGGTGACTCTTCTTCTAGTGTTGGCCTCTAATTTGATTTCATTCTGCCCCTTGTGTCTGCTTTTTTTCCATTATTAATATTGGCTGGCTCTCACATATTTGACAATCAGGTTTGGGTTTATGTATTACTCACATGTACTAAATACCTGCAGTGTACAAGATGCTGCCAAATGATAATGGCATTTGTGAATTCTGGATGTTCTTGTATTCAGGTCTTCTGATCCCTAACATGATGCCGTTTTTTCTAGTGGCCTTTATGATTAACCACAATCTCTGCTTATTGCTGGATCTGGAATGTTGTGCATGTTGACTGCTGATTGATGGTTGCCTTTTGAGGAAATGCCTTATCTATATCATTAGATCTCTGTTTAGTTACCCAGCCAAAACACACCGGTGTTTATAGACAAGTGTAGGAGGAAAGATGTTCCACACAGGTTATACTTTTCTCTAAGATGAATTCTTACATTAACAGTAAAAGAGGCGCAACGGCAACTACCTGTTTACTGACAGTGTGTAGGATGAGGAAACTGTTAACCCAAAGCCTGTGTTTCTAGCAGCTGAAGACTGCTCAGCACTTTGTTATCTTTGGCACAATGAGTCTAAGGAGAAGATGCTTTTCTGTTCAAGTCAAAGTGTTGTGTTTACACGTCTTTCTTTTACAGGTGCCCATCATATGTTGAAAATCATAGTATGTTCAAAATGAATTACACAAGCTGTTTCTTACTCTTTAAGAAAGGTTTGCATGTGTGTGTGCTTCAGGATTCGTAAGTATTACTGTCAACATTTGCTGGGCATCTCTTGTGATTGGCATTTGTCTATGTGGAAGAGGTTTGTAATCTTTGTAAGGGCCTTGTAATGTCAGTACTGCTATTATCACTGAAGTTTTACAAACCAGGAATCTGAATCAGAGATATCAAGTAACTTGTCCCAGGTAGGAAAATGGAAGATGTACTATTTATCCATGGGCAGGATCATGGCATAACTCACTCTATTAATCCCCTGTATAACTTTGCTGCCAATCTTGGGGTCAAAAAGTGCAAGGACACTAATTACTATCTACTGAATGGTGCTAAAAACTTGGATTTACATAAATTCAGAATGTAGAGTGCTCAATCCTAATCCCATGCATCCTCAGAGTTTAAATATGTGAAAGATTAATCTCCACTGTGCCTTCAATTAACCCATTCCCAAATGGGATTTTTTTTCTAGTGAGAATTACATAAGCATACTGTAACATCTCACGGGCCTTTCTGAAAGTTTTGAAGTGACTCAGAGGTGTCACTTGGAGGCACCAGAGTCTTCAGCTGGGTCTTGGTCACATTGACTTACTTAGTGCCTAACTTCACTGGTTACTGAATTTCTCTTGGAAGATGGATATAACACCAAATTATATAGTAACCTAACTGAAAAATAGAGTCTATAACAATTCACTAATGGAAAAAATTATAGTGATGTGTGTGTATGTGTATGTATGTGTGTGTATGTGTGTGTATGTGTGTATAAATACACACATATGACCAATACATGCTCATATGCATATTTATGTAAGGAATCTTTTTCAACTCTGTGGATGTTCTCTCATACAAAATGGACCCCCATGCTCCCTGAGATGAAAGCTCTATTCATTCATCCAGCTAGCAGTCCTGTGAATCGTGTGAACCCTAGGCCCACCTCAAAGGTCACTTTCTCCAGAAGGATGTTGTCATCCCTGCAAATGGGTAGCATCTATCTCTCCTGTGAGCAGACTTGTCAGATTTGATGTTTCAGTCCTGGGTGGTTGCAATTACCTCATCTCCTCTTGAGACACTGAACCTGTGACCTGTCCTTTCTACCCTGTACCATGATGCTTATCTTAAATAGACACTCATTAAATGTTGGTTGAGACACTCAGTTTTCTTTTATGTACCTCTCCTGATGTCCTCCCTTCCTCAGCTTGTTTTACAACGTAAACATTTGCTAGTGGCTTTGCTGTTGTTGTTTTGTATTCACCAAGTCAGAATCTATGTGTGACATAGCGTCCTCATTTATAGTCTTTACCCAAGCACTGAGAGGCCCATGTGCTACACTAACTGGGCTCATTGGGACCTAAGAGATAGGAAACAAACAAGGATGCTTGTAATAATCAAAACACCAAGGACTTTGACTTTGAAATTGAATGGTTGCCTGACTCTGAATATCTCTTTTGGTGGATACAGTAAAACCTAATTTCTAGGCAGATGGAAGGAAGGTTACAGACAAACTGTTTAGGCCCTTACTGCAAAAGAAATGTTCACCATTAGTATAAAAAAACCACTCTTAAAGTCCATTGAGCATAATTGGTGCTTTGGTTTGTCTTAATTCCTAAAAAAAAAATCAAAAAAATATTTTTAGTATTTCATCATTTATGCTCCAGAAGAGGGCTTTAAAACAGTGCTCTGTGTGCTGTGAAGAACATCAGTCCCGCACCTTGGTGTATTTATGCATTGAGGCATAGATCATGTGGAAGTATTTTCTTGAGGGCAGCACAAAATTGCAAACTGTAGTACAGGATGAGTCATATTGGGGGTGGGTGCTCACACTTACACAATGTGCTGATTTAAATTGTATTTTTAATGGGTTAAAGAGATGGCTTAGTGGTCAAGAGCACTTGCTCCTCTTAAAGAGGACCTGAATTTGATTCCCAGTACCATGTCAGGTGGCTCAGAAATTCCTTGTGATTCTGGCTCCAATGGGCATTGCATCTTTGTCTGAGTTAGGGTTATCATTGCTGTGATGAAACCATATTGGAGATGAAGGGATTTATTTGGCTTAGACTTCTGCATTATAGTCCATTACTGATGGAAGTCAAGACAGGAACTCAAGCAGAGCAGGAACCTGGACACAGGAACTGATGTAAAGGCCATGTTGGGGTGATGTTTATATGCTTGGTCACTAAGGCTTGCTCAGCCTGCTTTCTTTTAGAGCCCAGGACCACCAGCTCAGGGATGATGCTACCAGCAATGGTCTGGGCACTCCCCATTCAATCAATAATTAAGAAAACTCCTTATAGGTAGGCCTAACTATGACCTGATCTTATGAAGACAATTTCTTAATTAAGGTTTCCTCCTCTCAGGTGATTTTAGCCTGTGTCAATTTTGTACGAAACTAACCAGCACAATCTTCTTCTGGCCTACTCAGGTACCTGTACTCGTGTGTACACACACACACACACACACACACACACACACACACATACATATACCCACATGCATACACATGTATATACACATATACATGCATACCCTCTCTCACACACATGCACATACTTACATGCATATACACACATACACACACACACACTCACACACACACACAGAGAGAGAGAGAGACTTAAAAATAAAAATGTATCTTAAAATATATTACTTTTGCCTTTCCAACTTTGTGGTAGAGAAGAAGGACACAAAAGAATTCTTGAAATGCAGTTTTTATAACAGAGTTGAACCTCCCCAAGAGTCAGGAAGCAGAACCAAGGCAGGTTTTTGTATTAGGAAAGTTATCGCATAAGCTCTTCAAAGTCTTAAGAGTTTTCTGCAGACCAGTAACATTCAGAGAGGTCAGGGGAAAGTCACATAAGAAGCTGTTGTCATAGTCATGCTGAGCCTGCCCTGTGTTATTTGAATGGCTACTGGGTGGGAAGTGGTTACCATGAACAATAGTTCTGGTGTATTTTCTATGTCTTTGGCCTCTGAACATTGCCTAGCCAGATTCAAATATTTAATCCTTTAATTTTTTTTACTCCTGATGTTTGAATTAGACTAAGTAAAGGCCGTGTTCACATCACTGTCATATCCACAATGAATAAATTTTGCTTGTGTGAGTGAGCCTGGTTGTGTTAATTCTATTGGAAATATTGCTAAACACTTTCTATAGCTTCAAGTTGATGAGTAGATTTATTTTTCAAGAAGCACTAATTTTTCTTCCACAAATAATAGAGAGGAGAGGATGTTCTGGCCCCAGAACCCTCCACCCCCATTGGGTCACAAACATATTGTTAAATCTAATTATACATGTCACTACCTACAAGCACTTATGGGACTGTAGTGGGGCTGGCAAGACCCAGGGATGGATTGAGGGAGCAGGCATAGCAAGTTTTATTGGGGTTGGTCTAGGGGAATGAGGATGGCAAGTTCTTTCAAGTGTTTGATTTCCCTTTTTGGTATCGTTGAGTAGCTGCTGGAACATGGCTGTTATATAATTATAGGTCAGGCAGCCCACACTCAGCCCCATGTATGACCATGTGATTGGCAAAAATGAGAAAGTGTAATCTGTCATTTCTAGACCCGGTGTGTAAACACCAAGCTCCTTCGTGCTCTTTCTTCTGGTTGCCTAGAGAGGGTGACCTTAGTGTTGTAGGAGGTTGCTTGTTTGTTTCAGGCTGCTCAACCCTGAAATAATTACTCAGAAACTATATTATTTGGGCTGGAGAGATGGCTCAGCGGTTAAGAGCATCACCTGCTCTTCCAAAGGTCCTGAGTTCAATTCCCAGAAACCACATGGTGGCTCACAACCATCTGTAATGAGGCCTGTAGGAAGAATACTGTATACATAATAAACATATATAACATATTATGTAAACATAATAAAATAAATAAATATTTATTATATATTTAAATAATAATATATATATTATTTAAATCACTGCTTGGCCCATTAGCTCTAGCTTCTTATTGGCTAACTCTTTATATATATATATATATATATATATATATATATATATACATACACATATACACATATACATATGTATATATGTGTATATGTATATTAATTTAACCCATCTCCATTAATCTGTGGATCACCATAAGGCTGTGGCTTACCCAGTAAAGTTCCAGCATCTGTCTCCCACATGGCTTCTCTCTGACTCCACCTTCTTTCTCCCAGCATTCATCTTAGTTTTTCCCACCTAGGTTTATTCTGCTAAGCCATTGGTCGAAACAGCTTCTTTATTAACCACTGGTATATACAGCATACAGAGGGGCATCCCACATCGATCTTAGAAACCATATTCTAGAGACAGAATATCCTTTGACAGTGTGGCTCCTTGAAGGGTAGCTGTGGGAGCCACTCCACTGACCAGTCTACCAGCTTAGGGCTGTCACAAGCTTCTCTTCTAATCAAGCTAGTATTTCCTGAAGGGTTTATTTGTTGTAGCAGTCTGCCTAGACATTTCGACAGCTTACCTTTTCAATATTTTTCTAGCTTGGAGCACAATATCATGTGTTACTTCATGTGATGGAAGAGGAAGATGAACAAAACTTCAGCCTCACACTGAATATTACTGACAGGATGCTGCCCTCCTGTTTTTGTTTTTTGCTTTGTTTTTTTTTTTTTTAATGACTTTTACTATCTTCTCTCAGAGGTTCCACAAGGGATTCTCTGGACCATTTTTGATTTTCTAGCAGGCAGAAGTTTAATGTGATTTCAGTACAGCCCACACATGGATCTTTTCTCTGTGATTTCCCACACACAGAATTGAAAAGTCAACCTGGATGTGGAAGTGAAAAGACCGAGTAAGGGATGGCCTTTAGCATCCACTTTGCTGCGTTAATGGGCCTCCCTTCTTAGCAGTCATGATGTGTTTAGTTATGCAAGAAGCTATTCAATGCACGAGAAAAGAATTAATAATTTTAATTTCTTTAAATTCTGATAGCATTTGTTTGTTTGTTCATTTATTTATATTCATTCATTTATTTATTTATTTATTTATTTATTTATTTATTTTAGTTCCTAGCAGATTGCCAAGACTTTCAAAATAGAGTTGCAGACTCTGCATCATAGTAAAAGAAAGATTAGGAATGGACTGCGTTACCGCATTTCGCTGACAATGACTATGTAAGGCAGGCAACGGGAAAACCACCCTTCTTCACCGTGGGGATTCTGAGAAGAAACAGGGACTTTGGTGTTTTAGGGAGAGGACTCATTTACAGGGTCCTCGGAGATACTTGGTCATTTAGAAGCTCTTTTCTGGGTTAGCATCCAGTCTGACTTCATTATCTGACATCTTCCAAACTTCTTTATGCTTCTAAAGTCATGGCCGTGCCTTTTCTTTTCCCTGCTGGGAAAGGGGAACCATTCATTCTTCCATGTAGTGTATTTTCCCAAAATTTCTGCTTCTCCCCAAATCTGATGACCTTCTTCAGTTACTTCACTTCTTTCTTTCTTAGAAGCATTTAACACTTCTCCTTTTACTGTTGTTTGTTTGTTTGTTTGTTTGTTTTGGATCTTTCTTTCCATGGATTTTTTTTTTGTTTGTTTGAAATAGCTCTGGTCTCTTTATTTCCTCTCTCCAGACTCCAGGCAGAGTCGGGAGTTTCTTTATTGTCGAGCTTGAGCTAAGGCTACTGCTACAAGTGTGAGCCTTGGGAACAAATCATGAAAGGACCTTTATTCCTTTTCCCCATCTCTGAAAGTCAGAAACTAAACACTATTGGATAATTCCTTATGGGAGAGTTCAATTAAAGGTTGCCGTCTCGGCACATAGCCATTCGGGGTTTGTTTGAATTCGTTTTCCACTCTTATGGAAGAAGGCCTCAAACTGTGAAAGTTCTAAGCAACAGAAGTTTGTGCACCTCCGGGTGTGGAGTCTCAGAAGTCAGCAAGCGGGAGTCCACGTCTACAACACTGAGGGTCTTGTGATCTCATTATATGTGGAAAGGGCACGAGCAAGAGCATAAAGAGTCAGGAAGCTGAACTCACTGCTCTCCATTGTCTCAGAAGCAGGAGCCTTTTGACCTAAAGACATCCCATTAGGTTCCACCTTCCACCTCTTGGCACCCTGGGCATTAAACTTTCAGTGTGAGAACTTTTGAGTGACATGATCCAAATCATAACAGACTGTTTACAAGTTAAGTTCTAACTCTCATCAAGGGGAGGTATATTTCAGGAGTGAAGAAGTGAGCATCTCTCTCGAGATGTTTTCAAGTTTCCTTTCCTGGGATGTGTTTCTGAAAACTCTACACTGTGGTCATTAATTGGCTCATGTTGCAGTTAGCATCTGTGGAGCAGTGGGATGGAGAAGGGAACGCTGATACAAATAAACTCCCCACTGTACTTTTAGTGGGGTTAGCGTGTATTATGGAGGAGAGTGTAACCATTCTCATAACTGAAGAAAAAGTAGTTTGATGCATAAAAGAGCAGAAAAGTAGAGTGGAGCAGAGGCTCAGGCACAGTTGAGGGAGAGGAAGTGTCCACAAAGTAACCGCATTTGGAAGTGGCAAAAGAGGACCCATACAGCACTAGCAAAGGAGATGTCTGCACGTGCTTCTGACTTGAACAAGGAGAAAAGTTACAAAGGACGGGAGGGAGCTGTATGTGGGACATCTGTGGCTACTGGGACCAGTCAAAGCTGGCGGTCAAGTGGAGAGAGCACAAATCAATGGGAATCCATCCTGGGGATTTTCACAGACCAACTTCTCCCCTCTCATCCTTCAAAATCTAGCTAAAGCATCATGTTTGAGCAGTCTACTTAGTACCATTTCTCACATTCTGAATGTATTCGACAACTCTGCTGCCTCTGTGAGCAATGCACATCTCTACTGATGTTTATTATACTACGTTTTGATTTATCAGCTGAAAAACCGTTTAAGTAGGCAGTTCACTCAGATACAGGCAGTAGTCGCTTATGTCCTTGAAGTCAAGTCAGAACTTGAGATAAAAGAAGGAAGAGGCAATAAATATTTGTTTAATTTAATCGACTCAAAATGTCTTTTGCTTCAAATTCAGTCTGTCTCCAGGGTAATATTTGGTTAAACATGGTAATATTCCTGATGAGATTATTGAAAGGCTCAAATGCAGACTTTTTAATATGCATCTTTCGTATTAGTGAGAATTTTAAATATAGGTTTGACGCACAAATAAATCAGCCATATTGCATAAAAGTGCTTTATAGAGGGATGGGATTTTAAAAAGAATGTAAGTGGGTAGCTGGAAATCATTGCATAGAAAATAACTAGAAATGTGGAATTTTTCCAAGGACTAAAAGTTGCAGAATGACTCACCTAGAAGCTGTATAATTATTTCAGCTATTAATTTTTTATCTAAAGCACTTTCTATTTAGAGGGCAACGTATAGCAGAGAGACGCCTGTGTAGCTAGATGAAATGGGTGCATAGGCCCTCTGATTTTAATAACTTTTATCTTATTATTTAAATCTATTCAGTTCAGAATAGAAAGGGGCGTTTAAGAAGAGCTAGAGGTTATGAGAACTAACCACTTTTAAAGACCATCTTCATGCCTCGTGACTCATAAAGCTTTTTAAAGTAAATTTCAGAATACATTATTAAGACACTGAACTTCGCCACCAGACAGATCATTGTCTCTCTCCCCACCTTAGTTTTTGCTGTTTACTTGGTCCTAGCAAAATGCTTAATCCCCTGTAGAGCAGTTGAGAACTCTAAAAACGGTTGTAGTATAGTCTTTTAGGATTGCTTTTAGAATAAATAATAAGATTATATGAAACGTAGAACCTCTTGGTGATTTGCTCCTGTGTTCAGAAAATGGCCACCACAGAGGCACAGAAATGGAGAGTGCTGGCCACCTGTTAGGAAACAGAATGACAACAAAGAGAGGAACATATTTAGCCTGGGGTTAACGGGAAAATCTGAGGAAAGTTTACAGTGTGCAGCGTGTTCTAGGAACCCGGGATAATGATGCTATGTTATTGAACTGACTTACTTATGCTGCGGACAAACTAAGTCTGCCTCCCTTGTGAGTTTTATTCACACATTCCCTGTGGTACACAGTCATTTAGGTCTAATTTGTCTATTTTAACAACAAAGCAAATATATTTACTGCATACACATGGTTTTACTCTGAGCACCTATATCAATGGAATGTGTTCTATAAGAAAAAACATGGATCCGAAATTCACATACACTAAACTTTACAAATTGTCATCATAAAGTTTTTGTGAGTAATTAGTAATAGAAACTCTGAATATTTCTTAACATCCTGGGATACACATATTGTTTTCTGTTTTTATTTTAAGATATGGGATTGAAAGACAAAAACACTTCAGGTTTCTCTTGTACCTCCTTTATTAATATACACATTTTCTGGGTAGCAGGTGGCTCACATTCCCACAGGTACACAGACATACACATAAACATAGATGAAATAAAAATAAAGCTTTTCTAAAATAACTATATACATGCAGTAACAATTACTGAAAAAGGAGTCCACAAAAGTGAAGGAGACCAGAAGGTCTACATGAAAATTTTTGGAGTGAGGTAAGGGAAGGGAGGATTGTAATTAAATTACAATCTCAAAAATAGAGACATATGTAACTTATAATCAATATTTTTTTAACAACTCTAATTATAATAGAAGGTTGCCTGTATTGAAAAACATTTTCATAGAGCTGGCTCATCAGTTAAGGACTCACCGTCCTTAACATTCTACCAGAGAATGTGAGTTGCAGTCACTTATTGTGATTTATAACCCCCTATACCAGCAACCCCAGGGGAAAAAAAAACCTCCTCTGGTAGGCACAGTCACAGAGAGAGAGAGAGAGAGAGAGAGAGAGAGAGAGAGAGAGAGAGAGAGAGAGAGAGAGAGAGAGAGAGAGAGAGAACAAAAAAGAGTAAAAGAGGAGGGAGAGGGAAGGCCACATAATCATAAAAAATTAATCTTTAAATATAAATTACCTTTATTTCTTCACTATAACTTACCTGTTTTTAATGGATTTTGCATTTTCCAATTGGATTAGATTTTGTTTCACTTATTTACTGTAAACATACAATAGAAATATGATATATGACACACATCCATGTTGGTAGCAAAGGAATTGAAATTTTGGACCACGAAATTTAAATTGTTATTACTAATCTCTAACAGATATTCAATCACGGTAAGAACAGTTATAATCTCATGTATTTATATACTGAAATTGTTATTTGGGAACTGCTTCATGTGTTTAAAAAATGGGGTAGACTTTTAAAAAATAACAATTGCAATCATCACCTTGTTGCCAACAAGAAATAAGTATGTTTATCCTCACAGTACAAAAATATATCTGTGCTTTGAGATTTGATGAGTTCTTGAAAAACGTTTTGTGCATACTGATGACTGTGAAAGCATTTCCCTGCATAGTTTTTTGGGGTGATGGAAGTGGTAGTAAGTTGGCAAGAGGACAATTGGCTACTGGAGGATGAGACAGAACTTAATATTTGGCCCAATTGGTTGAACTGTTGAAACACTGGTTGTGTGACACATAATTGGGCTTTGTGTGAAGCATTGTCCCTTCTGTTGACCAGGGCAGTGTTTAGCAGCTCCAGTTTTTTTTGTACATCTACTTTTTTCTCTTTGGACTTGATTTCTCATATTTTATGTAGATAGATAGACCTGTTCTTTAGTTTTGACTGCATCTCCTGGTGTATTTCATTTTATTATTCCAACATTATTACAGTACTGTGATGCGGCGAAGATTGGAAATAACCAAAAATAGTCCTTTTATAATTATTCAAGTTTAATACAAAGGGAGATAAGGAAACTTACAGAACCAAGGGTCCAGCGGAGTGACCGCGGGGCAAACGAACGGGGCGCCTTCCGGCTCCCCAATCCTATTTAAGGGGCATGGCTACCCCGCTGGAGCAGCCACGCCCCTGAACGCAGGGATTGGGCCAGCTGCCCCAACATCTCCCCTTTTTTGTCTAAATAAGACAGATTCAGAAACCAAATACAACTATATACAATGGGAACTGATCATATAAAATTACAAAAAGTAAACAATATCAGGCGAGAAGTATATAACGAAGAATTTTTCTAATCACTCTACTTTGAGAAGTCTAAATAATCTAGAAGGTAGCTACCATTATCTAATCTTCAACCCCATCAAAGATCTGAGAAGGAGAGTAAAATTACCAAAGCAACCAGGAAGCACAAACGAGAAACTTCCAAAATGTGCAACAGAAGACAGAGACAATTGACTACCTGGGCAACCACACGAAGTCTTGATAGCAATGTTGAGGCAACCAACTTTGGCTGAGGCCTGAAAAAACCTGACATACCATTATACAATGGCAAGGAACCTTTAGTAGAACTATCCTATCCTGTCTTGGCAAGATAAGACAATTCTGTTTTATCCACTTATGGATATTTTGTACTTTAGTCAGTAATGGAGGTATGGGCTTTTCTTTGCCCCAAGGCCAGTTCTGCCAAGTAGAAGACAAACTCCCAGTGGAGTGTCTTTGGTGCTCAACGTTCTCTCGGGAGTAGAGCATTGTTGCCAGGAGTGATTGTGTCTCAAAAATACAAAACTGTAGGTTAGATTAAAGGCCATGTTCTACAGTTCTTCAAAGAGGTTGAAGATTATGCTATCTATACTAAATACAACCTCTATGTGTCTAAAAAACCTGATTGTCCTAAATATAAATATGACCAACATATAATTCTCAACACTTATGTAACTGTATGACTAATAGAATAGACGACTGTGCAAAAAATGAAGACAATGATTTCCAAATGTAAACAGGGTCCTTACATAAATAATATCTGAGGTAGAAATGTACAGTGCAATATGGTAAACAATGTCATTACATAAATAATATCAGAGGTAGAGATGTACATTGCAATATAGTAAACAATGTCAATATAACAATTGTTTCAAACAGAGGTGGTATCATACTCTCATATAATGTTCAATATATCAATATACAAGAATCAACACTCATATAGTTTTTTTTTTTAAAAAAAAGAAAAACAATAACTCACAAAAATCGATTATTCCTTCAGATCACCAGTTAATCCCTCCCTCCCCCCCCCCCTTTTTTTTTTTTTAATACATATAGATATACACATAAATTATACCCCTGAGTCCATATAAAGCCTTCCACAACCCGACCACCCTATACCAGCCGCCAATTAGTGTCCCTAAATCTGAGGGTAAACTTTATTGGGAGGGGGGGGGCGTCGTCATCCAAGATTGCTTCCAGCTGACATAGGGGCGACTTTTCTTCCCAGGGGTTCCTGTGAAAGCAAATGATGGTAGAATACCCAGGGTAACATTTCGTCTAGGAAAAATGTGTCCAGCCTCTGAATTTTTTTTTTTTTTTTTTTTTTTTTTTTTTTTTTTTTTTGAAAAATGAGGCCAGAACGTTGTCAAAAATGCGCACCATTCAAAAGTGTTCTGTGCAATTGGTACCAAAAAACAGGCCAAATATTAGCGCTACTAAAACATGACGTCATAATAACTAGTTGGAGTTGATGTTGCGGGGCCCCGTCTTCATCCTGGAAACTGCAAAGATTACTGAAGAAAAAAAAATTTTTGTCGTTTGTTGTGAGAGAGATAAGCATTATCTACAAGGACACATACAGACGTATACGTGCATATCTTCAATGAAAGGTGCATTAAAAACAACCATAGATATGAATGAAGGCAAAGAAGGCAAATATATTGGTACCATTATCAACATTATTGTTATTAATATTCTGTCTCATAATATTACTCCTAACCTGAGACAGAAACTCTGAGAAATCTCTTATAAACAAGCTTGGAATTGGAGAGGGACTGGGCCAGAGTCCAACTCCAAGAAACCAGCTCTGAATATCTATGAAGAAATGCATATTGACACACATACAAAAATTGTTTTCTATACTCACCGAGCTTACCCAATGTTAATGCTGATCCTTGTTGGGTTGCAATTGGCTCCAATTCATCAATATTCAAGGTATGCAGGGTCCCTCAGGTCCTTTGAAGGTGAGTGTCTTCCTGTGGGGATAAGAAAAAAAACCCTGCCCCCGTACTATATGTTTCTTACCATCAGTATGGTCACCATCCTTGTGCATGAATTGTTATTTTTCTTTTCCAAGGGGGTTCTCCTCTTCAAACCGAACCTTTATTAATTTTGATGGTATCCACGATTTTTCTTCTCCTGTGGAGACAAGAGCAAAACCCCTTCCCCAACGCAGCACATCCCCTGGCTTCCATTGTGAGGTTAGCACATCCTTGAAATAAACTGGTTGATTTAATTCAACAGACTTTTCCATTATCCAATGTCTCTCTGCAGCCGTTGTCCCCTTTTCATTAGCGTTGAGAAAATTCAAAGTTAGTAAAGCATTATGTAATCTATTTCTGGGGGTATTCTCCACCCCCTTTTGCTTGTTTAACATTTCCTTTATCGTCCTATTTGATCTTTCAATGACTGCTTGACCTGTAGGATTGTAGGGTATGCCTGTAACATGCTTAATATTGTAATAGGCAAAAAACCGTTTCATTTTTCTAGAGACATAAGCTGGACCATTATCCGTCTTTATTTGCGCAGGTATACCCATGATGGCCATGACTTCTAATAAGTGAGTGATTACTGAATCGGCCTTTTCTGAGCTTAAAGCAGTTGCCCATTGGAATCCTGAATAAGTGTCAATGGTATGATGTACATATTTTAATTTTCCAAATTCTGCAAAATGGAACACATCCATCTGCCAAATTTCATTCCTTTTGGTGCCCTTTGGATTAGTCCCTGCAGGCAGTGGTGCTTGGTTATAGAAAGAGCAAGTAGGGCATTTCTTTACAATCTCCTTAGCTTGTTGCCATGTAATAGAAAACTCTTTTTTCAAGCCTTTGCTATTGACATGATGCTTTTCATGAAATTCGGAAGCCTGCAGCACACTACCAATCAATAGCTGATCAATATCTGCATTGCCACGTGCTAAAGGACCTGGCAGACCCGTATGGGATCGGATGTGTGTTATATACATAGGGCAAAGTCTGTTCCTGATCATTTCTTGTACCTGGATAAACAATGAGGTTAGCTCAGTATCATCAGGTATGAATTCGGCAGTTTCAATATGTAAAATAACTCTTTCTGCATATTGTGAGTCAGTAACAATGTTAAGAGGTTCCTTAAAATCCCTTAGCACCATAAGAATGGCAAATAACTCTGCCTTTTGGACAGAATCATAAGGACTTTGTTCCACCTTACTCAAGTCTTCTGATTTGTAGCCTGCCTTCCCTGATTTATTAGCATCAGTATAAAACGTGCGGGCTCCAGTTATCGGAGCATCACGGACAATTCGAGGAAGAATCCAAGAAGTTCTCTTTATAAAGTTAAGCCTTTTGCTTTTTGGATAGTTGTTATTAATTTCTCCTAAAAAATTAGCACAAGCTCTTTGCCATGGTTCATTATCTTCCCACAATTTTCGTATCTCATCAGCGGTGAAAGGCACTATGATTTCTGCTGGGTCTATGCCCGCTAGTTGGCGAAGTCTCAATTTACCTTTTATGATTAGTTCAGAAACCTTTTCCACATAGGTTTTTAATTTCTTACTTGGCTTATGAGGTAGAAAGAGCCACTCTAAAATAATATCATCTCTTTGCATTAGAATTCCTGTAGGAGAAATTTTTGAAGGCAATATAACGAGAATACTACTGAGTTCTGGATTCACCCTATCCACATGTGCTTCTTGCAATCTTTCTTCAATCATTGTCAGTTCTTTTTCTGCTTCAGCTGTTAATTCTCTGGGACTGTTTAGGTCTCTTTCTCCATCTAAGGTTTTGTTTAAGTGAACTATCATATCAGGTGTTATCCCAACAGCCGGTCGAAGGCTGGAAATGTCTCCCAACAACCTTTGAAAGTCATTAAGAGTATGCAGCTGATCTCTCCTAATTTGTGCCTTTTGTGTCTTAATTTTTTGCAAACCTATTCTATAACCTAGATAATCAACAGAATCTCCTCTCTGAATTTTCTCGGGAGCAATCTGTAATCCCCATTTAGGTAGAACTGTTTTTACCACTTCAAACAGTTTCTCTAAGGTATCCATGTCTGAGTCAGACAATAATATGTCGTCGACATAATGATAAACAACGGATTTGGGAAACATCTTGCGTATTATTTGTAATGGTTGATTCACAAAGTATTGGCACAGGGTAGGAGAGTTCAACATGCCCTGTGGGAGGACGGTCCACTGGTATCTCTTGGTAGGTTGAGAGTTATTATAAGTAGGTACAGTGAAGGCAAACTTTTCTCTATCCTTTTCTTGTAAAGGTATTGTGAAGAAACAGTCCTTCAAATCAATAACTATGAGAGGCCATCCTTTTGGTAATAGAGAAGGCAAAGGAAGTCCAGATTGCAGAGAGCCCATAGGTTGAATAATCCTGTTTATAGCTCTGAGATCCGTCACCATTCTCCATTTACCAGATTTTTTCTTAACCACAAATACAGGAGAATTCCAAGGGCTGGTAGATTCTTCTATATGTCGAGCATCCAATTGCTCTTGTACTAGCTGTTCTAAAGCTTGCAACTTTTCCTCAGATAAAGGCCATTGTTTTGTCCATATCGGTTTCTCAGTCAACCATTTTAGAGGTAGGGCCGTTGGTGGTTCTGGAGGGGCATCCATTGGTTTGTGTTCTTGTACAGCCCGAATGGCTGGTTTTCGCCATCTGTAATACCTTTTGATGTTTTCCTCAGAAATATATGCTCTAGAGGCAGCAGGAATGTTAATTTGAGTATTCCATTGCTGCAATAGGTCACGACCCCATAAATTTACTGCAATATTAGCTACATATGGCCTTAATTTTCCTATCTGTCCCTCAGGACCGATGCATTCGACCCATCTAGTGCTTTGCCTTACTCGAGATAGGGTCCCAATTCCCAAAAGTCGAACATTTACATCCTGTAGTGGCCAATACGGATGCCAAGATTCTGGAGTAATGATACTAACATCCGCTCCTGTGTCCAGCAGGCCAGTAATGAAAATGCCATTTACACACACTCTTAACTTTGGTCTTTGATCACTTATAGAAGTTTGCCAAAATACACGTAATTCATCTCTTGGGCTATTTTCGCTTCCAACAGCAGACATGGGGATTTCTAATTGTCCTGACAAGGCATGTTCTCCGTTGTAACGGGAAATGACTGGACCACATTCGCCATGGGGGCCTGCGAGAGGCCCCCCATGGCGTTTCCCGCCTGCAACGGATTTCCTTGCCTATCTCTTGATGATTTGCATTCGCTGTCCCAATGTCTGCCTTTCCCACATCTCCTACATAACCCTGAAGGCTGAGGCCTTCTATTCCTGTTATTCCTGGCAAAGGCATTATTATTATTATTATTCCTGTAAGTCCTTTGTCTGCAATTCCGTTTCATATGTCCTATTCTGCCACAATTAAAACATTTGGTATTCTGATATCTTCTTGTACCGTTGGCAATGGCATCTTCTACCCACTTATCGGCGTGATGGGCGTGATGGGCGTGATGGGCGTGAAGCTCATTCGATTCAATATTCATTGTATGTAAGACCCATTCCTCCAGGGGTGCTGATCTGATCTTTAGGGGCGTCAATACCCTTTTGCACTCTACATTGGCATTCTCATAAGCCAAGGACTCAATTATTACCTGCCTTGCCTCTGGGTCAGATATCCCTATGTGTACAGCTTTAGTTAGTCTATGTAAAAAGTCCACAAATGGTTCTCTCGGATCTTGTTTAACTCTGATATATGATTCCGTTCTCTGTCTTGGGTCTTGAACCCTGTCCCAAGCCTTCAAGGCTGCGGTAGTACATATGGATAGAGTGTGTTCATCATAATTAGCTTGTTCTAGAGGATCAGAATAAAGTCCTTCACCCATAATTTGATCTAGGGTGATGTCAACTCCCTTTGATCTTTCCTGCTGTTCTAAAAGCCTGGCCTCTTGTCTGAACATGCACTTCCAGCTCAACTGATGACCGTTCTCTAACACAGCTGAGACTAGGTCCAACCAGTCCCTAGGGGTTGGGTTAATTGTAAGGGACCAAGACTTTAGCATCTCCTTAACAAAGGAGCTATGCATCCCAAAATTCATAACAGCTTGTTTAATTTCTTTCAGATCATTCATACGGATAGGTTCCCATGTATATTCCTTGGTGATCTTAGGGTTTTTAGAACCAGTCACCTTTTCTGTAGTTATTACTGGGAAAATAGGTAGAGTTCTATTGAAGCTATCCCGGAGAGTTCTATTCGATGGGGTTGGGACTTTCTTTTGTACTATTCGCTCCTGTTCATGAGAGTCCATAAGTTCCTCGATCTTTTCAAATCTATTTACCATTGCCTTCTGCAATGCCTCAATCTCTTGCCCAGTATTATGTTCCAAGGCTTTCATAGAGGATTCAAGGGTATGAAGTTTGTCCAATACCGATAACGTCTCATCCTTGGACAGAATTTTCATGGCATGAATGGTGCCGTCTTGTATTGAAATTCTGTCCAGCAATCTTTCATAGCTCTTTGATAAAGTCTTGTTAATACATTTAACGGTTCGAATCTCCTCAGATAATGTTTCAGTTCCTACCGACAGAGATTGTAACTTATGATTCAGATCCGTTGTTCCTGACTCCATACCTTGCATTTTTCTCTCAAGTGATAAAGTCATCTCCGAGAGAGATCTGTTATTCCTTTCCTCATGAAATTCAAACTTCTCCTCGAAAGTTCCAAATTTCTCAAGTAACAAAGCCATCTCAGAGGAAAGTCTCTTATCCCTTTCCTCGAGAGCTGCAACCATCTTTTCAAGCTGTTTATTAGTGTTTTCCAAACCATTTATGTCCTTGTTTAGTTTTTTAGCTCCTGCCTGTAAGGACTCTATCTCCTTTTTATTTCCCAACCACGTTGTAATGAAACAAACAAAAATAAAGAAGATACCAAACCCTGTAAATATCCAGCCAAGGGAAACCACATCTGTATCGCTCAAAAATTCAGTCATCGTGTAGTTGAACAAGTTATAGAATCCGTTAATAGTGATATTGTCGGACATTGTCAATCCGAACGGTTGATTTTTAATCAAATGAAAAATTACCTGTAATTACCGTTGTCTGCCACTAGATGGCGTAGGGCCCCGAGTTTCACGTGTGTAGGAAACCAAAGATGGCGTTCCGCGCAGAGCACCGTAGCTGTGGAAGCAGCGGCGAAGTGGCGGGGCGGGGCTTCGGTTCCCTGCAAGAACTTCACAAACGATTTGGCGGGCGACTTGGCCCTGAGGTGTGGGGAGGGGGAGTGCAGCGGGGCGCGAGAGTGGCGCGCGGCGCAGGGCGCAGAGCCGAGGGAAGCCGAGGGGGCGGATCGCGCGCGGGCGCCCGCGGACGGCTTTCAATGGCGGGTGTCTGTACCTGGCTACTGGGACGACGCTAAGCGCAGGAGGGAGCTGCGGATTCTGGTCCCCGCTGCGCGGAGCGGAGCGACTAGTGAGGACGGGCAAACAGCTTCTGGACCGAGCAAAGCAGCCGGCCCGGCACAGTAAAGGATACTGCGTTGCTCCGAATGGAGGCGTGGGAATAATAATAATTAAAAAAAAATGCGTTCTCCGGCTCAATCAGCTTAATTAAAGTTGAGCCGGATCCACCCGCCCGCAGCGCGCGGAGCAGCCCGTGAGACCGGGCAAACAGCTCCCGGGCAGCAGGCCTGGTTTCAGGCGCGGTTTCGTCTGGGAGGGAGGGGGGAGCGCAGGCTCCGGCCGGGCCGCGGGGCCAAAGCAAGTCGCGGTTTGACCCACGAGGTTTTTAAGTGGATTTAGCACCACGTTGGAGCGCCAGATGATGCGGCGAAGATTGGAAATAACCAAAAATAGTCCTTTTATAATTATTCAAGTTTAATACAAAGGGAGATAAGGAAACTTACAGAACCAAGGGTCCAGCGGAGTGACCGCGGGGCAAACGAACGGGGCGCCTTCCGGCTCCCCAATCCTATTTAAGGGGCATGGCTACCCCGCTGGAGCAGCCACGCCCCTGAACGCAGGGATTGGGCCAGCTGCCCCAACAGTACTGTTTGAATTACTATAGGTTAAAAGTTTATTTTAAGGTAATTACAATACTTATTGTGTTTCAAATTTTATTTTAGATGATGTAGAATTAATACCTGCCTGTCAATAAATGTGTCCTTCTCTAATTTTCACTTGACTTAATTTGAATTTGTATGCAAGTTTATTGAGCACTTTCCAGAAGAAATTTGTGATAGCATCAAGGTTCTTTCCTCCTATATTTATTGAGATTTCTCTATCTTTTGACATTGATCCCACTTTCATGGTTTTACAAATTTTTTCTGAGTTTTTCCATGACTGCTCTCTCTGTCTCTCTCTCTCTCTCTCTCTCTCTCTCTCTCTCTCTCTCTCTCTCTCTCTCCTTTCCTTCCTTCCTTCCTTCCTTCCTTCCTTCCTTCCTTCCTTTCTTTCTTCCTTTCTTTCTTTCTCTTGTTTTTTCCTTCCATCCTTCCTTTCTTTCCCTTCCATCCCTCCTAAAACAATGTCCTTTTGTTTTGTCCAAATGTATTTTTTGTTGCTGCGATAAAATACTGACCACAGCCAACTTAGGGAGGCTAGACTTTGTTTCATCTCACAGGTTGTAGTCCAACATGCGGAGGAGCAAAGGCAGAGACTCGAGGCAGGAACTCAAACCAAATGCATGGAGGAATGCTTCTTACTGTCTTTGTGTCAGCCTCTCTTTAATCTCTCTTTATATAGCACAGCTCCACATGCCCACAGATGTGTGCTGGCTAGTCTTGGTCATCTGCACACAAACCAGAGTCACTTGGGAAGGGGGAGCCCAATTGAGGAACTGCCTCCATCAGAGTTAACTGTGGGCATTTTTCTTTTTATTAATGATTAATAGGAGAAGGCCAGCCCACTCTCAGTGGTGGCAGCCAGAGCAGGTGGTTTGGGGTGTTATAAGAAAACAAGCTGAGCAAGTCATGGAGAACATGCCAGTAAGAACATGGCTCAGACATGATGAAATCTCCAAGTAGTTGTAATTTGAACTTACTTGT
Source organism: Arvicola amphibius (assembly GCF_903992535.2). NCBI lineage: Eukaryota > Metazoa > Chordata > Mammalia > Rodentia > Cricetidae > Arvicola > Arvicola amphibius. Next base: position 93,304,323 of record NC_052048.2, read on the forward strand.
ATATTCTACTGTGAAGAGTGGTGATAATTTATAAGATTATTGTAAGATAAATTCTGTTGTGGAATATTTACCTATGTAAAGAGGTGTTACTTAAGTTTATGCTGTGGAATATTACTTTAACAATGTGAAGGTGAGTTACGTCTGTTTCTGTTGCCTTTGTTATTGATGTAAAGATGTGTTACATGTGGTTATGCTGCATTTGTTTAATTATGTAAAGTTGTGTTGCATTTGTTTTGCCTTGCCTGCCTAAGGCACCTGATTGGTCAAATAAAAAGTTGACTGACAAAGAGCTAGGCAGGAGAGGGATAGGCAAGTGGGCAAACAGAGAAAATAAATAGGAGGAGAAATTTAGGCTTGAGAAGAAAGAGAAAAGAAAAGGGGGGAGAGAATGAAGGAGAAAGAGAGGGACACTCCAGGGGGCAGAAGCCAGGCAGTTATCAGCCAGTCAGACAGGAGAAGCAGTAAAAGTAAGATATACAGAAGGAAAGAAAGGTAAACACAGATGAAGAGAAACAGGTTATATTATAAGAGCTAGCAAGAAACAAGCATAAGATAAAGTTGAGCATTCATGACTAACATTAAGTCTCTGTGTCATGATTTAGGAGCTGGTTGATAGCCCAAAAGAAAGCCTGATACAAAATTCTAATACAAAAGTAAAGGCCATAAAAATGTTAATTACTTGGGTTATATGCATTGAAATAGGGTAATGCACCTCACAAATACATTAAACTATCCTTTGAATGAAGAACTCACAGGGGAATGTGCTCTTCCTCACTTGTGTTGAGAGTAATCCGTATGAAGGGAAGGGAATAGACCTCTGATCCACCGGAGCAGGGTCCCTGATAAAAAGACGCAAAGTGCAATAAAAATGTAGATATTGCCTGGGCATTTAGCTCATGTCTGTGCTTGGTGGAGTATGGAAGATTTCAGGCACAAGAGGAACTTGGAATCTAGGGACAGGAACATCTGTGGCCCATTTTGGTGACGACTGGGGGGAGTATTTGAGACTAGTTGTTGAATAAAACATCTAAAGTAGAATAATAATAATGGCATATTGTGCAGCATTTTACCTTTGAGAATATAATTTTCCTTGTGAGGGATTTCCCACACCGATACTGCACCATTGTGGTAGCCAATTTCCAGAAATGCGGGTACATCCCTGGTTTGTTCTCCTGAAACTCCTGTCCTTGTTGTCCCATTTGCAGAATTAAGGAGAAGAAGGCAACACTATAGTGGAACAAAGTCACCCTGGGAGGGATATTTTTCTTTCTATTTCTGGTCCCTTTAAGGAAAAATAACTTACTATTTTTCTTCTAAGTCGTTGGAAGATCATTTTTGTTTTCTTTTTAACAGTCTCAGTCTTAATTGGTTCCTAAGGTCCTTACAGAAGTTCTGTTTGTGTCATTAAACCTCATTTCCTGGGTGAATGTCTTGGGAATAACAATGCATTTCAAAGTGAACCCTCCCTTATGTTCAAGTTTACCTGAGAAGCAAAGTAGCTGTAGAGAATATTGAGAAATTGGAATAACCTGGAGGATATCCAGAAACTACTCATCCTTGAAAAAAAATGAACATTTTGGCAGTTTTCATAGTTTGTGGAAAGTCAATGAGAAATGAAGGAGAGAGAAGAATGAAGGAAATGTTTATGAAAAAAAAGGGGGAGGAATTACCTGGTTTGATGGGATGATTGGTATTTGTGAATTATTGTTATTAGAAAATTGCATTGGTGTTGATTCTTGTATATTGAACATTGTATGCGAGTATGCTTCTACCTCTATTGTATGAGAGTATGCTTCTACCTCTGTTTAAAACAATTGTTATATTGATATATTTATCATATTGCAATGTACATTTCTACCTCTGATATTATTTGTATAATGACATATGTATATAAGAAAGGAGAGAGAGAGAGAGAGAGAGAGAGAGAGAGAGAGAGAGAGAGAGAGAGAGAGAGAGAGAGAGAGAGGTCATCCCACCTACCGAGTTAAGTAGTTAAGTATCAAAGCCTGGCTGCTCGACCAGCTAAGGCTTCAATGAACTGGTGGTACAATGTTCATCTATTCTAACAGGTAACCTTACAGTGCCACTGCATCTTTTGTATCAAAATGAATCTTTATCTTGATAAGACAATTCTTTTCTAAGGTCTGAAACCATAGGTGCTTACTGCCCACTTAATAAGTGAATAGCTTAAGACCCAAGCAATAGAGGAGAGTCTGCCTGAACTGGCCTTGCTCTGTAGTCAGATAGATGAATATCTTAATGTCACCATAGAACCGTCATCCAATAACTGATGAAAACAGAGGCAGAGACCCTCAGCAGAGCACTGGCTGAGCTCCCAAAATCCAGTTGAAGAGTGGGAAGAGTGAGAATATGAGCAAAGATGCCAAGCCCATGATGGGGACACCCACTGAAATAGTTTACCTGAGCTAATGAGAGCTTATCAACTACAGCCGGACAGGGAAGGAACCAGCATAGGACCAAACTAGTCCTTCTGAATGTGGGTGACAGTTGTATGACTGAAGCAGACTGCAGGGCCACTGGCAGTGGGACCAGAATTTATCTCTACTGCTTATACTTGATTTGGGGGGGACTCATTCTTTTTGAATGGATACCTTGCTCAACCTAGATACAGTAAGGAGGGTCTTGGGCCTTCCCCAAAACAATGTGCTTTACCCTCTCTGAGGAGTGGATGGTGTTGAGGGGGTGGGAACTGGAATTGGTTTGTAAAGTGAAAAAGACAGTTTGTTTTTGTTTTTTAAAAAAACAAAACAAAACAAAAAATAAGTGAATAGCTTAATGAATTCACTAAATCTAGAGAATATCTCAATGCCTTCCGTGACCAGAGCTAAAAAGAGACAAAGAATCATGTTACCAATGACAAGAATTTCAGATAGCTCTCAAATGGGAGGAAATTCAGTTCTGATAGTAGAAAAAGGAAGCAATGCTTGTTAACACATTCAGTGCCTTCAGGGAAGGTCAGTTGTTCCTTCTAGCATCTTCTACTGGGGTCAGGGTGACTGTCTCTGAGGTCTTAGGACAATGTGCTCCCTGCAGTCTTAGGAACAGGAACATGGGCTCTGTTGAAAATCCGATAAGACTTCTAATCTGCACTTTCATCTTGAGCCACAAGTTTCAATCTTTGGAAAAAAAATGAGAATGTGGCCTGTTTATTGTAAGAACATAGGTAATCTGGAATGGAAACAGTTTTCAAATTAAAGATGATATCTCATATATTGGAGAAAACAAGATTGTGAAGAGTGCCCAGCTTGGCAGGAGAGGTGTGACTCACTGGAAGAGGGTGGGGATCATTCTTCTTAGGCGCTACCGTGACTCACCTCAACTTTGAGGGCCTCAATTTCCAAGTGTTGGGAAGGGAAGATAATTTTCTTATATGATGGAAGGGATTAGCTGAAAGAACCTGTCTCCAGATGGCTTCTGCTAGAGCACTGGATGATTGTAAAGGAAGAACTGCATTGCTGAAGGATGGATAGTTGAGTAGAGAATTCTGGTCCTCAGTCTGGAATCTGCAACTTTAAAAGCTGACTTTCTGTGGTTTAAACAGGGAGGGAGGGGGGCTTCCTCTGCTTGACTTCCCTCTGCCTCAGAGGTGTCAAAAAATAAAGCCGAAAAGCTTTGTCATCTTGTTTTAGCCTCATTTGCTCACTCAGTTCTTTTATTTGAGTATACACATGCTTGCATGCATACACATATATGTATAGATGGGCACGTGTTTGTGTACATGTTCATGTATGTGTGGGTATGCGTGTACACATTTTCTTAGTGGCTAGAAGTCCATGTTCAGTGTCTCTATTGCTCTCAATGTAATTTTTTGAGACAGGAGTCTCTCACTGGGTGTTGCTGATTAAGTTAGGCTCCCTGGGCTAGCTCCGGGGTGTATTCCTGTCATTTTGCCTCCACCATTGTGGGACTGGACATATGCCTTGCCTCACATGGCTTATTTTGTGGGCGCTTGGAACCCCAACTCAAGTCTTTATGCTTGCACGGCAAGCACCTTATGGACAGCTATCTCTCCAACCCCATGCTCATGTTGACTATTAACCATTACCTTAGAGATCACCAGTTTGAAATGTGTGTGCCGTGCCCCAATTCACACAATCAATAAGTAATTGGGCCATAAACATCTATACAGACCACCTGATCCTAAACATTGTGTTGTCAGGGAAGAATAAAGAGTCTTTCCAGCCACTGACAACAGCAACTACAGAACAATCAACCTGTGCATCCATAAAGGTTGACTCAAAGGTTTTTAAATGGAGTACTTGACATGGCGGTAAAGGCATAATTTTTCTTGTATTTGTAAACACTAAAGAAATTGTGTTGTTTATCAGACAGAAACAACTTGTCATCTATTATTGCAGACAAGGAAGATCCAATTGGCTGGCCAAGTTTCTGACTTTGAAGCATCAATATTGCAGTCCCTGGAACCTGCAGGTTTACTAAATCTGTATGGTCTGCAGTTTTACATACACAAGCAAAATATGTTCTGGCATAAATTGTACTTTGAGGGTGTCAGGGTTTGTGTCAGGCTGCCTTAGTAAAATTTTACACTGGGAGAAACTCAGAAAAGGGGTTGAATGCCTGGCTGTTTAACTTGTCTTTAAAATCGTCGCTACTCATCCTGCCTCTGTTTACATCTTCCCATAGCCAGTGGACCATGGCATGAGTGGGTAGAAGTTCAGGTGGGCCATGGGAACTGGAATCTTGAGACAAGGACTAAAATTCAGTTTAATTTTCTATGATTTATGATTCTTGACATATTAGTTGATAACTGTGCTCATTTATTCATGTTCTCTCTCATAATTCACCCACAGTCGTTGTTGAATGACCACTGTGTGTAGGACTCTGTGCTATGAGCTATATAGATTTAGTATTTGATGAACATGGCACTTTTCTTTCTAGATATTAAAGACAAAATATGGGGCAAAGAACAAGATAACAGACATGTAAAAGCCTTGACATAAAGTCAAAAGTTCTTAGAATGTATGAACTATAATCTCCTGAGATTGAACATCAGTTATAATAGCATTATAATTTTTATGAAAATGATTTCATAAAAAGTAAAATTCTGGGCAAAATATAAATGGTAGGACTGGGTTTACAACAAACACTTTGCCTCGGTGAGGCTGTTATATGCCAAAAAGGTTTTGAGTATTCACATTTGGTGGGGAAGGTCATGAGTTGCTACAATGCTTTGGGGGTGAAGGACGTGTGAGAAAATAAGCATTAATGAAAGATTGGGTACAATAAGGTGTAACTGAACGTCCATACTATTCATATTTCTCTTGATGTTACTAAACACATGAACTATTGAGTAAGCGGATTTCCTTGAGAGAATTAGGAAGATGTACTTAGAACCCAGGAAAGCTATTGAAGTGATAGAGTATGTAAGAAGTGTGACATTTATAGACTGAACTTGAATTGATGGTGCTCTGCAGTTTTTCTCTGGAATTCATTCAACCAGGCCACTATAGCAGTGTGATTTTGCTAAGATGCTTAGGCGATGTCACCTAGCTCATCTTTGAGTCAGGTGCAGATCTTGGTAGCACTGTAGCACACAGCTCCAGAGTATTATCTAAGTTGAGGAGGAAGCCCCTAGTTGAGACAAGCTGTTCTTGTAGCAAAAGGATGATGAAGTCCTTACTCTTGGACTTACTTTCTGTAAGCTAGTGCTGCCTTCGCTTATGTTTCATTGGCCAAAAGAGTCGCACAGTCGAGCCCAAAGCCCATGAGGCAGAAAAAGCATAAGCCTCTTAGAATATAGTGTAATGACTAACAAAGAATTAAAACCAAGGGTCTACAGTACCAGAGAGCCAGAAGACACAACTAGCCTTAACACAGCACAAATGCCTACTCACAGTAGTATGGATAGGGGAACTTAACCACTTGTCTAAGTTGGGAAACAGCACAGCTAATAGGAATGATATAAAAGATAGGAAAACAAAGTTTAAGATCAACTTCTCATAAGCTTTGAGTGTTTTATGGAGAAATGTGCATCTTATTTGCAGCCATTACTTCTTTTATGCAATGTACTAATAATTTTGTCAGTTCTAGCTAGGGATGGTGCAGAGGATACATGAAAGGATTTAAATAAAAACAAAGGAAGAAAATCAATTGGATATTATGGAAAGTAGTACTGTGGTGAAGTCAGTGTAACTGAAAGTTTTACAAATAGATTTGGCAGCACTTGAGTGTAGGCTTATGTCCTTGAGCAGAGATTAATGCTAGCTTTATATCATCTCAAAAAAAGGTTCATGAAGAATATTAGTGTGGTATATGATATGGAAGCAGGGCTTACTGGATTCCTTAGGAACACTCTACAAGGTTTTCAGGACTGTATCTGATAATGATAATTTGGAGAGAAGATTTTTCTCAGGGTAGAAATTCTTCTGCAGCTAGCTGCTAAGGTTGCAACACTTATAGCTTAGTTATTTTTATGTTCCTTCTTTCCATTTGGTATATGTTTATGCATTGTTGGCTATGGATATTTTTCATACCATTCTTTCCCACAGGTCTTTTTATTTCCTAAATAAATAAATAAAAAACACAGGTCTGTGTGATATTACTGAGTGGGGAACCAAAATGGATATCTAAGTCTGATGACTACCAGTGGTGTGGGACAATTTAATATTCTGTCAATTATATTTTAAATAAATGCGATTGGCCAGTAGCCAGGCAGGAAGTATAGGTGGGACAATGAGGACAAGAGTATTCTGGGAAGAAGGAAGCTCTTCCTATAGTCATGTCCAGACACCGAAGAAGCAGGATGTGAACTGCCCCACTGAAAAAGGTACTGAGCCATGTGGCTAACATAGATAAGAACAATGGGCTAATATAAATTACAAGAGTTAATAAGAAGCCTGAGCTAATGGGCCAATCATTTTATCATTAATATAGACCTCTCTGTGTGATTTCTTTGGGGCTTAATGGCTGTGGGAACTGGGCAGGACAGAAACCCCAAAAAGCAGGCCCTCATGTTACAACCACCACCTTTGCAGAAGACAGGGTTATGTTAATATATTTAGTCTTGAGAGGTAATGTATTAACACTGCATCAATGTTCTTTTCCCAAATTTCCTCTTTATCTCTCCATTAGGAAGGGGGTAGAGATCCATCTTTAGTACTGTCAAGGCTCCTATTCATTTCACAGGTCTTACTTGTAGTGAGTTCTTTTCTCCCAGATCTGCCAAGGCAACATTAATATATCTTATCTTCCATGATATAGACTATCTTCAAGAGGCACTGGCTTAAAAGCTTACTTATGAATTGCAAGGGTCATAATAAAGATTAGCTATTTAAATTTTATTTATAATTAATTACCCAAGTCAAAAAGGCTTTTCTCTAATATTCCCAGAGGGATAGAGGATTTCTTATTTCTATGTTTTAATCTTGTAATATTTGACTATTGTTTTGTTTGGTCTAGCATTTGTTCCTGTCCTCATTGAGTTACCAACTACATTCTGAATTCCCCAAGCTCATCTTCTCCATTATGCTCTGAATTATAGCAATATTGGTTAATTATGTCCATACAACACATATCTATCCATTATGAACAGGCCCCCTTATGTTTCTTATTACACAGAAGTTTAGGATTCTAATTTCATTAAAATTTTGCCTCCTTCTAGAATGTTCTTATGGGCATCTTCTTTATTTCTTGTTTGTTTAGGTTGCTCCTGACACTTGGACTTTTTTCCTTTGGCAAATTCTGCCTACTCTATTTGTCACCTGCTTATTTTTATTGGGAAAAAAATTATCTTTTATTGTTGCCAGGATACATGTAGACATACTTTTTCATTTCACTTATGTAGAAGGAATTTGGTTTCTAACATTTCGAGAAGCCAGGGCACTTGTGTGTAAGAAAAAGAAGGAACTAATTGCTGCCTCCTTTTTAGAGACATGCTTTCTACCTGATAGAAAAACCCTTTTCTTGTCTTCTCTAAGTTAATTGTTTACTAAGTCACAGTGCATCAATTCATAACCTGAGCATTTGGGGGTTGATATTTGCATGTATATGTGTTCTCTCTGTGGGTGTCTCTTTTATTTACATTTTATTTTTTTAGTCAACATGTTTATCAAACTAAATTTTCTTTGTTTTTATGCTGACTGTGGCTCACCCAGATGCACCATCACTGACGAGCTTTTGGACTAATGAACATAGAGGCAGTGTGTAACACTCCACTCAGTAGGCAAGATAAACTGACTCTTTCAGAAAAGAAAGTGTGTATTTATATACACATGCACATATAAAGTAAACGGTATGTATGTGTATGTATGCATGCACCTGTCTACCTATCTACTTATCTATCTATTCATCTATCTATCTATCTATCTATCTATCTATCTATCTATCTATCATCTATCTATCTATCATTATCTATCTATTACTCTTCTATCATAATCTATCATCTAGCTCTATCTATTTGTATGTCTATCTATCTATCATCATCCAATTGAACCCTTTTTATGGTCTATATTCCAGAGAAGACATCTGTGACAACTGAAAATAAATATGACAAGCCAGCTGCAGTTGATCTAACAATTAGGTATAAGTTAAGACTACTTTTTTCGAAGTCATTGTGTATTTGAATTATTGCTATATTTACCCTATATGTTTAAAAATGTACCATATTCTTCTTATAGAACAAGATTAGAGTTTGGTATAATAGTAAGGATTATTAGCTGTTTTTTTCAGAAGGAAAATAGAGATAAAAGATATCCTGGTTAATCATACCTCTACAGTTACAGACAGTGCATGTCCTTTGTGTTTAGTGCATACACTCAGGCAGGACTCCGTGTGTGTGGGTAGGTTGTTCTGCTTTGCCACTTTGAATATTTTATAGGACAGTCATTCTGCACAGCTCAAGTCATACTTTCTACTGATTCTCACTTTATTCTGCGTATCCATGCCTGCCGCCAATATCCCTTGACTCAAGTCAAGAACAAAGACATAGTTGTTAGTGCCTCATTGCTCCCTATCCATTTTCAATTTTCAAGTTTATTCTTTATTTCTCCAAAAATAATTTAATTCACATTTTTACATTCTAATGCCATTTGGATGCTCATATGAACTTGGCAAGATTAGTCCTATAGGTGGCTATTTTTAACTTCTCATTACATGTGTTTCATAATATTCTACACTGTATGTATAAGATGGTCTTTCTCTCAAAATAGAGAAAATATTTCTTAGAGATAAATATCGTATTACTGATCTTTTGGTATACCCTTGATATTAATTCTGGTGATAGGGCTATATATGTGTAAATTAGAAGTTGAAGGGTGTTCTAAATTATCTTGGCCATTTTTCTTCTTCATGCATTGCTTCATACCTTTAGTGCAAAACTGAAATTGGGATCATTGGCTAAGCAAATGTGTCTAACTGTAAAGCAACCTCTTTGTAGTCTCATCATGCTTTGATAGCTGGGAAATTTTCAAATGAAACCAGAGGCAGCCAACCTTAACTTTGACTAAGGATGCTGTTACTCCTGTGAATCTACTATCTCTGTTCATCAGAGGATATTTCCCCATGTACTTAATGTGCTTACCGTGTAGTTTTATTAGAATGGATCGCTTTTTCCTTGTAAATGGATCTGGTTGGAAATTCAGTTTCTTTTTAAGGCCAGTGGGGGAGGTCATAGGACCATAAATATTTTCCTCTGAACTGTTTATATGTGAAACGGCATTGCAGAAGAGGGTTGGAAAATGCCTTGCTGTGTGCTGAGTTATGTGCGGGTCCTTGGCAATCTTTGGTTTCTTTTTTTTATGAGAAACGATTGTAGAGTTGTCTCTTAACAATGAAAAGTGCTTGTGAGCATCTCAGGGAACAGATGGCAAATCCTATGAAGAAGATGGCAAGTAGATCTCTGCATATCAACTCCTACCTCTCATGCCAGAGCTGGAAAATAACACTCTGTGCTTCCCTCATTGTTTCAATGTGCTAAGAGCAGCGTTTGATAGTAACTTACTGGCTACTCTGCCTTCTATTTTTTTCTCATCTTGTTGCTGTGGAGGGGAGAGCACATTTTTTATATTGTTTGCTTGACTGGAATATAAGGTTCAGAAAGAGGGAAAAGATGGGCATTTCTTCTTATCGAATGCTATATTCCAGATTATTCTAGCGACTAAATCCATAAATTAGATAGTCACAAACTATTTCTCCCTAGACCCACTTCACCTTGGGATGTATCTCATCCATTGTAGGTTGACTTTTTCCATATGGTTGCATCATTCCCTATGTATCTTAGCTATGTCTTAGGATTTTTTTTTTTTACCAGTTCTAATAATATTGAAAACTATCTTGGCTTTATATATAAGTTCATTGTAAAGTCTTGTCAAAAACTCTGAAAAGCATAGTGTCTTCTCAAATGCTCATATGTAATGATCCAACTCAACACGACATTAGTATCTTCCCTGACAAGGAACAAGAGGAACAACTGGATGCTATAGCAATGTTAAAAGGGATGGAAAAAAATGGGATTCTTTTTATTGAATTTTATGTTATTCAACCTAAAGAAATGTATAGAGGGCTAAGAAAATTAGACTCATTCTCTGTTCTCAAGAGTTTGGAAACTCAGTAGCTCATTCCTAGGCTATTGTTATACTGTGATGCCATAATTCTTGCCCTCTTTGACCTGCTGTCCATCTTCATGGGGTCTTTACAATAAACACTTCAAATGGAACCTTGTATTGAAAGGATGTGTTGGCTACTGGCCCTGACAAAACGATTCACGATAATGTGTGGAGTCAGATGCAACTTGGCTCAGAGTGTGACTGTCTTTAGTGTCTTCTACTGTGCAGAGTCACAGGAGAAGCAGGCAATGGGGAATATTTCTACATGTTAAGAACTCTGGAATGTTCTCCGATAAGGCTTCCACTGAGATAGTTAATCTGGGAAAGAGAGTTATGCAAGCTTTACCCATAAGGGTAGGGAGAAGGCATGAGGGATTATCAATATAATGAACTCAGGGGAGAACAAGCTTGTCTTTGTGGTTGGGGCTGAAGCTACAACTGAATAGATGAGAGAGAGAGAAGCCAGCCAGCTATGAGAATAATACCATCATGCCAAGTGGGGAGATATAGAAAATAACCAAGGATGCCTGTGGTATAGAAAGCATGGCATTTGGTGGGATTGTCATGTCATCTGACCTTACCTCTGTTTATGCCATGAGCATGTGTTGTAGTACTGTGCTACTTACTCTGTTCATAATTTCTTTCCTTAACTTTAAGAAATATTTATTTGTATTATTTTGAATTATGTATTTATGTGTGGGTGTATTATGTATCTATGCACACATGCATATGAATGTACATAGAGACTAGAGATGTTGGACATCCCCAGAACTGAAGTTACAAGATCCCAACATGGGCACTGGGAACTGAGCTCTGGTCCACTGCATGATTACTATGCTTTTAACCACCGAGTCACCTCTCCAGGCCCCCAATTTCTCTATTTGTAAAATAGACATGGGTGATTTCATGGATTGCTGTGAAAATTAGAGATCACTTTTAGAAGGAACTGCCCATAAATATGTCGAGCCACCAAAAGAACGATTTTATATATTGTACCATCATCAACATCACCACCACCACTGCTACCACCACCAAAAGACACCGTCTGAAGGGTAGATTCATTAATAATGGTACCACAAAGCTTTGGTTTTGCTTCTGGCTCTACATTTTGCTGTGTCTACTAGGATGTGTTGCTAAATGTCTTCCTGTCTTTGTGTTCTATCAATAACATGAGAAAAATAGTAGTAGGCCCCTATCTCACAAGTTATTGTGAGAAGTGGGTAAAAGATGTAGAAACTAGACAACATTCTTAATTTAGTAGCGATACAGTAATTATTATTGATATTTCTTGTTAACATATGTTTTATTTAAAGTTGTGAACAATATTACAGAGTTTCTTGCTTATAGGAATTAGAGCCAGTATTTAAGTCTCCAAGGCTTACAGTTAGGTACTCTGAAGCCTCCTTAGCACAGAAGACCTAGTCCCTTTCACTCATTGCGAGCTAGAATCTGATTCCTCTTCACATTAATCTTCCTTTGTGTGTAGCTAAATTTAGAAAGCTGTGTGGTATAGAAAGGCTTCTAAATTTCCCCACAGGGAAGGAAAGTATACTCTGGCTGACTAAGCTGACACTTTTAACAAGTATTTATTAAGATCATTTTATGTGATCTCTAAAATTGTTGGGTCATAAGGACTGGGAGATAAATCACACCGTGTCTTTGCTGTAGCTCTCTTTTCTGTTGCTGCCATAAAATATTTTGACAAAAGCAACTTAAGAAGAGGAGGATTTGTCAAGGCACCTGTGACATCCATGATGACAGCAGAGTCATGAGACGCAGAGCCCAAAGCGGCTTGTCATATCACATTTCCAGCCAGAAGCGAGAACCGTACTCCTGCTCAGTTCTGTTTCTCCATCTATGTATTCCAGGGTCTGCTGCCCAGAAGATCATCTCACTCATAATTAAGCTGGGTATTGTGGCATCCATAAGTGTAGTGAAGATAGTCCCCCACAGGTACTCCCAGAATCCTGTCTTCCAGATGATGTTAGAGTCTATCAAGTTGGCCATTAACATTAGCCAGCACACCCCTCGACAGGCTTACAGTTCTGATCTAGAAGGGTTAAGTGCAATAGAAAACTTCAGGAAATGTGAAACACAGCTTCCAGAGTTTGACTTGGGTCCAACTTAGGCAATCTACTCTTTGATGGAAAGCATGTTCCATGTACTACTAAAGGTTCATGTGCAAGGAATGAATAAGCAGATCAATTTTCCCACCAATTTCTCTTCTCATTAAGTCATTCCTTTATAATAGGAAAGCCATGTAAAATAGTCAGCCCTATGAGTTCAGGTCATAATTTTGTTAGCTTGGCAAAGATCAATGTAAACAAAGTTACAGAGAGTTCCTTGATGTCACCGTGGATGATGTGTCTGGTTAAGTATACGAAACAATAGCAGGGCATCCTCTGTCACTTTCACTGGAAGGATTGACAGAACTATAATTCTGATTTTACAGCAGGCAGAATATATGACGATGTGTGCTATCTACATGTATGCATGTTTGCATGCATGTATGCATGCATGTATGCATGTATGTATGCATGTATGAGTCTTTTCAAGCTTCTGATAGCCCTGTTCCTGTGTGTGAATATAAATATTTGGTTAACATTCATAGACATTCCTATTGGGTGTATGCCATCTAAATAAAGAATTGTAATACCACGGAGTACCATTCTTAAACTTATTAGACAATCCAAAACAGCTTTGCAAAAATTACTCTACCAGCTTGTATTTATAAACTTTAAATCCATGCTTGTCTTTAACCTCCTTGTGTATGGTAGGTATTGACTCTGGCTTTGTACATTGGAATGGATGTTCAATATACCACTAAGAAACAACCATTATAAGATGATATAAAGACGATCATCTAACATAAGCGCTATGATATGTTACCAAAGTATTGGAAATAGCATGATTAATTCTATTTTTAACTTACATTAAAAAATGTCTAAGTTGACTGTATCATGTGGAAGATGGGGGCACAAGGAACGTAAGAGCCAGAGATAGTGAATTGAAATGACAGAGAATCTGTTGGATATGACAGTGCTCTTAGACACATAGCAGCTGTGACCAAATGCATAAGACCTGACAACATGAGCCCAGGCAAAATCCCAGCATGAGCTGGGGAAGGGAGTTATGAAGTCCCATGCTTGGCTAGGGAAATATTGACATTTGATGCCTGCTGGAAGAGTTGGTTTTCTTCGGAGATATGGTCCTTGAGATGCTACCTAGGTAGCAATAGATGGTCCTAAACCCATGCCCATACAAATAGCACTAAGTGAACTCAGTGGCTTTCGGCATCCACATTAATTATTTAACAGCTACCAATATTTCAAATAGAGGGGATCTAATTTCCTTTTCTGTACTGCTAAGGCACCTGCACACATATGGTGCAGATACATACACCCAGGTACACATACACAGAAACACATAAAATTAGAAAGTTTAAAAAGAGTAGTTGAACAGGGAAAGAAAAAGTGGTACAAGAATCAGAAATGGATTTGACTTGGGGTGGGAGGTAGATTTGATTAGAGTGCACTATATGTGTGTATTCTTAAATAGTAAAAAGAAATTAGAATTGGGGAATAAAGCAATATCTTCTCAAGTAAAATGGTTATTCAAGTCATTGCCTATTCTTTCAAGAAGTTGATCTATCTTTGTGACTATTGAGTTATAAGCCACCTTTTATTTTCATTATATGTTTCGTAAGCATCTTATATTTTCAGGTTGATTTTTACTTTTCCTTTCGTACTGTGTGCAGTGCCACCTAGGTTGCCAATTTTATGGCATCCAATTTCACTTTCTTCTTTGTGTTTATGCCTTTGGTGGCATAAGTATGAGGCTTATAACTTTGTCAGGGTCAAATTTGCTACTGTATTTTCTCGCAAGACTTTTATAGCTTTACCTGGTCCATTTAGATTAGTGATGCATTTTGGATACTTGTATTTGGAACAACCAAAGGGCCCGATCTCATTCTTTCATGTGAAGATATTGATATCTGGGTGGCTAAGTCCTATTTGCTGAAAGTATTGTTCTTCCCACCATGAATTGTCTTGACACCTTTGTTGAACATGTGACATCCGCAATGTGGTAAGGTAGAAAATAGCAGTCTTTATTGCTTCACAAAACTACAATTAGATCGTTATACAAGAATTAAACTAGCCTCAGGAGGCCTCAAGGGTTCAATTAAGAACTTCAGCTATACAGTGGAGGATAAAAGAAGTAGTTGCACAAAAATAACTCTGTGGAGACCTGAATACATGGGACATTTGGAGATGTATAAGAATAAAGATGGAAGGCAAGAGAAGAGAGGAAGGCAGTACCAGTATTGGCCATGTAGTAGGTGTCACTATGGTCTCCAGGGTCCTGCTCTGCAGAAGGTACCCAAAACATCGTTCTCTGAAATAATTGGTATCCATAGCAAAAACAGATTCATGGATACACTGCTGTGTATTTTATATATACTGCTGTGCTCTGGCTTTTGCTCTCAGAGACAGAAGGTCATTGTCACACAACCCTGGGATACAACCATTAAGATCTCTATGCTTCTATTCACTGAGACCAAAGCACGGTTTCTCCATGCATGCCTGCACTGTAGATGTCAACTCAAACCTCAGATGTGGGAGTCATTGCTAATTCAGAGGAACATCATTCTGAGTTCAGAGCAACTGTGTTCTGGAACCCACTTTCTCTAATGTTCCACAGGTAAATTAAGTGTGATTTAGACATCAGGGCTTTGTCAAAACAAACTAACCTGTATAGAGCCTCTGTCGCCCCACAGACGTCTATGATCTAAACTCATGTTCTATGCTGTACTGGGGTGACAAGGATGAGACACCCTGTCACTGTCAACACCGGTGCCACCTTTTAGCTTAAACCAGAGTAAAGAGGGATGACTTTCATAATGAGTTCCCCACTCAGAGACAAAAAATTCAGAGCCCTCCAGTATCTTTTTATTACTGAATTTCCACCAAAGCTGTGTAACTAGCTTTTGAAGCCGAGGACCACTGTGTTTTTTGGCTTATACTAACCTCAGTTGAAATAACTGTACAGAATTTATGCTGCCGTGTGTTCTCCCTGCAGCCATAACTGTTGCTCTTTCACAGAGTTCAGACTGCAAATTGTAGAAGAATTTACAGCTCCATCAAAACAGAGAATCAATACAAAGCAACCAGGATCCTGAGGACAAAAGAAAAACACAATCAAATCCCAAAGACAACAGCAAAAACCCAGCAACAGAACAGGACACCACCAAAGGGATACAATAATTTTTTTAGTAACTGACACTTATAAAATAGTGATTTATGAATTACCTGACAAAGAATTCAAAAGAATTCCTCTAAGGAAGTAAGGTATTAGAGAACAGTGGTGGATAACGACAGAACCAGGAATACAATACACAAAGAAAGCAAAAGTTCACAAGATATATTGAATTGGTAGACAGAAAGAGAGACAGAGAGAGACAGAAACAGAGAGAGAGAGAGAGAGAGAGAGAGAACAAGAGAGAGAACAAGAGAGAGAACAAGCCAAGAATGAGTCACTTGTTTAGCATGCACACAGCTAAGAGTTGGATTATGAGCACTACAATGCAAAGCAAAGCAAAACAAACCTCAGCCACATATATGGACATGCAGCCCTGACCATGCTAGGTGTTCTTGAAATCTAAGAGGACCAGACAGAAATGCTGGCTGCAAGACACAATGAATGAAATGAAACATGCAAATAAGAGAATCAGAAAAAAAAAACCCAATCAGCAGAGTAGGTTTTCTGTCAAAAGACAGAAAAGAATGCAGAAAAGTCTTTCAGACTCATCACACATTACTAATAAAACTAAAACATTATAGTTTTAGCAATTGTAAGAAGACCAAAGAAAAGAAATGAAGTTTACTTAAGTAAGCACTGGGAGAAAGTTTTCAATATTTGAACAAGCATTAGTATTAAGTTACAGGAAGTCTTTGACTTATTGTAGATCAGCTTAAGAGCCTTTAATTTTGTGGTGGTGCTAATATAATAGACACTGGGGGGAAACTTAACTTTTGATCTTTTCCTAGGACAACAGTGTCTTGTGGTAGGGAGCAACACTGATGAGCACGTGACATTTAGCTATGCAGTCCTAAGGGAGAATGATTGATACTCCACAGTTCATTATGTTGGTAAGCTATGGTATTCAGTCATCCAGGTTTCTTGCAGGTATTTCCCACTTACTATATAGTCTCAATTTACAGTTAGTTGAGATGCAATGCAACTCTAATGTAAGTGGAGGAACTGGCTACATGTGAAACTCAAAGCTTTCCAAGAAAGTTCAGCTTTTTGAATATCTCAAGGCTTATTATAAATAGACTGCTGAAAATAAAAGACTCTCAAATGGAGAAATAGAAGAAAATATTCCTTGTATGTAGCCTCTGAATAGTTTTCTCAAGCACAGGATTTGTAGTGCAGGTGATAGTAGAGTGAATTCCTTTAAGTCACAGCAAAGACTATTCTACCCAGAAAAACATTACTTAATGATGAAGAAGATATAGAGCCTTTTCCCAGATGAACAGAAGTTGAGGGAGTTCTCCACAGTTGCATTTGACTTGTAAGAAATAGTAAAGGGATTACTCTTCCACTCAAAATGAAAGGACACTACTTCATACATGAAGATATTTAGAAGTACAAAACCCAGGATATATTCTAATTCAGAGTGCTGAATACTTAAGTCATATATATCTCTAGTATAGAGAATAGAACAAAAAACTATGAAGACCACTACTACAATTATTAAAAGGTCTGGAGAGATGAGTCAGTCATACTAGTATGAGGCCTTGAGTTCATATCCCCCAGCACCCATGAAAGCTTGGTGTTGCTGTACATGTATAACCCAAGTACTAGGGAGGAAAAGAGGATCTTTGGGGCTGGCTGAGGAGTGAACTGAGTTGAGAAGCTCTAGGTTCAGTGAGGGGTCGTGTCTCAAAATAGATAGATAGATAGATAGATAGATAGATAGATAGATAGATGATAGATAGATAGATAGATGATAGATAGATAGATAGATTGATGAAATACAGGTAGATGATAGATTATAATAGATAGATGATAGATAGATGTAGAAGGAGCTGCGGGCAGATCTGCTTTTTGTAACGCCCGGCTCCCGCATGGCTAGCTTTACACCCGAAATAACAACACACAAACTGTATTCATTTAAACACTGCCTGGCCTATTAGTTTCAGCCTCTTATTAGCTAATTCTCACATCTTGCTTTAACTCATATTTAGTAATGTGTGTAGCACCATGAGTAGTGTCTTACCGGGAAAGATTCAGCATGTCTGACCTGGCGGCTGGCTCCATCACGTCTGTCTCAGGTCAGAGAATCATGGCAACTGCCTGAGGCATCTGCCTCACTCCCAGCATCCTGTTCTGTCTACTCCACCCACCTATGTTCTGACCTATCAGGCCAAGCAGTTTCTTTATTAATTAACCAATGAAATCATCAGATAGATAGAAGACACAGATAGATAGATAGATAGATAGATAGATAGATAGATAGATAGATAGATAGATAGATAGATGATAGTAAAGAGCCACTGAGGAAGACTCTTTGCACTCACATCTGGCCTCCATAGATACACTGACCTAGTCACATGAACATGTAAACTTAAATACACACATAATTTATTGACGAGCACACAATCTAAAATATATAAATTGTGGTATCAAAACCTAAATATGGGAAGAGGAGAATAAAGTGTGGCATTTTGAAAGGAATATAGATTAGGCTATTAGCTAATTATTAGACTTTACTGCTCTGTGTTATATTACAGCATCATGGTAACCATATAAGCAGAATCCTGTGGAGCATCTAGAAAAGATAAAGATGAAGGATCAAAGCACTACTGTGTGTAAGATCATCATCAATGCTAAGAAATACAGGATGAAAGGAATAGAGGGGGAAATGTCTGTAAGGTAGTGACTAAAGAGTGAGCCATGTAGTAAAAGTGAGCCCTCACATACCAACCATCATCTTAATTTCAAGGTGATTGAACTGTCCAATTAATTACTTAATAGACTAAATAAATAGATTTAAAAGAAAAGACATGATTTAATGTTGACTGCAGAAGACTCACTTTGGTTTTAAATAGTGAAGCTGTGCCAAGGTATATTGGTAGATACACTTTTACTGAAGAGAATAAATTATCAGTCTAAATCTGAGACTAGAAACAAAGCCATTATACAATGAGTAAGGAATAAAATCATCAGGCAAATAAACATTGTAATATATATGTATGTATGTACATAGGTATTCAATATCATGGCATCTGAATGCATAAAGCTAACATTTCCCTACTAAAGGGACAGACAACAGAGTAATAACACTAAGTAACTTTCATATTATACTTTCAACAGTGGATAGAACATCCAGATGGAAAATCAACAGCAAATATTGAACTCAAACATCACTGTAGACCAAATGGACCAAAGAAACATAAGCAGAACTCTGCCATACAATTGTAGTGCCTACATTCTCAAGTGTACTTAGAATGCTCTTCTGCATGGGCTGTATAAATGTCACAAAACAAGTATAAACAGATCTGAGATGATTTAGATCACATTAAGCATATTTTAGTCCACATTATTATCAAACTAGAAGTCAATAAAAATACTTTTTAAAATTCTCAACAGCATGTAAATTCATGATCCTTTGTTTTGTTTTGTTCTTTAAAGAGAAATGGTATCTGCTATAGGTTACTCATTTGCAATAGGTGTCTCCATGGAAATAGCCAGAATTACATAAGGTGATAGATGTTTGACAAAGTATTTCACACCCTTAAATTAGACCAAGTCAAGAATGGGAATTGGAGAGTGTTGAAAAAGGAGGACTATAGCAGTGCTCCTTATATTCTTATAGTAAAACCAGAAATCATCCACATCTGTTGGTCTAGTTTGGTACTATTGAGTTTTCTGGAGCAGAGTTGGAGAATCTTGTGACCAAGATATATTAAAGGCAGGTATGACAAGAAGACAAATGATTACCATGAAGGAACTATGTTTTCCCCAAAATAAAATTCTAATAAGACTAGAGCAATGAAGTATAGAAATTGATAACAGAATAAAATCTTATTAGCATACATGAATCTGGCTATGGTATTATTGTGTATTACACAAAGTAAATGATAGGTATAGAGATGTCTATAGGACCCACTACACTCTATAGACACAATGCAATCCTTATCAAAGTTCTGGTGGCATTTTTCAAAGGAATAAGAAAATACATTAAAACTGCCATGAAGCTATAAAAGATCCTATGGTGGTTAGAATAATCTTATTCAAGTAAAAGATAAAGCTATTGCATTTTCTGATTCCAAATTACATTACTAACCTGTAGTTATTAAAACTGTGTGGTGGGAAAAAATAACACATTGACTAATGGAACAGAGCAGACACTAGAAATAAGCTGTGTAGATGTGGTAGACTACTCTGACCAAAGAACACTCAGTGAGCAAAGAGGAATCTCTTCAGCAAATGGTGCTTATTCACATAGAAATATGATGCTGTATATTTATCTTATGTAATACATAAAGTTCAATGAAAGTATGTTAAACATTAAATCTGATCCTCCAAAAATGTAAAAATTCTAAAGCACAGTAGAAAATTTCTATTTTCTTGGTCATGACAAAGGACAAAGATATTATTGTGTATGACATCAACATCATTGAACAAAAAGAAAATTAAATGGGACTACATCAAACTAAAGGAAGAACTTCTTCACAAGAGGACCAGTGCATATAATAGAATATATGAGTTCATACAATTCAATAGCATAAAAGAGGGAGGCAAGAACTTGAATAGACATTTTCCTTGCAACAAGTATATATAAAGAAGTGCTCAATATAATTATTTTCCAAAAAATGCTAGTTATAATCACATCAAATATCACCTGAGCGCTATAAGGGTAAGAATTATCAAACTTTGAAGAGGATATAAACTCACTGAGTACTGAGTATTGAGAGATGGCATGCCTCTCATATTGTTGCAGGAACACAAATAGAGTCAAGTCTCTTACCAACCCTAAAATGGCTCCCTTAATTAAGATATCTTCTTCCCTTCTCCCATATCCAACCATCTCAACCCCCCACTCCCCCAAGCTCTCCCCAATCCTCCCCTTCTCCCTTCTCTCTCCAATAATCAACTTTATATAGAACAAAACAGGATAGCCAAAACTATCCTACACAATAAAGGAACTTCCAGAGGCATTAGCTCTCCTATTCTTAAGACCTCAGAGCCAGTTCTTCCACCTGCCTCAGGCAGCCATGAGTTGTGGGAGGTGAGGGGGCCACATTTTTCTCTTGCCTATGCTGCCACCACAGGTGAGTAATGGGGACAGCTCTTACTCATGATATTGGGCCTGACTTGCGAACACCTCTGTCAATGGGGTTGGTTCTGTTGTGCTACCCAGGGAAGGTGTAGGGCTCACTCTCCCAAGTGTTGCAACTGGTAGCAGGCAGGGGCCACTCTCCTGCCCTTCTGACCTAAGGGCCAGCTCTCTCATCTGGCTCAGGTTTTGATGGGTGGGGGTGCTGTGGGAGGTAGGAAGGCATCTTTCCCCTGCCCTTGCTGTCACATGACAGATGAATAATGTGGACAGGTCTCTCATGCTCACAACTTCAGGGTTGGCTCTATTGTGCTACCTGGGAGAGATGCGGACCTGCTCCCCCAAGAGTTCCATTTGGCATTTTTTTTTTTAAATTATTTATTTAACTTTATGTACATTGGTGTGAAGGTGTCAGATCTCGTGGAACTGCATTTTCAGACAGTTGTGAGCTGCCATGTAGAGCAGTCAGTGCTCTTAACCGCTGAGCCATCTCTCCAGCCCTCCATTTGGCATTTTTAAAAACCATTTACTTGCATATTTCATAATTGCCTTTCCAACAGATGTGAGATGATATCGCTTGGTTCTTTGTGGCATTTCTCTGCTAATTAGTGATGTTGATACCTTTTCTTTAAAAATACCTATAGATTTTTATCTTTTTGAGATCATAATATAATAACATTGTTTCCTCATTTTCTTCCCTCCCAAGCCTTCCCTATCCCCCTCTGCCTCCATCATTCTCTTTAAAATTCACAGTCTCTTATTTAGCTGTTGTAATACCACACACACACACACATACACACACACACACACACACACAAGCGTGCATGCACATACACATGTACACATACACACATGCACACACACAGAGTAAAATGTTGTTTGTGTGGATAGACATGACAGAGCATCAGTAGATATGGTTTTATATATTGAATATTGTTTTACCAGTTTAATAATCTTAAGTCATACAAACTATGAGCTGATTATGGATTATCATTTAATGATTTGTATCTGTGTTTTTCTCTTATATACTATTTTCATTATAGAAGATCAACACTATGCTTCTGGCTATTCTTATGGTATTGTATTCCTTTGATTATTATTGTAAGTGGAACTGATTTTTAAAAAAGAAATTTATTCATCTATTTATTTTACATCCTGGACACAGTCTTACCCCTCCTCAACTCACAGTGCCTCACCTCCCCCATATTCACCCCGCTCTATCCTCCCAATCCCCTCCTCCTCCATCTCCATCCAGGGGAATTTCTTTTATTATATCTTTGCTCAGTTATTTCAAGTATATAGAAATGAAGTGAGTTTTATGTTATAGTAGGACTAAAGACTTTTACATGGTTCTCTAGGGTTGTGTAGATGTGAGATCATGCCATCTGTAAGTAGAGATGGTTTCTGTTTCTAATGTAAGTGAATTTAAATACTTTATTCTTTTTATTTTCCTTTACTTTTGCTCTCTTGTCTGAATGAACATAAATGAGTCTCTAGTATTATTTAGATGCATCAAAAGAAAATATTCTTTCCTTGTTCCTGATAAGGCAGGTGCTAAATAACCATGTGTAATATTAGAATCCATCTTACTGAAGGAAAACAACTTGCAAAAGGATAATAGGTAGTAAATTTCAGAGCTAAGATTCAGATTGAGGACATTTTCTATGTGCTTCCAGCCCCTATGTGCTCTATATCTTTTATTTACCCAGACAATATTCAAAATTACTCTGGCAGTGTTTACAATCTAAATCTATTTTGTAGCCAAGAATACTCCTAATGGCAATTGGGAAACTTTCAGTTTTAAATGACTATTTCTGTCATGTTTCTCTCAGCAAGAATTGTCATGTTTAAGCTTTTAAATGCCAGAGGGAGATGCAATCAGCCATTTTTAAGATTTTCTTAATTTAGAAATTTAATTTTTGTTGTTGTTGCGTGACAGTTTCATATATTGCATAATGATTTTAGTTACTCCCTCTCTTGTTGGAACCCTTTTACTCCAGGAGCCTCTGGTGCTGTGCCTTCATGTCATCTTTTGTGTGTGACTCATGGAGTTTAATTAGAGTTTCTTGTCTGAGCATGGCTGAGGTGATTCACAGGAGTAAAGGAAACGCTTCCCCACAAAGGAATTGGTTATATAAATCTGATCAAGAGTCCATGTCTGGGGAGGTCATGGACTCTATGGGGAACCTATACTATTGTTTTGCTAGATGGGCGTATTCTCAAGCTACCTTCTAAATACTTGTGTTTATTCCCATAGATTGGTACTGTGGTAGCCTTCATCCACAGAGTTTTCTTACCACTGTGGATAGTGCTTAATGCAGAAACACATAGCTGGCCAAACTGGGCTGAGAGTAAATGATGGTGGAGAGCTCAGCCCTCAGACAGCCTTTTTATTTCTGAACAAAACTTGAGGTGCAAATGGTATAGGAATGGGACTAAGTTTCTTTAAAAATGGAAGTATGAACGGTGGTGAGGGATAGCAGCTGCTCTCCTGCCCCACTTTATAAAGCAACATGCTTTTGAAACATTATGTCCTCTAAGGATGGAGGTGTGCACGGGTTGATGCACAATGGAGAACCAGATCTCTGACTCTCTCTCTCTCTCTCTCTCTCTCTCTCTCTCTCTCTCTCTCTCCTTCCTTCCTTTCTTTTTTCATCCTTTCTTTTTATTTTTTGTTGTGTTTTTGGGTAGACTAAATATTTAAATTTCTGTTTCAGTTGATGGAATGAGTATCTGCAATGCCATCCACAGACTCATATAGCCACAGACAATGATAAGCCCTCAGGAGCCCTCAGAGAGGAAGTATAATAGGGTGACATGGTGGTACTATCCTGCAGGGCTGGAAACGAGGCACCTGGGTTTAGCTAGACCCAGAGCCAAGCTAATGTTACAGTCTGGTAAACATATCTAATCTGCTGAGTAATTACAACCAGGAAGATGAAGAATCCTAAAGGGAATGCTGTCTATAAGAGGCCTGTAGAAGAGTCTCAGAAGTGCCTGAATGTAGGATATGGACCCAGGATGAGTGAGCCCAGCATGGAGCCTGAGCATCTATTGGCAGCTTCCTCTAATAGGATGCTTAATAGACTTTCCGAAGATGGAAAGGCTATACCAAAAGGTCATTTTCTTAAAGGTTATTTTTGTGTTTTAAAAAAATGAAATAAAAACAAAGACCAGAAACCAGCAGCTTGCAGGAAATTGGTGTTCAAGGAAACAGTGAGATAGGTACCAAAAAAGGGGCATTTGTCAAACTGTCTCTTTTTCAGGAGGATAGTCTGAGAATGTATTATCAGAATGTTTCTGCTTCCAGTGGGTGATGTCCTGCAACAGATTAAAGAAATCGTTAGCAACTTAGTTGCTGTGGGATAATGCTCTCATACCCTGTAAAGATTTGTCATTTATATTGGTTTACTAAAATGCTGATTGGCCAGTATCCAGGCAGGAAGTATAGACAGGGTGACAAGAGTAGGAGAATTCTGGGAAGAGGAAAGGCTTAGTCTGCAGTCGCCACCCAGATGCAGAGGAAGCAAGATAAAAATGCTGCACTGAGAAAAGACACCAAGCCACATGGCTAAACATAGATAAGAATTATAGGTTAATTTAAGTATTAAGAGCTAGACAGTAATAAGCCTGAGCTAATAGGCCAAACAGTTTATAATTAATGTAAGCCTCTGTGTGTTTCTTTAGGACTGAATGGCTGTGGGACCAGGTGGGTCAGAAACTTACATCTACACTTAGCTATTCAAAAAGAGCTCTTTTTTATCTGGTAGTTTTGCAGGTCAGAAGTGAAAGTGCTGTGGTGGGCTCTCTGAGTGGGTCTTAATGTGATAAACATGTACACTTCTGGTGTAGGTATCATTTAGAATTTACAGTCCCGTCTACACTGGTCACTGGAAGGCTTCATTCCGTTGTGTCCTCTATCAAGCAGGCATCCTATTTCTCAAGCCACTGAAGGCAGATCTAGTCCTTCCTATACACTGCATTTCTGGTTTCTTCTTGGCATTATTAGTCTGACTCTATTGGTCATGCTCTTACTCCAAGCCCAGTCGAGTAACATGGGCAGTGCTGTTATTTTAAGGTCAGCTGGTTAGTAACCTTAGTTACCTCTGCAAATCCCCTCTATCTTTAATGTTATATAAAAATGGGAGCAAACTGGGTGGGGGACAGGTGGTAGCAGAGCTCAGAGGCTCTGTAGGAAAGAAAATTTTATACTACTCTGGTGTGGGACAATTCTGTATTCTGTCAATTATGTTTTAAATAAATGCTCATTGGCTAGTAGCCAGGCAGGAAGTATAGGTTGGACAACCAGACAGGAAGTAGAGGTGGGGCTATGAGAACAGGGAAATTCTGGGAAGGAGGAAGCTCATTCCTCAGAAGTCCTATCTAGACACCAAAGAAGGAAGATGTGATCTACCCCACCAAAAAAGATACCGAGCCATGTGCCTAACATATACTGGAATAATGGGCTAATATAAGTTATAAGAGTTAATAAGAAGCCTGAGCTAATGGGCCAATCAGTTTATAGTTAATATAGAACTCTGTGTGATTTCTTTGGGACATACCAGCTGTGTGAACTGGGCAGGACAGAAACCCCAACAAGCAGGCCCTCATGTTACACTACTCATTGATTTTTTAAAATAAATTTTATTTTATTATTAAAACTAAGTTATTCAAAATTAAAATTATATCCTATTACCCATTCTTTTTCTTTCAAGGCACAGGAAGATTAAATAGGTAGTCATTGGCATGTACATATGTAATGGGACTCTGCTCTTCTTACCAGGTTTTAACTTCCCAGTGTTTTGGATATGGCATGATTGCTGAGGGCCTGGTATTCTGAGATCCAAAACACAGGCATTGTGCATCTTTAAACAGCAATATTTTTAATATTTATGAATTAAGTATGTAATGTCATAGAAATAAAGTAAAACTGGTGCTTCAAAAGGAAGTAGGGTGTTTTGGATTGTATGCCATAAGGTAGCTGGCAGATAACAAACAGGCTTGCCTCCATAGAGGTGGGAGATGGCTGTAAGTTAACAACTGGCCAGTGAACTCGTATTGACACTACATCTACAGTGCCTCCTTGGACAATGACCTCAAACTTTCTTTTGGGAAGTGGATGTGTAAATCATAGATATCATTTATAAATAGACAAAAGGCTAGCTTTCCAGATGAGCAGTTGTTTCAGAATGTATGTGATTGGGTATCCTAAAGGAACAGGAAGAAGAATGCATGGGGTTTTACTCCCAATCTGATTTCATCCATTTTCAAGAATTTCCAGGCTTACAAATGACAAGAACATAAGTTGAATTAAATCTTGAGATCCAAAGTAAGATGTCCAATTAAAGTGTTATATGACAAATTTAGTAAGGCCCCCTTCTGCTGGACTTTAAATGAGCAAAAGTGGGTGTAGCATGGAGCACAAACACCAGACTCTTTGAAATAACAACGAATTTGGAATTTTGATGAGCTCATAATGGGACTTAATGTGGAAAATACAAACCACGTGGTGAGGAAAGACTCAAGAGAGCTACGGCACCTTCACAGCATCAGTTCTTCAGCTCAAGCTTAGGTGATTATTTGATCACAGTTTCTGACTACTGAGTAGACTTTGAGTGATTGTCCACTCTCGACTTCCTACACACAGCCATCATCATAAGGCGATAGCCTGTCACTATAACTCCTCCATCATTTGGTTGCCTTAGAAACATTGTTGTTATTGTTAGAAGTGAAACTTTCATGTGCACATGCTCAATATATGGTCTGTAGCTCAGATTGAAATATTAATATTTTCCAACCCCTTCTCTTTTTATATCATTGAAAACACATACATTTATAGAAAAGAAATATTTCTGAATCTCAGATTCTGAGGGATTCTACACCATTAAGACAAACCAGATTGGCATCAAAAGTGTGAGCCAAAAATTTATTGCTTTATTATCAAATAAAGGAAGGGCATTCATAGAAAACTACATGGAATGAGTTTATACAAATACCTGCAAATTTACGGTTATCTCATGAGCTTCCTTCAAATATCCCAACTCTTTGATTTGCCATTCATATTCCTCTTTGACTCAACCTTTTCCATTTTGAACCCCTTTTCCCATTATCTTCTTTCTCATTCAAAACAACACATGGCAGCCAGACCCTCCATCTGTCCACCCACCTCTCCAAACATATTTGCAACTGTGCAAGGTTGGGTGCTCTTGAGATCTGAGAGAATTCTGCAGAGCCTGCCGAAGTATAAGGACATTAATTTCCCTTATAGTCTCCCAGTCAGTGGTGAACAGAACTGCTTGTTAAAATGAGAACATCTATAATTCAAAATGTAAGTGGTCATAGTATAAATTGGGAAATAGAGAAATCATCATGTTGGCATATATCAATGGGTGACATCACCAAGTCGATCTCAAATAGCTAAGCCATAGCAGACTCATCTTGCTTGGTCTGGTCTAAAGCTTGGTTTTATCCAAACTTTCTTGCAGATATATATTTTATATGTATTAAGCAATCTGAAGACCCCGTGATATGTGCTTCTAATAATCTGTTTTGCTTCTGTATAGATTTTATATCTTTACATAAAAGGAATTGGTAATGTTCTGTTGATGTCACTTTAGTGGACTAACTTATTAACTAATTAACATATTTATTAACTAAATTATTAACTAATTATTAGCTAATTAACATTAGTTGAATCCAAGTAGCCTAGCAATGGCATTACAACTTTGAGGTCTTGCTGGTAGAGTGGAAGGAATGAGTGGTTTGCAAAATTTCATGGTTGCTCTGCAGTTCTTTCAATGCATAACACACCAGACTGACTAGACAAGATGATCATGGTCTTAGATACTTAGACTAGGAATGGAAATCTAGAAACTGGGTTTAGCAAAAATCCAAGATGGTGCTCTTCTTCTATAGGATTTTCTAACTGAAGCGTAAAAGGCATGTAACCGTAATGTCTATCTGGGAGAAGTGGCTTTCCTTGTTTTTTTTAAAGCATTCAATCATTTTATCATGTTTATTCATGTATTTGTACACATACCTTTGAGAATCAATGGGTGATGAGTCCCTTGCTGAACCCCACGGTATCATCTGGTAGCTGATTTCCAAATCAGAGGTCCCTGTGTAATTTGCCTAATGTGTTTTTCTCAGAGGTTCTCTTCCTCCCAATACCATGAGGAAAGTCAGCTCTCCCTCTCCAACTTCCCCAACAGTACACTTGGCAGAATCAGAGAAGGGTTTATATTTTATAAGCACATTATGTTGTCTCCTTTTTGCTAGGATTTGTTTGTTCAGTGATACCTTCATGGATTGCCCTTTTCTTTACCTGACTTTTAGTTAATTTCAGTGTAAAGTGAATCTAGTACCCCTCTCCCCACCAAATGTTCCAATTACAGAGATAGTAGTAAGAGTGCTTCTCTCAGGCTTAATAAGTTTTCTATACTTATGCTACTACCAGTTTTTAAAAATTATTAGACTTATTTGCACACGTGTATATGCATGCATTCACGCATAAGGATGCTGCAACATGAGAGATGAGGTCAGAGAATAGCCTGCAGAGGTCAATTCTTTAATTCCACTATACTGGTTATAGCGATCCACCTCAGGTCTTCAGGCTTAGCAGCAAGTGATTTTATCCAATGATCAACCTCTCTGGCTCATTTCACAGTATTTTTTTCTAACATCAAGCTTCTTGTTTATGCTTCCTTCCATTTTAATGACAGGTAGATGTCCTTGGAAATAAAGAGCATCTTTATTTAACCTATGTTAGATCTAGAGTACCTAAGGAAATGTTGAAATAGACAAGAAACTCATTCATTGTGACCTGAACTAAATTACGCACGGTTTCCTTCCCAAAGGAAGACCAAAGACTATCTCCCTTTAACCCTCATTTTTCCCAATTAGCTGCATCTGCTTAGACCTCACTGTTCTCCTCCTGGGCATCAGCTCAGCCTTGTCCAGGGAAAATTGCATCCTATTCTTGGAACACAGAGTAGACAGGGACCTCGGAGATCAAACTTAATGCTTTTCATTATTTGGATTTAAAGCCATCTTGACACAGTGGAGGCTCCTTGATTTGTGAGGAGTTACTAGATTTAAGATCTAAAATCACCAGGATTTATTAAATATAGTGTCTGGGGAGAATAAATTCTTTAAGATGCTCATCCTGCTGAAGTAAAGGAATTAGATCTTATATTCTGTTTGGCAAGTTACTTATTTACTCTGATATTTTATTTGTGTTGTTTTGTGTAAACCAAATTATATCACAAGATCAAAATAGACTTGTTATCCTTCAAACCCTTTAATGAAGCTCCAAGGGTGTTTGTAGAGTCCTGCATGGTCCATGCCATATGCACCACAGCCACTTGCCCTCCCTTTAGGTTCTCCAGATTTTGAAGTGCATTGTCTTTGCAAGTGATTACTATTACCTCAGCTCTGAGGAGGAAGCCATGCCCTACTGTTGCACTTCATCTGTTAACTCTCTGTTAGTCAACAGAGGCAAGGCAGCATCTTCAAGAGATTTCATTAAAACACTATAGAGGCCGGGCGGTGGTGGCGCACGCCTTTAATCCCAGCACTTGGGAGGCAGAGGCAGGCGGATCTCTGTGAGTTCGAGACCAGCCTGGTCTACAAGAGCTAGTTCCAGGACAGGCTCCAAAGCCACAGAGAAACTCTGTCTCGAAAAACCAAAAAATAAAAATAAAATAAAATAAAACACTATAGAGCCATTTGCAGCCCCTTAGCCCACCACTGACTTGAGATTTGAAATCTATGTATGGCTAAGATGGTCATTAAGAGATGTATGATGATGTAACATAATAGGTGTTCCAGTCCTGATCATTTTTCCTCTTGGTAGAGCCCTGGAGACTGAGCTCAGCAACATAGCATGGTCTATTTATTGTCTGGAAGCATGAAACATGCTCTGCAAGTCTCATTCGAGACAACTTGGAGCTTCCACAGTCAGTTCTTTTTTTCATTTCAAACCCAACTTCTTCTAGGTATAGTTAGAAATAAGTAAGCTAGCCTTTCTATTGGGGCCATAACTTGGTCAGGTTCAGATAGCCAACTTCTTCCTTTATATTGTTATTGCTAATCAATGTATTTCCAGCTAACTACCCAATGCATCACAACCACAAGGAATGGTACTGGATAACATTTGAAGGACTCTCTGGAAACTAATAATGCCTCTTATCCCATGGTGAGGGTGTAAATACTAAGTGAAAAAGGAAAGGGAAATAATGTGGATGGTGACAAGGACAAGTAGCTCATGAGCAAGATGTTAAAGACCTTATATAGAGAGAAAGAGATATATATAGAGAGAATTATGTATAAAGAATATATAAAGGCATATAGAGGAAGATATTTATAATTATGTATAAAGAAATACATATAAAGATGCATAGAGAAAGACATTCATTATATACATACATACATACATGTATATATGCATATCTTCTATAGAGAAAGAAAGTCCTGAGTGGAATTCTAGAGTCTAGTGAATATGTAAAATATTTAGTAAAATAGACTTCTATGGCAGTTTGTGGAAGCAAGTATGAGGAATAGGATAATGTGGTAAGAAAATGGCTTGGGGTTATCTTCAATGTGAAGTTTGGGGTTTAGAAACAAGAGTGAACTTGATTTCTCTAGGAGTAATTCAATTATGTATGGCCAACAATAAAAGAATGATTAATAGTTGCTGGGAAACCTTTTGATATCTTTCCCCCTTCATGTGCCCTTTGCAGATTTCAAACCAAATGATGACTCTGGCATATAGTTAAGGCAGCAGTGACTGATACCTTAGAGGCACACTGGGACTGAGGTGGTAGGAGTGAGCTGAACCCAAGCTCAAAACCAAGAGAAATCAATGACTGTAAGAAACTGCAGCCCCATGGCTGCAGATTGCTCCAATGGCTGCTGCATCGATTTTAACTTCAACTTCTAATTGCTGCAGCAGGCAAAACAAATGCCTCATTTTAGAGTGTTTAAGGACCCATAGATTTTCTTGGAGTGAGGCCTGGGAAACTTTCAAGGGGCATGTAAGAGACTCAAGAGACAGAACGCACAGGGCAAACACCAAGCACAATTTAAGAAATGATTGTGCAGGAGGGAAATAAGAGCGGAAAGTGTAGACCTGCAGACAGTACAGGGAGCAGTGATTTCATAGTGTAACTTAAAGGAAAAGTAATATTTCTACCTTGTTCATTTGAGGATTCCATGAGGGCAAGACTTGTTTTAAACTTCTCCGTTTCGTGCCTGTGTCTGTTTTCCAGAACAAAAAATAAAGTTGATACCAAAGACAATGGTTATGTTTAAGTAGTCATGTTTTGTCCCACAGGGCCAGGCACAGTCTCAGGGAATATCTTTGACAAACTGATGACATCTTAAGTTCTATTAATTGAAACATCATTGCTGTAATAAAGTTATTTTTAAAAAGAAAAAAATTCATTGATTCAGTGTTATAGAACGGTGGCTTGTTTGTTCCCAGCTGCTCAGCCCCAAAATAATCACACAGAAACCATATTATTTGCAATACTCTTTGGCCAATAGCTTAAGCGTATTTCTGGCTAACTCATATCTTAAATTAACCCATCTCCACTAATCTGTGTATCACCACGAAGCTGTGGCTTACTGGGTAAAGTTTCAGCGTCTGTCTCTGGTGGGGCTACATGGCTTCACTTTGACTTTGCCTCCTTTCTCCCAGCATTTAGGTTAGTTTTGCCCATATATCTCTGCTCTATCCTATCACAGGCTCAAAAGAGCTTCTTTATTAACCAATGGAATTCATAGCATACAGAGGGGAATCCCGTATCAATTCAGTTTTGTCAAACAAGTATTAGTGGGCCCTTTTCAAGTTCTCATCCAGTTTTGAACATTTTCAAACCAGTCCTGACATCATTGCAATCCATTATTTCATTTAGCTGACCCATTTTCACAGAGAATTTGTTAAACATGAAGCACTGGTGGTGAGAAAGACATATGTCAGACTCAAAAGGCTTACACCTATTTGAGAACTTTACCTTCCTTTTATGTAAAATATTCTTCAATGCTAATCTTTTTATAATGACTTAAAAAGTTAACAAACTAATGACAGTTCTCGTCAACTCAATGGAAATTGTCATCACCATGGAAACAACCCTCTGGCCATATCTGTGAGGAGTGTCTAGATGCGGTTAATTGTGATGGGAAGATACACCCTGAACATGTGTGGTACTGGTCCATGGATGGGGTTCTGGAGAGGATGAAACGAGGACAGGAGAAAGGGAAGTGTGCAGTAGCACTCACCTCTACCTCCTCTCTACAGTTGCGGACTTAGCAGTTGCCCCATTCTCCCTCCACGGTGGCTTCCTGTGCACTGTACCTTTGATTAGAAAGTCAAATCAAACTCTTCCTTCAGTTGTTTTTGTTCAAGTGCAGAGTAACTAATGTGCAGACCCTGTACCTTCTGTCACTTATAAACCAGACATGAGATAGGAATTTACAACCATAATTAATTAAATACGTCAGACAAGGTTCAGTCTCCAGAGATTTGGTCATCAATATCTCTGTGGTGGTGATGATGGCTGATAGCCATGGCTCCATCCCTCTGTGGTAGGTGGTGTCAATGGTTCATAGGTAAGACTTATAATCTGCAGTTCTGGAAAGAGGGAGCACCCTGACTTTCAGAAATTATTAATTACCAAATAGGTACACCAGACCAAGTTCAGATGCTCACAATTATATCCACAGCTGAGAAAACCCATCAGAAAATGTCAGAGATGCATGGACAGGATGTCAACTCATTTCTTCATCTGATATCATCCTTCTTCAAGGAGTCACTGAATGCTCTGGAATGAATATATTTTTATTTACGTGTATTTGCTTCTCTTCCTAACTTATGTTTATTTATCTAAACCAGCTTGAGTGGAACGGAGTTAGAGAGCACTGACCACTAAAGTCATCTGTGACCCATCTGTCTGGGGACACAGGTGAATGTGAATCAGATGATCATTTAAACATTAGTTACTGGGTGCTCAGTTTCTTGTCCAGTGAGCCCGCAGACCACATGACCTCAGGAGGCTTCCTGAAATATTCCTGGAAATAGTGTTCTCAGTAATTGCGAAGTTGCTGTCCAAATCAAGACTGGCTTTCTTTCTGTACTATAACAGAGGTCAGTAGCTTTCTTAACCAGATGAGCATTACAGCTCTTTCCCACAACCGAACCAGAACGTACAGACTGTAGATGGGGAAGTAGTATAAGTTTCAATGCCAGCAAGAGGACCAGGATGATACAGCATCACTCAGTCCGAGGCTTAATGTTGGGATGTGGTCAGCACTTTACAGATGGCATCTAAAATGTCCGAAATTCAAGATATTTTGTTTAGCTGTATAACCTATGAATTGTATTAAACAGCTAGGCACTCTTTTCAATTTTGTATTGTTAAATTTTTAGTGTTAGGTATACTTTTAGAAAACATTCTTGGGAGAACCCAGATTTTTCTGTGTGAGTCCCAAATTGTTTAATCCTCAGTGTCTGACTCTTCAAGGTAAGCATTCCTATTAGACTCAAGGTGGTGAAGAGCTTGATATGAAGTGGAATACAGGTCTATGTGGCTGCATGAACTGTAAAATATTCCCCCAGTTTTACTGTCACTGTATTGATGATATGCTTTTGTAGATTAAGGAACTCCCTGCCACCATCACTACAAATGGATTACTGTACATATAGAGAGATACATAGATATGTAGAACAAATGAGCCTCACCTGATCCTTAGACCAGAAACTCTTACATTAAAAGTAAGTGCAGGAGAGAAGGTCCCATGATGAAAGACATTTCAACTTAACCATTTATAAGCCCAGAGCATTAAAATTATATTTCTTATGCCTATCTATATTTTCCAATTTCATATGATCTGTCTTTATCGTAACAGGATATGAAGTCCTAAATTTCCACAGGTTGTGAAAATGGCTTTCTTCTGGTGATTGAAATAAAATACTCAAATGGAAACATATGGGTTTGTATCAGGGATGCTCGGCATGTCTACACAGAGTAGAATATTTTCATACGGCGAGTAGAGCCACTTTCAGATTATCTGAGAATTGTAAAGCTAGTTAGATCTGATGAACACTTGTACAGACATTATGAGATAAACTGGAATCTCCGATAAGATTAAAGAATTATCTCCGAATTCATCACTCTGTATAGGTTGTTTCCCAAGCATTTTTAATTCACTCATCTGATACCTGTCCCGTGTCTAAAATAAATGAGACTGAAAATACTCAACTAATAGGAAGAAAGTCAGTGCCTGCTTCAAGAAGCCTATGGTAGAATAAGGAGATAAGGGTTCAAATAACTCTGTTTTCAATCATTCAAGGCTATAGACAAAATCCCAGGAACCCGGAAGGTTACCAGTCAGTAAAAATCAGCCAATCACAGAAATATGATACACTGTGGGGTTCATGATATGAGAATGTTTCCACTGTGTGCGCGCGCACATGCGCACGCACACTCACACACACACACACACACACACACACACACACACAAGGATTCATATGACTAGATAGACTGCATAGACTTTCTCTGGGTAAATACATAAAGAAGGAAGATTCAGATAAGAAAATCCATTAATAAAACCTAGAGACAGGGTGAGTAAAGAAGATACATGTAACTCTATTTCTACTGGAATTGTGAGATCAACAAGAAAGGAAACTTGGACCAGACTATGCTTTCATGTGGAAACTGAATTAT
The DNA here is from genome assembly GCF_903992535.2 of Arvicola amphibius. Taxonomy (NCBI): domain Eukaryota; kingdom Metazoa; phylum Chordata; class Mammalia; order Rodentia; family Cricetidae; genus Arvicola; species Arvicola amphibius. The sequence goes on from NC_052048.2 coordinate 93,338,978, forward strand.
TATTTTTTATATAGGACAAATTTGGAAAGCAATATAATTTGTTTTTATTCATATTCAAGCGTGAGATAATATTTTGAAGATCCAAGATGTTTGAACTCATAGTAGTCTCCTAGCAACAGCGTGAAGGGGAAGTGTCAAGTCGCAAGCAAGAATTTTATTCTGTGTGTTGTTAAATCATTCCTAAGATTCATAATTTAGGGTGTATGCTGGCATCTATCTTTAGAGACTTTTCCTGGGGAGTCATGATGCACATAGCCACATCCCCCATTTAGGGAACTCACAACAGACCAAAGTAGCTATTGCATTAAAGTCCATCTTAGTGAACCAATGATTTTGATAAAGCTGCTTATTGCAGGAAAGATTTCTTAGCGGAGCAGGCCTAAATCAAAGTCAGCTACAGTATAGAAAAGTCCATCCCAAAATAGGTAACTCACAGAAGGTGCAGCCCTGGAGTTCTCTGCACTAACTGAGTACAGCACAGTATTAGACAGTCTCCTTCTGGCAGCTCAGCTGGTCAGAGTCTACTCAAGGGGATGTTTCCTGCCTCTGGAGCTGTCTGGCCAGGTCTTGAATTCTGGCCACACCCTGTGATTCTTGTACACTTCAGCTTTCCCAGGCTTGTGAAGTCTATTTACTCCCTGAGTCTCAGAAGTTTTGCTTCAGGATGGAATGTCCCAATGTTGAAGAACTTGATATACAACTCAAACATTTTCAAATGGTGTTACATTGCTTGAAATATAGACACATGAAAAGATGCCTTAGTGAATAAATTTATTCATAAGTGGGATTATAATAGAAGTTTTAGTAATGTGTTTTCATGTGGCATTAAAAAATGGCTTGCTTTTACAGTAGGCTATCATACTGATAGTGAGTTTGATCACTTTTTAATCACAGGGCCTAATCATCTGTGTAGGTTCTCTGGTGTTCAACAACAAGAAAATTATTATTCCATCTTAAAAAAGAACTCACATGTAAAAGATCAGTGCTTTTTTCCTGATTATCATAATTTTACTGTAAAGCTGATGTGACTTCCAATAAATCTCTTTTACATACTTAATGTGGTTGCTTTATTTTTTCATACTTTGCATCATTTTTCCAGGCTAGCGTTTCTGAATGAACATTCCCCTGATTTATTTGTGTTGATGAGGGTTCGTTTTCTGACACCAGTTCATTTATCTCTCAGAATAAATGGAATTTCTCATTGCAATTTCACGTTAAGAGTGAGGGCTCATTTACCCACAGGGGCTGTCGATGCCCAAACTTCAGTCAGGGATGAGAAAACTGTTTATAAATGCATTTGTGCCTGGGCATATGCCTTAGCTGGGGAGGCTTTTAAAACAGGTGACATTATTCATCAATAACACTGTGAATCATATTTCTTAACACAAATAGAATTGTTAAGACTTATACATTTGTTTATTTTTCTATGGACAGGATAGTGAGACTAATAGAAGACATAGTCATAAAATGATGTCATAAACACAACTTCTTTTTAAAATTTTAAAAAATTTCCATACTAGCTCCATTTTCCCCACCTTCTCCTCCCACTTTCCCCATCCTACCCCAATCCACTCCTCAGCAAAGGTAGGGCCTCCCTTGGGGAGTCAACAAAGTCTGGTATACCAAGTTAAGGCAGGGCCAAAACTCTTTGGCCTTACAGTTTGTATACAGTGAGTTTATGATACAGATTTCTAACTTGTGCATGAACTAATTGTTGTCTACTATGCTTAGCTTTGACTTTTGGATGAGTCATGTTCCTTCCAGGTTGGTCTCGGGTTTCAATTCTATACTTTGGAGCTTCATAATTGAAGAGTGAGTCTTCATTCATTATTAAAAATGGTATTTAGTCCTCATTTTATTCCCAGTGTTCTTTCTCCCATGATGGATATTGTAGCTTTATAGCTAATTGTCAGATGCACCCAAATCTATGTGTATATTCACTGAGAGACCAAGGTGATGGGACTAGCTGATGAAGGTTTCATGGGGCCCAAAACTTAACTATTTGGTGATCTTCCTTCAGAATATCATATAAAATGAGTTAAGAACATAAATAATAATTCATAATGGAAATATAAATTAAATACTTATTCTAAATTTTGTAATATAATGTCATTACTTTTAATGGAAAGACCATGTTGCTGAGAGACCACATGCTTTATCAAAGGACATGGAGAAACCGGGTTGGTATTGTACAGGAAGTGCCCTATTAAGTAGTTACATGGCACCACAGTATGCTATATAGGCTACTAGGGGGTATTTGTCATCAAGAGTTTTTCCTAGCTTAGAACCCTTCATACTGTAATAATGACCAGTGTGGCAAGGTATATCCATGGGTTCAACAGTGACACAGATGTTACAGAGATTACAAATTGTAGTAGGTGATTGCTCATTAGTTTCCCGGGTGCTCAGCCTGGATAAACACACAGAAACTATATTAATTGCAACACTGTTTGGCCTATTAGCTCAGGCTTCTTATTAACTAACTCTTGCATCTTAAATTAACCAATTTCTATTAATTGCCGTGAGGCTGTGACCTACCAGTAAGCTTTCAGCTGTGGTGCCTTTCTCTTTCAGCAGCTACATGGCATCTCTTTGACTCCACCTACACTCTATATCTCTGTTAGGATTTCCCACCTGGCTTTGCTCTGCTAAGTCACTGGCCAAAACAGCTTTATTTATCAACTGATAAAAAGCAACACACATACAGAAGGACATCCCACATCATCAAATTACTATCTGGTTGGGTTTAAGGCCGATTCCATGGGGGAAAACTAATGCTTGGTACTGAATATGGCCAAGAAAACATAGTCTAGTTTGAGTGGTGACACTCTACTATTAGTCTCATGAATGGACATAGTTTCACACTGTTTTCTAAATCTGTGTCTCTAAATCTATAGATTAAGTCTATAGGACAAGTCTATGAATAGCATAAATTAGAATTGATGGGTTATTAAAGACCACACAAAGTTGAAGTTTGTGGTTGTGGGGAAAGAGTATATATCTAAGAAGAATTAGGGGAGGAACCTAATGAAAACACATTGTATGTCATTCTCAGGTAAATTTATATAAAAGCATAAAGATTTGAAATCTGTCATATTTATTACTAATTAACTACCATATCTCTAGTATAGCATTTTCTTTATATGGTTAAATACTCTTTGATTACTTTTTGTCTAGGATATTTTATACATAAGAATAAGTATTGCATCCAATATTTATTGCAAGCTGAACTCTGGAAGCATATACAAAATTGAAAGTTCCCATTGTTTAGTTTTTTAATGAAAACATTTTTATATAATATATTTTAATCATATCCCCCCCCCAATTCTTCCCAGATCCTCTCCATATGTATTATTAAGTCATAGGAAAATTGTGACTGATTTTTAACTGTTTTAAAAGTTTTAAAATTATGAAATACTCATTTGACCTTATTTTTTGTATTTATCCTAAGTTGTTTGAAAATCAAAGAACAAAAAATATTTAGGTATTACAATGCATAGCATCATGAAGTGTCATGCATATTAAAAAGCTTAACTAAATGACTTTTATAATGATTAATAACATGTATTTGCAATGCACAGTTATTTTTAAATTGATGGTAAATAATTTTAGTAATGTCACCTAAATTTTTGAGATAATTTTTGGGTTAAGAAAATGTTTATCATCTCTTTTCCTTCTAAGTAATGAGGTTTGATAAGGTTTTCTGCAGGCTAATTTATAGCTCTGTGTAGCTCACTCTTGCTGTGCCTCCTTTAATTATAGTACTGGGTGACATAGGACATAGTCTTTTTGATTCACAGTCATAGCCATAAGGTCAGTTCACATTCTATCCTTGGGATATGCTCTCACAAAGGCGTGGTCTACCTTGAACATAACGTAGGAGCAACAGGGAATCTCATCAATCCTCTTCTTTAAACCCAAATTGTTTTTCAAATCTAGTTCCCACCTCCGCCTGACAGAGCAGTGAGAAGATAGAGTGAGAAGCCAATGGCCTTCACTGTCTATTGCTCAAGCACATTTATTCAGCAAATTTTATAAACTCACATAACCCCTGGAATACATTGTTTGCCTCTTTTAGAGCCTTAGGGGACCCGAGCAAATGAGAGTTTAGACGATGCAACCTCGCAGCCAATCTGCGTGTAGGCAGTATGTCTTGTTATTGCAGAAGCCAAAAGCCCTTTCAGGGCATCATTATAAACTTGAGAAATGAGTCAAGGATTTAACTGAAGAAGAGCTGTGTAATTATTTTGAAATCAAGAATTTTCTCAAATGATCTGTTATTGCACAATTCAAGGAGGAACTCTAAGTAGTTAAAAATAACAATAGCAGTCACTGCTGATTGATTGCTTAGCTGTGGCAGCATTTAGCGTATGTGGCTTTTTATCATATAAAGTCCCATGAAATCGGGAGGGCAGAGCAGGAACGGAGTCTCCCAGGTGCCATCCTCACTCTCTCAAGACTCCTGTCTGAGGTTCCTGGGAGAAAGAGGATGCATTTGCACAGAGCTTCATTTGAATTTCAAAGGGAACCTGGGCTCTGAAAGCTGGAATAGATAAATCAATTTTCAGAGACTAAACAGCAGATTGGGGTAAGACAAGCTCTCAGATGTGTTAAAATGTAGTCGGGAATAGAGGTCAGGTACAGCTCTGTTTTTCTTTGAGGGTGAGCCAGATACTGGCAGCGATGACTTCATTGTATATGAGATTAATGTTGTCTGTGTTTGTGCTTTTTGGGTATCTTTGCAGAAATATGTAAGAAATAAGAAATACCAAAAACCAATCATTTGTGGCTCTCAGCCCCTGCCCTTCTTTACACTAAAGGCCTTCATTTAGTGTTACATATATACTTCGGTACTCATTATATATAACTGAGGTATAAAACATGGTGTTTTGTTATAAATATCAGTTGTATAACATTTTAAACTAATTATCATATCCATTATGTCCATGTGAAAATACAGCTCTCACGGGCCGAAGTTATTGCTCAGTCAATGATGCACCTGCTGTATAAATATGAAGCCTGAGTTTGATCCCCCAGCACCTATGAAACAAACCGACAGGGATGGTGACATGCGCAGAGACAGGCAGACCCTGGATGCTTGCTACCAGCTAGCTTAGCCTAAGCCGTGAGTCCCAGAACTCAGGGAGCAATCCTATTTCAAAACAAGATATCTCTGGAAGAATGGCACCCAAGGCTGAAATCTGTACCCCCTCCTGGGCCCCAGCCACAGCTTCAGAATTCTCACTTTATAAAGTACAGCCAGTCATTTATTCTTGAGCCCAATATGAGTGGGCACAAGTGTGCATGACTCAGGAGCACAGCTTCAGGTGGGCCTCAATACCACAGTCCAACGTGGTAACAATTTCACAGAGTTCTTATACTAACAGAACAAAGGAGGAGAGCTCTAAATCATGGTGGTTTCAAGCACGCTGCTGCAAGCATCAAGTAGGTTGGTTGTAACAAGTAGGAAAAAAAATCTCTGCTTTAGGCTTCAGGTGCAGTTTGATGGTATTCTCAGCCTCTGGGCTGGTGGCGGCTATAAGTATGCCACTACATTCCCAAAGGATTTATCTAAGATCTTTCACGATGCTTTCTTTTACTGAAATCAGAATGCTAGCTCCTGATTAACTTTGCTAGCTGGCCAGCAGTTTCTGGAGATCAGCTTATCTCAATGTTCCAAGTAGACACAGGCACTCACAACCATGCAGGGTAAAATGTCTGCCCTGCAAGCATTACCAGCTGAACCATCTCCCCAGCTCATGCTTCATTCTTTCTGGCATCCCTTCATGTTACAGTAACAAGAAACTCACATGCAAACCCTACCTAAAAATCCATCCAAGAAACCATTCATTCATCCCTGTATGAAACAAATGCAAAATAATGAATGTTACTCCATAAAGATAGATCATATGAACCCATCCAATAAGTAACTGGAGTAACAGTCCAGGGTCTATTATTATCCCTTAGACATCCACTGGGGTCTACTCTAATCCCAAATTTCCCTTTACTGCCTATTTTAAAACCTGACTCTGTACCCACATGACTGCTAATATCATGGCAAAAGCAATGTAGGAATCTAGGCTCTCAAACTTAATTTCCCTAAAAAGTCAGGGTTCATATTAAAAAGATAGCTCACATCTGTTTCCTCTTAGGTGGGTGTTATTAGTACAAGCTGGCATGGATGTCTGTTTCTATCATCCAACCAATTGAAAAGCAGGAAGAAGTCTTTGCTAGATACTGTATCTGCTGCCCCTTAGATCGTGACCCTACCGGTCTCCAAATGTAATCATTCATCATCTTCTCCAAGGAGCTGAGTGACACTGTACAGTGTGAAGGTGATGTGGCCTTAGTCTGTACTGACAAAATGGGGTGCTAAGTGAATGGGCGTGGTCTCCATTCTTCCTTATAAGAGGAGCGTGATGAAACCTGATTAGGAGGCTGAATTGCAGAGACTCTGCCTTCTATGTCCACAAGACCTTAGACTTTTAGTTTCCACATTAGAGGACTGTCTGTGGGTCCAAAGAAAGACATTCAGTTTGACAGAGAGACCAGAAGATTTCAAATTTTCAGAAGAGTGAAGCAGAATCTACGTACCAATTGGAAGTAATGATGCCACTGTGTGAGAGCTGGTGGCTAAACCAGTGCACATGGGCTGAATATCATCTAGTTTCAGTTTGCTATGTCTTCCGTGATGGCTCAATAAAACCACAGGTTTTAACTCAATGGAAACGTGAATCCCAGTGTTCTCAAAGCCAACATTCAAAGTCCATGTATCACCAGGGTTGTGTTTCTCCTTAGACCAGTAGTTCTCAGGCTTCCTATGCTGTAACCTTTCAAAACATTTCCTCATGTGGTAGTGACCCCCCCAACCATAAAATTCTTTCATTGTTACTTCATAACTGTAATTTTATGCTGTTATAAATCAAAATATGAGTATTTTTGGAGATGGAGGTTTACCAAAGGTGTTAAGCCCCACAGTTTGAGAAACTATGTGCTAGACTCTTAATTTCTGATAGCTCGTTGACTAGGGACAGCATATCTCTGATGAACCTTCTTAGTGGTCTCATCTGCACGCCTCTCTCATTGCATGCTTTATAAGAATTTTCATCGTATTGCGTTAGGAGTTGCTTATGCCTTTCAAAATTCCCTACCTTGAAATTCTAGCACCCATACTATACAGTTATTATACACAACAATAACAATGCATACAGCTTTAAGGTCAGAAAGGCTGTCAAACTTGTGGCCAATCTGATGCCTCTGAGATGTTCTCTAGTTTATAGATGAATGGGCTTTGTTTATATCCTCATACAGTGGAGCAGAAAGACCAGGAGGAGAAGTGCCCCCCTTCTTACAAAGTCACTGTTTCTACTCCCCAAGGCTCCACCATTATGACCCAGTCACACCCCAAGGTTTTCAGGTTCCCATACTATATGTATTGTTATCAAATTTGGAATAACTGGTTGGAGAAGGCTAGCCTAAGGTCAAATACATCTTACCTCAGCATGATCTTATTCTAACTATTTCTGTATAGAACAACTGTATTCAGCAAGAAGGCACATTCTGTCCAATATAGGATTATGAGTTTTAGGGCATCACTGTATACATTTCTGAAGGGACAGAGTTGACTTACAGCTATGAACCTTCTTGAATACATTTCTTAGGATACATACCTGGCAATTTCCCTTCAGTAGCTACTAAAGCATGAGTTGCTCAGTTAGTTGCAGAGGATACAGAAAATGCATAAAGCTAGCCTGAAGCCCAGATGAATTAAAAATATGAAGTCAGAGACATGGCTGTGATTATGTCCTGAAAAACAGCAGCTAATCTCTAATGGGATGTTGGAGCACTGCCTTGTCATCACTGAAGAAATCCACTAGAGGAAAGAGTGGGAAAACAATGTTTCACATGGAATCCCATATAGTATTGAGGACTAGCATAATTGGCAATTTGATATTTGGCAACTGTCTAGTCATCAGAGAAACACAGTGGACTCTTCTCAGTGGGGACTTGGTGGTGAAATTTTGCTTTAGAAAAAAATGTAAAGGAACTCATGCTTTTGCTTTTTATTATTTTACCTTCTGTAGAATGGCTTCTATAGTCTCATGTGTTTGAATGCTTGGCCAATAGGAAGAGGCATTATTACAAAGCGTGGCCTTGTTGGAGGAATTGTGCCACTGTGGGGGTGGGATTTGAGGATATGCTCAAGTTATACCCAGTGTGCAACACAGTTCACTTCCTGTTGCCTGCAGCTCCAGTTGGGGAACTCTCAGCTACCCCTCCTGCATCATATCTGCCTGAGTGCTGTCCTGTTTCCTGCATGAGGATACTGAACTAAATCTCTGAACTCTAAGCCAGCCCCTATTAAATGTTTTCCTTTATAAAAGTCGCAGTGGTCATGAGGTCTCTTCATAGCAATAGAAACCCTGTCTAAAGCAAATTCCTTCTTCTGATGACTGCTCAAACTATCTCAATAATTGCAGAGCCTTAATTTGCTTTAGACAGGATTTTCATACTGGGCCACCTTGCCCAGCCTTAATGTGTGTATGCCCTTAGTTTTACTGAAACTTGATATGCCATGCTTTATTGATACTCATAGGAGACCTGCCCTTACCTGCATGGAGACAGAAGAGGAGGAGATTAGTGGGATTGAGGGAGAGGGACTGGGAGGGAAAGATTCAGGGGAGAGAGGCTGCAGCTGAAATGTAAAATAAATAGATGAATAAAAAATAAAAATTAAAAAGAAGTGTCTTTTTCATTCTTTTTTAAATTTTAATTTATTTGTCTCTCATATAATACATCACAACCACAGTTTCCACTCTGTCTACTCCTTCCCCTCCCTCTACCACCCCTCAACCCCCAGACCTACTCCTTCTCTGACTCCTTCCAGAAAAGGGCAAGCTCCTAGGGACATCAACTGAACATGGTACAACAAAATATAAAAAGACCAAGCACAAATGCTCACATCAGGGATGGACGAGGCAACCCAGTAGGAGGAAAGGGTCCCAAGACCAGGCAAAATAAGGCTCTGCAATTATTGCGATAGTTTGATCAGTCATCAAGCTGGGCAAAGTGGCCCAGGATGAAAAGTAGGGTTTCAAAAGCCAGTAAAATAGTCAGAGACAGGCCCTGTTCCCGCTGTTAGGAGTCCCATAAGAGGACCAAGCTACACGTGTGTAACAGACTTGCAGAGTGCCTGGGTCAGTCTCATGCAGGCTCCTTGGTTGTCAGTTCAATCTCCATTAGCCCCTATGAGCTTTGAGTTAGTTGACTGTGTGACGCTTCCATGGTAGACACCTGTTTTTATGGTAATCCTTTTAAAATTATTACTAATAGCATATTAATTTTGTTAATCAAAAAGTCCTGTGATTTTAGCATAGATGAATGCAATGATAATATCCAGCCATTCTTCATCACTTGCCCCTGCCAACCAGTCCTGATGCCTTTCTCATTCTCTACTAATTCCTACAATACTTTCAGAACAAATTGGGAGAATTTCATTTTTCATTATGAAAAAATATACCCTATTGTGCATAGATATCATATTTTCTTTGACTGTCCTTTGCTGCTAGGCACGTAAGTTGATTTCATAACTTAACAATTGTGCGTGTCACCATAAACATGAGGATATAGGCATTTATTCTAAATGCTAAATTTAAGTCATATATACATATATATGCATATGCATATACACGAGTGGATAGGTGTATTGTACAGAAATTCAATAATTAGTTTTTCCAGGAATCACACACTCCTCAGGGTTTCTAAAGATTCTTTTTTTTCTCTATATTCTCACCAGCATTTGTCATTTATTTGTATGTGTGTTTGTGTGCACATTCCATGCCACACACATGGAGATTAAAAAACAATATGCAGGATTTGGTTCTCTCCTTCTGACATAGGGATGGAACACAGGTTATCAGGCTTGGTGACAGATGCCTTTATCCACTGAGGTCAAAGTGTGATTGAGAAATGTTCCCCAAAGGCTTATGTATTTAGATATTTGGTCGCTAATTGTTGGCACTCTCTGGGAGGTTATGGAATCTTTAGGAAGTACAGTCTTGCTAGAGAAAGAACATCACTAGGGGTGGGCTTTTGAGAACTTATAGTCTCTTCTATGCCCTGTTTGTTCTCCCTCCCTCCCTCCCTCCCTCACTCACTCACTCCTTCTCTCCCTCCCTCCCTCCCCTCCCTTCCTTCCCCCCCCCCCCCCCGATTCCTGTGTGCAATTGAAATGTGGTCTTTCAGCTTCCTTCTACTACCACCCCTTCTCCAGCATATGGAATCTAACCCTCTGGAACTGGAAGCCAGAATAAATTCTTCCTCAGATTGCTTTGGGTCAAGGCATTTCATCATAGCACTAGCACCAGAGCTAAGATACCCACTGAGTCATCTCTCTGGCCCTTTAATTGATTTGCTCTTTTGACGGTAGCTATGACAATTGTAATAAGATGGATATTGTAGAGTTGTAGATGTTGTAGATCAATGTAGCTTTGACATTTATTTTCCTGATGGCTGCTCATATTGGAACTTTTTGTGTATTTGTTGGTCATTTGTATTTCTTCTTTTGAGATTTTATTCATAGCATTTCCTAATTATATTACTTATCTTATATTTGACTTTGCTGTAAGTTATTTTAATATTAATCTCTGTCTGGTGAAAATAATTTCTCCCTTTCTGTAGATTGTCCTTTCACTTTGTTAATTATTACTTTTGCTAAAATATACATATTTTAAGGAAAAAGAAAAGCGCTCATGATTATTTAGTTACTGTTTAAAATAACATGTAGCCAAGGCTAGCATTTCATCCCATTAGAAATAACATGTAGCCAAGGCTAGCATTTCATCCCATTAGAAATGTCTCAGTCGGTTAGGGCTGTTAAAGCTGTGCTTCACATGTTGAGTGACCTGTGAACAGTAGATCGGATGACTTGTAAATCCTGCTCTTTCCCTTGGAAGGCAAGATACTGAAGGCAGACTGGCAACATGGTCAGGTTCTTGTGAGTCCTCTCTTCCATTTGTTCATTATTAACTTTTTGCAGCCTCCCAGATTAGAAATCAATTGAGAATGGGTCATCTGAATCTGTAAAAAATGTACCAGTTTCAAGAGGGAAAGAGAACTATATCTTGGAGTGAGCATAGATATAGTTCTATATATGTCTGAAAATGCCATGACGATGCCCAGATCTCTTAACCATAACTTAAAATAGATTTAAAAGAATGAAAATACAACACATAGCCAGTCTTATCATGAAACCTCTTCTTTAGTGAAGGTTTCACCTCAAAAAATGCTGTACTTGTCCATATTAGTGTGGAGAACTTCAGCATCTTAATTTTTAAGGAAACACAAATGTTCAATTTGTTAGAAAAATAGTTAATTTATCCATTTTTACAAACAAAACGAAAACTCATGGTAACAGATAATTTCTCCCAAGCCAAGAAGAAAAAAGACTGAGGATATTTTAATTGCCATTTTTCCCCATCCAAATCTTTAAACTTATATCATGTGCATACTTTCTGGTTCTTCGTGTTTTGTAATTTTGGTGGATAAGAAGGGATGTATGGGTACACTTTCAGGGGATACAAAGGGAAGATGCACAAAAGAGAAACAACCTGTTATTAAGCTCTTCCTTGCAAGGTTCTTGAAAATCCTTTCCAATGGTTTCTCGCTTTTGAAGAAATAAAGGTCTACAGGGAGTATTGTTGTAAAATATCATAAACCTGAACCAGAACCCTTATTGAATGTGTCAAGTTCAACCAAGCAGGAAAGCAAGATTTTGCATTGTCTGGGGGACCTCCTGGACCTCCTTGATGATCAAATCTATGGAGGTATCCCCTCCTTGACACAGTGGATATATTTGCTTTATAAATGATCTTCAAGGAAGTGTCCTGAGTCTTTTCTACATTTAGTGTGATGGCAGCTATATATTTCTCACAGACAGTCTTTATTTTGTGTAAGTATTTGTTCCCTTATTGTTAAAGACATAATGCACCATGTTTTAAGATATAAAGAAATCAGTCTGGAATTGAACTGGAATCTTCCCTGGTAGATAGCTTTGAAAACACTAGAAAGTGCTGTGAAGGTTTTGAGGAAAGAAAGGCATTGACGACCTTAATCAGCAGTGAACTGTATGAATGTCAGTAGCAACATGTCAGGCAAGTGTACTAACATACAGCTGGTACCACTATTGCAGGGATAGCCAGCCTGGATTCAAGGCCTTCCAGGTAGAATGACCCCCTGTGTCCGATGTCTAAGCCTGGCCAAAAGTCCATGCCTCCATTAGTCAGCAAGATGGTTCAATGGTAAAGGTGTTTACTGTCAAGCCTGGCAATCTGAGTTCAATTTCTGGGTATGACCCTTGTAGTAGAGAGAAAGAATTGACTTCTGAATGTTATCTCCTGACCTCCTCATGCCTCTGTGGCATGCAGGCTGACACACATATACACAGATAAATAAATGTAATAAAAAATTAAAGATCCATGCCTTGGGAGGACACAGGCTTTAGGTGGGGAATTACTACTGATATTTAGCTAAACAGATATGATGCCAAACTATCTTCTAAATTTCTGATTATACCTTTAGATAAAGGCTACTTTCTACTCTGGTCAGAGAAACTTCTACTTGCAGTGAATGATAGTGAAGGCAAGAGACTCACCCTACAGTGGCAAGAATAAGAGATAAATGTGGGTCCTAAACAACTCAACTATGCGATACCTTCTAGGGCTCAGGGATTATTGCAGAGTGGGGGTGGAAAGAATATGAGAGCCAGGAGGCAGGGAGAAGAACAGTGGAATCCATTCTCTTGACATGCTACAGCCAATGGAATTACAAATTCATATTTGCTGTGATTGTTTGCACCAGGGCTGCATAAGCCTGGCCCTGTCAGCAGTTAGTGATGGATGGGGTTAGGCTCATGGAACAATATTACAGCTCATTCCCAAACTATAGGGTTCTGGTGGACTCTGGGAGAGAGGGAGTAATTGTTTTCCATTGTGTGCCTATCATGCTTCAGTGGGTAATTCAAATCCCAAGGCTATGTAGACAACCCTGGTCAAATCCAAAGAGACACAGCAAATCAAAAGATAAATATTTTGGACAGAGATTGGAAGGGAATAGGGGATGGATAGACAGAGGGTAGAGGGAGGAGAAAGGATGCAGTGAGCACATTAGGGATGCAGCATATACATGAATGAAATTCTCAGAGAAGAAATGTAATTTTAGTTTTCTCCTAGAACAAAATCATGTGGAACTCGGGCTACACATTATTTTTATGCTTTGCAGAAAGTGACTATTTAATAAAGATCAATTGCAAGTTTGAATGATGTTTGTTTCTCTTATTATCCGGGAAACAAGATTACAGTGGAGGATTTTAGAATTCTCGAAGAGATGGTCTTAGCTGGGGCTTGCAGTTTACAGTAACATCAAACTTATGCTACCCAGGAGCAGTCGTGGATCCTTGCTCAGAAAAATTGTCCAACCTTTCCAAAGTCATATCCTTTAATTCTAAGTGAAAAGCATGTCATTCTACATCCACCTAGAGAAATGTCCTACCATACGGGACATATATGAGACCCCAGAATGAAAGGATGGGGATTCAGTCTGGGGATCTGTGGCCCCCAGTGTGCTAGGTGCATTCTGTTCTTCACACTTTTTATATTCCATAGGCTCTGTGACATAAGAAGTTAACATGAGGACTATAATGAGCAACCTATAGAAGTTTTGGAAGAACCCCTTCTTGATTTGATACTGCACACACTAATGTAGTTTTGTTTAATGTTTTATTGAACAAGAAAATCTACCTTTTCTGCATATGGTAACTAAGAGGAAGGTAGCTTTCTGGGAGGGGAGTGGCCCAGGCCTCTTTATTCCAGACTTAGGAGAAATTGAAAGCTCAGAATCCTAACTTTTGTCTTTCCCTTTTTATATTTTAGCTGTAAGTTTTAAAAAAATGTATAACCCTTAAAATAAAAAATATGTAAAGTACAGCTCTTTATGACCCACTTTGTTCATGAATCCTTTCTGCATAGAATGTGTATTACTGGTTTCTGGTAACTGGTTCCAAGAGATATTATAATAGAGAGTAAGGAAAGTTCCGATGAATACTTTACCTGAACCTTGACCTGCAAGATGAACAGGTGCCAACCAGGCCGGCAAGAGAAGGAGAAATGTGTAGGAAAAGCACGTGGAATAATGAACTACAGTTGCCATAGTTACTCAGCAAACCCAGAGGTTCAGTGTTCTAATGGGAAATTTTTTATCTTTCTCCTGCACAGCTCTTATACAGATGAATCTCTTATCAGTTTATGCTCTTTGATGACTCTGTTTACTTATCATCATGCCTCCAAGGTCTTGCTATCCCGTGTAGTAGTTACACTATACATTATTATTGTGTGTATTGAAATTTGGTCACCCGTTTTCCTGGTATTCGGTGTTTACATTAGAAATTCCATTTCGTTTCCCTGAATTAACTAGCTTACATTTGTTTCCCTCCCAGACTTCACACACCTCCGGAGAAGTTGCTTCTTGCCAGAGAGAATACAAGACTAGGAATATGGAAAGCCATGCTCTAATTTTACTATCATTTCTCTGACCCCAACAACTATTGTGACATAGATGATACGATATATGATGATAATTTCCATGCTAGCCCTGCCTATGTATGCATATTAGTAACAACCAAATAAGTTTCACATCTTTAAGAGTTTCATTGCCATAATCTGGGAAATCCAGAGTGTCTATGTGTGTTTATATTGGAACCAATGCGTTAGCTGACCATTGCGATAACAAAATACCTGAGCTAATCAACTCAAAACGGGTGAAAGTTTCTTTCTGTGTGCAGTGCTGAGATTGCGATCTGTGGTTGGCTGGCTCTGCTGCTTGGGCTTTTGTAGTGAGGGAGCAGTGGATCAAACCTCACCACATCACTGGGAATAAAAAGAAATAAAAGGAAGGAATCCATATCCTACAATCCACCCCACCTTTTATTTTATTTTATTTTTTGATTTTTTTTTTTTGAGACAATGTTTCTTTGTGTAGCCTTGGCCATCCTGGAACTCACTCTGTAGACCAGTCCTCAAACTCTGGCATCAAACACACAGAGATTTGCTTATCTCTGCCTCTGGAGTGCTAGTACTAAAGACGTGTGCCGCTACCTCCCAGCTCCTAGAGTCCCTCTTTATGGTTTGCCTTTAGTAACCTACGGATCTCCTATTAGGCTCCACCGCTCAAAGACTCTTCCAGTTTGGCACCTTGGGACCAAGCCTTTTAATATATTGTCCTTTTTGGCTACATTGAATATCCAAACTATAACATCTAAGTTGTGGATGAAGCAGCTGTCTTTTCACAGTTCTGTGGAAATCCTAAACACATGTTAATATCACAGTCTCCTGTGCTTCCTGACCTCTTTGTTCTGTGGTTATTGGAAGGCACACCTCTCTGTCACAGTGAAGGCCTTGTTGGGATATCAAGAATTATTCCACTAAAACCAATGTCCAAGTTTCTCTCTTGCATTCAGACCTACAACTCCTCACAAATAATTCCTTCTGGATTTGCTAGGAGAAAATGTGATTGTATTTCTGTGTTGAATCCGGCTGCCTGGGACTACTAAAGTGGTAACCTTGGCAGCCACGCCGGGTAAGCCTGCCAGGGAGAATGATGGGTCTGCAGGGACCGCTGTTCAAGGCATTTTCTGAGCTGTGCCCTCCTGCAAGCCCCAGCGGCTTTCTGTGTAGACCCATCCATCCTTTACAATACTTTTCAGCCTTTTAGACACATTCCGTTCCCTCCCTGCTTCCTATAACAGCAGCTGAATGAATATCAACAAGCCCAACCAGCTTGCCCTGCACGGTAAATAGCTGGTGACAGAAATACCCAATAGTCTATGCAAATTAGGCTACAAAAATATGGAAGGACAGAGTGAGCTTGGTATGTTAGAAGAGCTCAAAAGGTCATATGTAGATGGTCCAAGGAGAGCTCACAGAATTTAAATTGGTTACCCATAGAATTCAATTAAATCCAACAAATATTGACTCACTGTCTAGATCCATGGAAACACACTGGCAAGAAGTGTGAGTGTGGTGACCAGGTGAGAAGAGGAGGTAAACAAGACCCAAACTCACTTTCAGGAAACTCTCAGAAAACAGATAGAAGGTGTGGGGGTGGGGATACGAGAAAAATGATGATGGTAAAGTTTGGGGCTAGAACATAGTCGTGGGGCTCTCTGAGCTGGAAGCATGACTTGATGCTTAGAGCTTGGGCATGCTGTCTCTTGTCTGTACACCGGAGTTTAATGATGCTGGACGTCATAATGTTTTTTAGAAACTTAATCAGGATGACCTGTCCACAACAATGACCTCAAAAATTGCCACAGTGTACCTCATAGATAGCACCTATGACATGTCAGAGTGAAGTATGGAGTGAGGAGGAAAGGCACCTGCAGGGTTCAGAAAAATACTCAGAAATAGGAAGGAGCATTTAATAAAGGGGGCTAGGATAAGACTGAGAGAAACTGTGGATAGAGGCACTTAGTCTGTCTTTATAGGAGCTGCATGCAGTGTAATGTCATATTCACCAACATGCACCCACCCTCAGAACCTAAGAGAGGTTAATTTATAGAGTAATTAAAATACATTAATGAATTTAACAAACAAGAATGCCATAAGCTTGGAAGAAACAGTGGGCACAGAGCATCCTTTGACAGTGATTAAATTGGCATCCATGGATAATGCTGGAATGTCAGCACAAGGGCTTTGAGCACAGGGCAGAGTCTAATCCTTAGGCTGTGGAGGTATTACATCTGTATATCTGTTTGTCTGGATATTGGGAGGAATTTGAAAAAGCCTCTGAGCTGTATTGCCGAGTCATCTGAAATATTTACTGAGCTCGTCTTTCATTTTCTTGCCGTCAGTTATGGGCAAATTAGACATTCTCTTCTGCCTATAAATTACTTAAATGAAGTTTGTACTGTAAAATGATACCAAATAGCTCTAGATGCTGTGCTTTGAGCTGAAAGTGAGGTTGATGGATTCTGAGAGGGTTCTCTTCTAGAATGAATGAAGCCTAAAATGTGCAGGAAGTCTGAAATGGTTCTTAGATAAAGATGTATGGCTTCACTGGTCCTAGGAACTCAGACCTCTGAGGGTATTTGTCTTTGACTCAGTTCAAACATCCTGCATGCTTCTTGTGATAGAGGAAAGCCCGTGGAAATAAGATGACTATTTTTCAGGTTTCACTTGTCATCTTTCAATATTTTACATTTATGGGATCTTTTACAAGCCTTTCCCAAGCATTACATTGTTTGGTTTTAAACACAATAATGCTAAGTGTGCTGTATCTCCATGTCCAAGGAGGACTCTGTGGCTAACACCTTCATATGTTTACCTTTAGTATGAGTCTCCCATAACTTAGCTACACAGCCTCTATGAGGTCAGATGTTTCTTCTGAACTTTCTAGAACATTCTCCATGATTACTAGTTATGTGTGCAATGCTTCATCTTTTAGCCATAGAATCATTTTAAATTTTTATTGCATCTCATTAATATGTTTGATAAAATTGTTGTTACCTTGATTTCATTTGAATTTAAAGTTTAGTTAAGGGTTTCTGAGCCAGAAAATAAGCATCTCTTCTAGATTGACCGTGTGTGTGCGTGTGTGTGTGTGTGTGTGTGTGTGTGTGCCTGTGTGTATGTCACTGTTTGACTTTTAATGTGATAACAGTGCAAGGTCTATCCAAAAATCTATGAGGAAGATTCGAAGGAGAAGGTCAAATGTATTTATTTATATGCATATGCAGAAGGATTAGGGAAAGTAAAATAAATAGTTTGCAATTCCTGAAGCTGAGATATACTCTAGGAAATATGTGAGCTCAATGACACTTAGAAAATTGGCTCAGTTCATCTCAAGCTCCTCAGACTTTATCTTGACCTTGAGATGATCTCAGCTTCTGAGCCTCAATTTCTTCATTTATAAAGTAGATATTTTGAAGTTATATGAAAAACACCCATATCAATCATTCATGATTGGGAGGTATGTATTGTCCTGGTTGCTGGGAGAAGATCCAAGGATAAACAAAGAAGGCACAGCCATCATCTTTATGGGCTTGAGGTTTCAGGAAGAAAGCAGCCTTATGCAAATAAGCGTGCAATTCGGGGGAGAGCGAGGAGCAAGAAGCAACAACACAAGATGTTTGTAGGTGGTTCCAGAGTAATCTGGGAAATTAAGATACTCTGATGTTGAGGCAGAAAGGACTGGCAAGATGCATTTCCGTGTGGGGTTTCTATAAAGATAACAGATTAGCTTACCAGGGTGTAGTCACCACTGGTCACACCAGAGAATGGTAATATTATATTAGTGTCCCCTCAGACACCTTGAGATGCTTCAAGGATTTTCTCATTTTCTTTCTTTTCTCTGCCTGGATCCCTCTCCTGAGACAAAATGCCTTGTTTTCCAGAACTACATGACAAAATTCTCCAAGGCTGATTATGAGTTCTTTAAAGACTCATTGTTTCTCTACTTATGCTATGAACTCTCTGAGTTACTCAGAGAAATGAGTTCGTCCAAACCAGGCTAAGCTGATGAAAATTGATATTACGTTTTATGCTGAGATCTCTTATTAAAGGAAGCAAACAAAGGAATGATCCTCAAGAATGAAAGGAACACCACAGAGTGTGGGAGGGCGTGGGGGAGCTAGAAAATGTCAAACACAGAAGCTGAGAGGCTTTCATTGAAGGTAGTGGAAAGACGTTGGGATGTTTGAAAACACGCCTGCTTCCTGAAGAATTCTACCCAGGAAGCCTGCAGGGTGTCCAGTTCTCCATGTCACAAGCGGTCTCTACTATTCCCTATCCATAAGACTCTCTCAGCTAACAAGATCTCTATAGTCCTCATGAGCCCTTGGGGTTTCTGAATGCTTACGAGAGACAGCCTTGTTGGGGTCCTGGAGCCTAGAGATACAGACTGAACCCATAGATTATTTCTGTAGATTGTGGTTTTCTATAAGACCTTTTTATAAGCTGCAAGAAAACCAGACTTTTGACTTCTTAATTATTTAAACCTTTTAAGACCATGCTAATTCTTTATCTTGTAAGAGAAGCTGTGAATAAAGAGTGAATCAAGAAGAATTTCATCTTGCCGGGAATTCTGCCTTGTATTTTGATGCAGCAAGGTATCGGGAGCTCTGACATTATAGATAATAGAATAAACAACCCGGTATGGGCACACTGCACAAGGATGGGGGGGGGGATATTGATAATCGAGAGGTCAGTAAATAAAGTAGAGAGGGTGGACATTTTAAGTAGTGAGTTGCCAATGAAGCACACAGAAGAATGGAAACACATGCCTGCTAGATAGAGCGATTTGTGGACTCAAAACAGCCCAGACTCATTTGGCTCAATCAGATACTATTCATTCTGAAACAAGCTGAAAGGTGGAGTAAGACAGAGGTGATGGTAGGGGGAACAGGAAATAGAAGAAGAGAGGAAAGAAGGACATATGGAGAGGGAGATGGAAGAAGAAAGGGAGAGAGGAAGGGAAGAGAAGCATAGGTATAAACTGCTGAGTCATAGTTAGAGGAATATTCAATACAAACAAGTGACATTAAATACATTGACTCAAAGAGTTGATGCGTCAAAGTTTAGGTGTGAATCATCAGCCCCACAGACTTGACCAAGCTGTCAATCTTATGTTTCTCACCAGCAATAAGATGCACTGACAATTTATTAGAATCCATTCTGGGTTTTCTCTGTTTTAATTTTAAAAGGAATGACTTAGAATTTAATAATAATACAGAATAATATTTATTTTTAGAATATACTTTGAATTTGATGATACAGATAATATTTAGTTAGTATTCCAGCCTTCCTTTGTGCTCCATGTGCCCTTGAACAAGTTTTCTTACCTCTCTGGTTCCTTCTTTTTTTTTTAATGTAACAAAAAGAAGCCATCCCTTTCTTGCTTGATCAGGTATCATTTAAACAAATTCCTAGTGTGGTCCCTGATAGGTAGGAGGCACTCAGAGCATGGAATTAGTTACTGGTTTTCACTGATTTTGTTTCCAGTTGTAAGCCAGTGTTAGTTTACATTTTAGCCATTCTTTCCATACTTTTTGTAAAATCTGGGAACTAGGTTGGCTCTTCCAAGCACCTGGCAGGGACAGATACATAGTAACTTCTTGGTAATTCACCAACAGAAAACTCCTGATGTTTGAAAATGTGTATTAGGCCTTGGGTGTAGGGACAGAAGTCTTTAAGCCCAGCACCTAGGAGCTAGAGGCAGGTGAATCTCTGTGACTTCCAGGCCAGCCTGGTCTACAGTGGGTTCCAGACCAGGCAGTGCACACAGTGAGACTGAGTTTAAGCCAACAACCAAAAATGAACAAAAAAGGCAAATATGAAGTGGAGAGAGGAAAGTCCAACTTAGCACTCCAGCATAAAAAATTTTATAGAATATTTTATGGACTGTGTATGATTTACTGTAACTTGATAAGATGAAAGCACAGATAAAGTGCAGTCATGAAAGAACTACGCAATTTCAGGACACTTCAGAAAGCATTTAATCTTGTATGTGTTGCCAACAAATTGATAGTGCATTACATCTATAAAAGGGGGAAAGATATTGGAGGCCCTTTGCGTCATATTTAACCACTTTCCTGTAAAATTGTTTTGATTAAGATTTCCTTCCCAGAAGGCTGATGGGAGGCACACTTGAACCAAATATTTTCCAATTTTGTCATGCTCAGAATTTTAATGGTTGGCGTGTTTTTGAGTCAGAACTTGGGTCCTATTTGTGTCTGCGGATAGTTATCCTGAGATTTTTCTCCACATCACAGCTTCAGCTCACGACATAATCCTAGCAATGCTCACCTCATGCTGGGGTGCGGAAGCATGTTAGCTCACAGGAGGCCATCTCAGCCTATCTTGCCCTCTGAAGACCATTGCTGTCAGTAGCTGTCTTAGTTTTACCCCTGCTGTTGAAATGACATACTCTGAAGAGACCAACATAAGGGAGTCGGGGTTTTTTCTGGTTCACAGTTCAAGGGTCATGCTGCATCCACAGTCAAGGATGCAGAGGTGGATGAATGCTTGCTGCTGGTCAGTTTCCCTTTCCCTCTTACAAGGTCCAGGATCCCAGACAGAGAGAATGAGAAAACCACAGTGAATGGGTCTTCCTCCTTGATAATTCCTGTCCTAGTTAGGGTTTCAACTGCTGTGAAGAAGGACCATGACCACGGCAACTCTTTTAAAGAAAAAGGATTTAATTGCGGTGGCTTATATTTTAGTAAGGTTTAGTCCATTATCATGGTGTGACATGGTGGCCTGCAGACAGACATGGTGCGGGAGAAGGAGCGTCTTGACCTGCAAAGTACATCTTGACCTGCAGGCTACAGTAAGTGGTCTGAGTCACTAGGTGTGGCTTGAGCATGTATGAGACCTCAATGCCCACCTTTACAGTGACACACTTTCTTCAGCAAGGCCACACCTACTCCAGCAAAGCTGCATCTCCTTAGTAGTGCCACTGCCTATTAGCTAACGGGGGCAATTACATTCAGACTACCACAATTTCCCACAGGCATAGCTAGATACCTATCTCCTAGGTGATTCTACAGTCTGTCAAATCAACAATTAGCATTAACAATGAAGTAGCTGCATGGCTTTTGGAGCCAGTAGATAATTGGTAGAGTCGAGCCATGCTTACAAAATTTAGTAGTTACTGTTGAGTGATCTTTCATCATGTACACGCATATGGCAGATGATACGTGTGTACAGTGCTCTTATTACTACTAGCAAGGACTTCTGGTGATAATGAGTATAGATAGCTATGCTATATCCATCGATGCCTGCCACATTCCAGGGGCTCTAGAACCATACTTAAGAAATTTAGTAGTTTCTGCTGGCTAGTCATTCATCATACATGTATAGTTGACTGTCGCAATGCTATGTCCATCAATGTCTGCCGCATTCCAGGGGCTCTAAGGCAAGTTCTGAAGTTTCCCTTTGTGGTAGAGTAGTCTCATGCAACAGTATAGACTCCTTGGCTCAGAAAGATTAAGGGAAGACCACGGACTTAGTAAACTGCAGAGCTATCTAGTTCAACCTCAAATCTGTGTGTTTCCAAACTTGTTGTTTTTCCCAAAACAATGAAGGAAAGAGTAAATGATATTTTTCAAATGCCCGTTTTTCTTGAGAAAAAAAAATAAATTTTACTCTGTGTGGATGAAAATGTAAGAGATTGTTACTTTTACTACTTTAGATCCTTTGTATCTTTCCAGTCCTTTGAAATTTGATAAAACATAGAAGGAACCAAGGCCAATCCACACAGGGGTGCAAACATCAGGTACAGCCCAAGCCAGGATTCCAAATCCACATACTTGAGTACAAAAGGTAAAATGGAGCTTTTTTTTTTGAAATGCCCTTTCTCCTGTTTCTTGTTAAGTCAAAGAAATTAAATCTGCTGAAGGTATGTTATAATCCTTCAGGAAGGGACCGACCTCAGCATGGGCTTTTCCTTAGAGGACAGACTGACTACTGGGTGAGACTGGGACAGTGTAGCAGCTGGTGACAGGCAACAGGGAAACATCTACTGCATTGCAGAGTTGGCCGCTTCAAGGAAAACAACGGGCACGTGCTTGTCAGACTTCTGCTGGTAGAGCCGTGAAGCTCAGCTGCAGTAGCCAGCCACACAGAGACAGGAAGGAGAATTCTAGGCTACCTGAGGATATCTGCAGCTTCTAACAGGGTGGACAGGAAACAACCCTCTCCACAGAAAAATTTCAGACAAACATTGCCTAGTGACTGATGACTGAAGAGTCCAAGAAATAAATATGGATTCCAAAAATGAGGAATATATATATAGTTGCAAGTCTGGGAGAATGAGAACAGACCATCAGCAGCTTTTCCAGCAGATCAAGGATCATTCACTCACAGGGAGCTGTTTTCTCAGATGTTTGGGAAGCTTAGGTCATTTTACGACTGGCTGTTTCATTTACAAGACCAGAATGCCCCCCTATAAATTTAGAATGGTGTCCTGGCCAGTCCTGATAAACGACAGAGGTGAACTGAGCTAACCTTTAGGAGACAGAGATAAGGTGACCTTTGGGTCAGATACTGTCTCCGTTATGGACAACTGGCACCACAGCAGGGTATTTTATGGGATACATCTGGTCAAGAGACTAGCTGACCGGACTAAGATCTCAGACCTCCTTATCACAGCTGTCAAATTGATGAAGTATACCTTGTGAGAAAACCTGGGAACAGACAAATGGGACTGTCCCCAAGATGACCCAAGCCCCTACCAATAGAATTACTGTTACTAAGCCCCCCTCCCCATGTAACCTGTAAACCTATAAAAGCTGAATAAAGAGTTGGATCGGTGTGATCAGTTGGCGAGACCTGCTGATTCACCCACAGACGCCTGTGAAATTAATAAAATAACCTCATGCTAATTGCATCTGTTGGTTTGGGTCATCGAGTTAAGGGGGAAATCGCCACCCTTGAAAACGAGGGTCTTTTCATTTTGGAGGTCCCACCGAGATGCATTTTGAAGCCCCCCTACTCGATAACCCACTGAGCCAAACAGGAGGTAAGAGCCGGCCATATGTGTCTCTTTGTGTCCTTTATGTCTGTTAGTCTGTTACTTTTGAAGTCGTTTGTACGTACAAGCGCTCCGTAGGCTAGGTGAAGGAGGGAGCTGACGGGTTCCGTACTCCTCACTAGCCACCCTTGGCAGACGTGCCAAGGATGTCGGGAGCCCGACTTTTCGGGGCTCGATTCGTATCTGAGAGTGAACAGGCCACTCTATTGGAGAGCAAGGGAGATGTAGTCTTGCCTCCTCAGTCTGAGAGCAAGAGAGATGTAGTCTTGTCTTCTCAGTCTGAACTTTTGCTTTGGGCCGCGCGGCTTCTTGCCTGTGTCTATGTTGTGTCATGTCTTTGTTTTTTGTATATATGTTTGTACTCGAGTCTAAATCTGGTACCATAGGGCAGTAAGTAACCACCTCTCTGACCCTAACTCTAACTTTAGAGAAAAGCTACAGACCCAGCTGTGAAAATCCGATAAGCTGGCGGTCTGCCCCCTTTCCCCACCTCTATAGGCTGTGCCTCGCCAAGGCTGCGCTACTAAATCGCCCTGCTTCCTGACCGGCTCTGTCGTCCCCGCGCCCACCACCCGGCCTGGCGACGTAGCTCGGAGCCCCGGCCTCCCCCGCCAGCGCGCCGTTGGGTGCCTGAGTGAGGCGGCTCGAGCCTTTCCGTATCAGCCGAGCGTGCCCCTTGCTGGGGAGGGGACAGCGGCGGTGGCTCTGCGAACCCCTACTGCCCCACCACCTTCCCCTGCTCGCGACTATGGCGTGCGCTGTGGCTCTCTGGGACTCGCCCTGGGACTGTTGCTGGCACTGGCGCCCAGCATTCTCCGGAGCTCAAGTCTCTGGGGGGAGGGAGCGGAGCCGGGGCGGAACACCTGGCCCCAGCCAGGAGCAAACTTTGCTGCCGTCGGGCAGGGTAGAGGGGGGAAGGGGAGGACGGGGCCAAGTCGGAGGAGGGAGCGCCGCAGCCCCAGCCTCTGTACGCAAGTTCCCCGTGCACCAAGCTGTTGGGTTCTCCAGGCCCGACCCTGCTGGCGTTCCCTGGCCCAGCAGCTGCCACTTCCGCTGTCACCACAGCGAAAAGGTAGGCACCGAGGAGGCTCACCAAGGGCGAGGAGCCCTCGTTGTAGGTGCAGTCGACAGGATGCTCAAAGTTCTAGCATCATCGCCAGAGCCCAAGGTGCATAATTCTCCCCTTAGCGCTGGGGCGGGCACTGAGCCTCGGACTAGCCCCACTCCACAGGGGAGCTCACTCCACAGGGAGAGCCATCTTGGCTGTATTAAAACCAAACAAAGGCTTTGGCTGGAGCATCCAGGAGAGAGGAATGCTTGCACCCTGAAGTCCCTGTGCTGAAAGTGACTCCCTTGCTCCAACATGTCTCCATTCTGACCTGGAGTCCACCAACACCGTGCAGGAGGACTGGGGGAAGGAGGGCTGCCTTAGATAATCCAGAATGCTCCCTCCCCCTATAGTCAATACCAAGGTCTTCCCAGCTCCTACTGACAGGTATGTCTTCAGGGGACTTCCCCTTCTACTTCTGCCCACTGCCTATGTGAAAAAGCTAGCATTTCTCAGCGCCACCTCAGCCAGGCCTGGTGCTCCCCAATCCTTGGGCCTAGTGTGAGGACTCAAGAGATGCCTCCGTGGTGAACAATGTGATATCCCCGAGGAACTGAGTTGAGGCTTCCAGGTGGCCGACTAATCCTGACCTGACAAGTTCCCTAGAATGGATTCCTCATGGGGCCTCTCATGGTTTACTAGCTTTCCTCCGAGCCTATTGTGTGGGCTTGGACTTACTGTAGTATGTAGACACCAGCCAAGTCAGTCATTGACCATTCCCTCCCCAGTCTCTTTTTGGGGGTCTATGGGAATGTGCTAGCTAGAATGCTGGGGGTACTGAAGTAGGGTTATGGGAAGCTTATGACAGTACATCTAGGAGCTCACTGTGGATGGCTGAGGCTGGAGCCAGGTCCTGGAAGGATCCCCAGTGGGGTTCCCTGTGGGGTCTCTTTTCCAAAGAAAAGGCTTGCTCACCCTGGAAACTAAGGTGCTAGGGACTGAATGGTAGCCTCCCTTCAGCAAGTGCCGTATAAAGCCTTGTGCCAAGGATTTATTGCCCTTGCCCAGGGGAGATAGCTGGTGCTAGCGCCAGGGTCACGGAACTAAGGCCTCCTGTGGAGACACACGTGCCAGCAAGATCCAAGCTGGTGCTAATTCCTCCCCACAAGACCCAGTATGCCTGGGAACCAGAAGTAGGTTGTTTCTCTGGAGTCAGATACCCTATTAAAAAGCAAAAGTCCCCTAAAGAGCCTGGACCTCTTCATTTTGACAGCCAGGACTGGGTATGACAGCAGATAGAGAGATTACAAGTAAGTAACCCTAAGGCGAATGTGGATTCAGGAACAGGTAGTAGGACAAGCCAACATCAGAAGGGCCTCCCAGCCCTGATAGCATCTTTCTTCTAGGGATGCTTTGTTCCAGTCATCATGTGCTATGTCCAGGATAAAGCTTCTGGTTTAAAAATTTAAAAAGTTAAGCTGAGTCACTTAAAAAAAAAGTGCTTATAAAAAAAAAAACCTACAGATTATTGGTTTCTATAGCTCTTACTACGCAGTGTGTCCAGAGAAAAATAAATTCCCAGCTCTGTTTAGATGGATACAGAACTACACTGTCTTTAAGAACTATTGCTGTAAAAGCCCTGGTCGGAGCCAGGGCCATGTAAACAGCCTAGCTGAGCTTCTAAGTCAGCCTATGTTTAGATCTGAGTTTGGCACTTGACTGCTTGCAATGCTTGTGATAAGATGGGGGTTCTGAGTTGCCCCACATGGCAAAGATCAACTAGAGCCTCTCACCCCCTACAGCCACAATGATGATGTTGCTAAATGATAAAATTGAGTTAAAATGATTCTTTTGATTCTTTATGTTTATGGCTATTTAAAAACATGATGTTTCTCATTTATTATTGATATAAAGGATGTACAATTTGGGTTGTTTTTAGGTTCTGTCTATGATGAAATAAGTTTGCTATGTAAAATAGGCTCAAAAGGGATATTGCTAAGTTTTAAGGTAATATGTTACCTAATTCTGAAAATTCGCCATACTAATGTTCAAAGTATATATATCATTATGTACTAATGTTCAAAGTATCTGTATCAGTTTGCATTTTTACCAGCAATGGAGGATTTTTATCCCACATTCTCGTAAATGAAAATTGTCAAACAATATTTTTAATCTTGGTCATTTTTATAAGGATAAGATAAAATCTCAAAGTTGTTTGATTTGCATTTCCCCGATAATTAAGGATATTATATTCAAGCAAATTTTAAATACCTTTTAATTATTTTAAGTTCATTTGTTGAGAGTTTACTGTCTTGGTCTGTAACATAATTTTATTAGAATATTTGTTTTTATGAGGATTAAGCTTCTAAGTTCCTTATATGATTTTAAAATATTGATAAAGATACCTTCTTGTTCTACAGGCTGATATTATGTTCTGTTAATTATACCCTTTGCTATACCAAAAAGCTTCTTAGTTCCGGAGAGCTCATTTATTGATTGTTTTTCTCAATGTCTATGCCACTGAGGCTGTGCTTAAAATTGTATTTAAAATCTTTTTCTTCTATGAGGTTCAATATTGTTGGGTTTATGTTAAGGTCTTTGATTCGTTTGGATTTCAGCTTTGTGCATAGAGGTAAATATGGATCTATTTTCTTCTTCTACATGATGATGTCTAATTAATTCTTAAAGGGAAAAACTGACAGTCATAACAGCCGGGCTCATGACAAAAGAGGAGGGGCTGCAAGGCACCCCACTAATTTGGCCAAGGTAAGAGAGGTTCTCCAGGGTCCAGTTAAAAATCTGTGTTCCTTAAATGATTAATAAAAGTTTATAGACATTTTACCCAACCTCTGAAGGTCAACAGACAGCGGTAGCCATGGCCTTCATAGGACAGTTAGTATCAGATATAGATACCTTACAAAATTTGGGGAGACAGAGAAAATATTAAACTAGAGACAGAGAAAGTAAAAAAAAAAAAGGCAGGACTCAGACAGATAGGGAGACGGGGCAACAGAAGATTAAAGACAAATAAAGACGGACAGAGGCACCCCTTGGACAGAGGCCAATGTGCTTATAAAAAGAAAAGGACATCAGATACCTCTATAGATCTTCTAAGGGACACAAGAACTGAGTACTCTTTAAAAAATGGTTAAAACAACCATCGAACAAACTGGACATCTTACGAACTATAAATTTAAAAAAAGGACAAATAAATGACTCTTTCCTCCCTGGTCACCCCTGAATATATGATCAAAGCCTTTTGTTGACCAAACAAGGGAGTTCTGCTTTCCCTGCTGTTCTCAGTTTTGCAGGAGACTGCTTGTCTGCTTCTGCCACGCCCTCCTCACCTAGGATGACCACCTCCCCCTGCCATCACCATCGGAGAAATCCTCACCTAGCAACTGCCTTGGTGCCACACTTGCCCTGAAGCCGGCATGAGCCCTGGCTGCTCACCCTGCAGTCTTGCTCCCCTCACCCATGTCAGACGGTGATAGAGCGCTCACGATGCTACTACAGGTGCCTTCCTTCACCGGCTGCTGCTCCTGTGCCCTGCTCACGTCGATGGACTATGGATCCTACCAGCATCTACAGAAAGGACAGGTGGCTGGCAGAGCGGCAGGCTGAGCTGTGCCAGGCAGAGCCGGAAATGATGGCGAAGCTCTCCTGGGGCACAAGGCTGGGAGTCCTAGCCGAGCAGGTATACAAAACTGAAGGTAAGCAGAAGGCGGGGGCAGCAGTGACGGACAGAAAGCAAATGATCTGGGCCAATAGCCTCCCTGAAGGGATGTCGGCAGGCCCAGAAAGCTGAACTTATGACTTTGGTACAAGTTCTATGATGGCAGAGAAAGAAGATAGCCATCATACATTGACCAGGACTGAGACCGCCAATGTAATGGCTAAGAAGATCATAAAAATCTCCCCGAGGTTTGGGATGCCCAAGGTAATCATGTCCAATAATAAACCTGCCTCTGTTGCCCAGGTAAGTCATTGGGGATCAATTGGAAGTTGTGCTTACCAACTCCAAAGCTCAGGTCAGATAGATAAAATAATTAAAATTCTAAAAAATTTTACAAATTAACATAATTGGCCCTGGAGACCGGCAAAAAATGACTGGACAGACCTCCCTCCCCCTGTCCTGTTCTGGGTTCAAAACACCCAGGACTACATGGATTAACCCCTTTTGAGATCCTGTACGGAGGTCCTCCTCCAGCCATAACTTTCTTTGATTCTGATATTGCTGATTATGCCACCTCCCCTACCCTACAGACCCTCCAGTTGGTGCAGCAAGAAATCTAAAAGCCCCCGACAGCTGCCCACCAGGACTCAGATCGGGTTCCTGTCACCCCTCACCCCTTCAAGATAGGCGACAGCGTTTGGGTCCGGAGACATCAGACAAAAACTTTGGAACCACGGTAAAAAGGTCCATGCACTGTACTCCTGACCACCCCAACTGCTCTGAAGGTGGACGGAATTGCTGCCTGGATCCACGCATCGCACGTCAAAGCAGCCCAGCTGGAGCACCTCATTGACAATCCGGATCCAGGATCACCATGAAAGCTCCAGCACACCCAAAACCCACTAAAGATAAGACTTGTCAGG
Source organism: Arvicola amphibius (assembly GCF_903992535.2). Lineage (NCBI taxonomy): Eukaryota > Metazoa > Chordata > Mammalia > Rodentia > Cricetidae > Arvicola > Arvicola amphibius. The sequence goes on from NC_052048.2 coordinate 93,368,208, forward strand.
GCTTAATATTGATCACAACCCTGGCCCTCCTTGCCCTAGATGCCAGGGTCTCGGGGAGCCCTCACATACCAAAAAAACTTACTTGGCAAGTGTTCTCCCAATCGGGGGACATGGTCTGGTCTGTCACTGGCCTTCACCCTCCGGGGGCCTGGTGGCCTAGTCTTAGCCCTGATTTTTGCCAGCTGGTAGCGGCGCTTGAGACATGGGGCATAGCTGCTTTTAAATATGATCAGCTAACACTTAATATGGAACCAACCTCAGGAGGCGATGGGATAGAAGGCTGTTCCAATCTTATTAGGCGACTTCTTCTTGCTCCACTTGATTTTTATGTCTGCCCCTGGGATGGGAGAAATCAGGCTACTGCCCACCGATGTGGAGGCCCTGGGGAATATTTTTGTGCTGCCTGGGGATGCGAAACCACAGGTGATGCGTATGGGAACCCATCCTCCTCCTGGGATAAGATTATAGTCCGCCGTGGATGAAAAAAGCCTCCCCCCCCCCCCTTGAGAAAATACTAAAAACAGGGAACTGCAGGCAAGGAACAGGTGAATGGTCCTGCACCTCGGGATACTGTTTACCCCTTAACATTTCTTTTACTCCCCAAGGAAAGCAGGATTATCAAAGCTGGATAAAGGGACCACCTCGCCTCCTAATGCTGGGGAGAGATTGTACGATCTGATAGAGGGAGCATACTCGGCCATTAACTTCACTCAGCTGGAGTTAACACAAGCCTGCTGGCTCTGCCTGGCCCCTAGTCCCCCTTATTATGAAAAAATAGCCATAATTGAAAATATAACTTATGCTAACAACATCCCAGAGGTCTGCAAGCATCAGAACATACACAAGTTAACCCTCCCTCAAATAGGACAAAAAACATGCTTAGAAAGTGTGCCCCAAGCCTATCAGCCTTTTTATAACCACACACTGATATTCCCCAAGGAAAACTATTACCTGCTCCCCCCTCCAGGGATATTGTGGGCTTGTAATTCGGGCCTAACTCCGTGTGTGTCAACCCAGGTCTTTGACCAAATTGCAGACTATTGTATACTGGCACAGATACTGCCCCACATTATCTATCATGCCCCAGAGACTGTTATGGACTTTTATGAAGGCAGTTCCTGCTCCAAAAGGGAACCCATTACGTTGACCTTGGCTATGCTGCTGGGGGTAGGAGGGGTTGCTGCAGGAATAGGAACAAGGGCTGCTGCACTGGTACAAGGCAACAAGCTGGCCTACCTTCAGGACATCGTTAGTGCAGATCTGCAGGCCCTTAAAAACTCCATCTCCCTGTTAGAAAACTCTCTTACTTCCCTGTCTGAAGTGGTTCTACAAAACAGGAGGGGACTAGATCTGCTGTTCCTTAAAGAAGGGGGCTTATGTGTGGCCCTTAAGGAAAAATGTTGTTTCTATGCAGACCATTCTGGAGTCATCCGAGATTCCATGGCTAAGCTTAGGGAGTGTCTCAAACAGAGACACAGAGAATATAAAACACAACAGGGCTGGTTTGAAGGATGGTTTTATAGATCTCCTTGGTTGACCACTTTAATCTCCACAATTATGGGACCCCTTATAATTTTGCTCTTGATTCTGACCTTTGGACCTTGTATCCTTAATAGGCTAGTTCAGTTCATGAAAGACAGATTATCTGTAATATAGACTATGGTTCTGGCCCAGCAACTAACCCAACCAGGGAACAAGAACAATGGGTTTAAAAATCTATCCCCCCCCCAAAAAAAAAAAAAAAAAAAAAAAAAAAGGGAGAAATGAAGAGTCCAAGAAATAAATATGGATTCCAAAAATGAGGAATATATATATAGTTGCAAGTCTGGGAGAATGAGAACAGACCATCAGCAGCTTTTCCAGCAGATCAAGGATCATTCACTCACAGGGAGCTATTTTCTCAGATGTTTGGGAAGCTTAGGTCATTTTACGACTGGCTGTTTCATTTACAAGACCAGAATGCCCCCCTATAAATTTAGAATGGTGTCCTGGCCAGTCCTGATAAACGACAGAGGTGAACTGAGCTAACCTTTAGGAGACAGAGATAAGGTGACCTTTGGGTCAGATACTGTCTCCGTTATGGACAACTGGCACCACAGCAGGGTATTTTATGGGATACATCTGGTCAAGAGACTAGCTGACCGGACTAAGATCTCAGACCTCCTTATCACAGCTGTCAAATTGATGAAGTATACCTTGTGAGAAAACCTGGGAACAGACAAATGGGACTGTCCCCAAGATGACCCAAGCCCCTACCAATAGAATTACTGTTACTAAGCCCCCCTCCCCATGTAACCTGTAAACCTATAAAAGCTGAATAAAGAGTTGGATCGGTGTGATCAGTTGGCGAGACCTGCTGATTCACCCACAGACGCCTGTGAAATTAATAAAATAACCTCATGCTAATTGCATCTGTTGGTTTGGGTCATCGAGTTAAGGGGGAAATCGCCACCCTTGAAAACGAGGGTCTTTTCAATGACACAGTGAAAGGTAATTAGTGTAGAAAATCAAGGGCCCGGGTGGACACCAGTAATTGCCTTCCTAGAGAATCAACTCACCCAGAAGACATACCAGACAGCACAATGCAAGGGTGGTAGGCACAGGTCCAGGAGATTTTAGAGGTATCCGGGGCGGGTATTTAGTGAACATTCATGACTGGGGTCATTCCTCAGGCTGCAAAGCTCTTGTTACAGTCCTCTGGGAATTCATTCTCAGCACCTATGAAGCATCATGCTGAGAGAGGTTTGACAGAATTGGTCTTGTTCTCTGGGTTCCTCGTTTGCTTTTGGCCTCCTTTTACTCCCTCTAACAACTACTACCCTCTTGGGGTACCTTATGCAGGGACTGTTGTGTTACCCTCACAGTCTACCATGCTTAGGAGTCATCCAGGAATTCCAGCCTCTCAGAATCGCCCAGCAAACTTCAGAATTTGCCGTTGTCCATAGTCTCTAAGTACTCCAGTACTGCTGCTCAGAGTTATGGTGGCCCATTTCTTTGAGAGGGATGGCCTCAGAAGCACATGGTCTGAGGTTAAAAGAAGGATTTTGAGATCTTCTGATGGACAAAATTAATAAATCTCAGATTTTTCAAGGTTTTAAAGCTTACATTCATTTATTAGTTTTTTAAATATTTACTGAATTATGATTATGTTGTTGATATTCTTCTAGACATTATTTATAATGAGAAAAATGTTGCAAAAGTCTCTGTTGGTTTGAAAGCCTAGTGTAGGAAGATAGGCAACACAAAGTACACAGATAAGTTAATATGTTGATTAGAACTTTGTTGGCCGGAATGTGACTTCCAATAGGGCCTTGACCTCAGTCTCTGTATCCTAAAAGAGCAAAATTTCATCCGCAACATGGTAAGTACTTAATACACACACGTTGAAGAATAAATCACATCTCTTAAAGTGTTATTTCAAACTAGCATAGAATTAGGCAGGATGCCTCAAAGAGAATGGAAGAGGAGTGTGAGTATTGCAAAAGAGGCAGCAAAGAATCCTTTGAGGGATTTGAACTGAGAACGGCATGACCAAAGGAATTGACCATGTCATACTGTCTTTTCAGACAAAGAGATTGGTGGTAGGAAGGCCTTAAAGTAGGTTGTCTTGGCACACTCAAGGCTCAACAAGGGATCCTGTGACTTGAGAGACTGGTGAGGACTGGCCAAAGAGGGTAGTAAAAAGAGATGGCAATTATTGAGAGGTGGGCTTGGGAATATCAGGAAAGGTCTTGTTCACCATGGTCAGAGAGTTATTTAACTGGAATGGAAGATTTGCAGTGAAAATTCAGTAAAAATCTAGCATGATTTAAGATGCAAAATGTCTAATCTATAAGAAGTTATAGGAGTACAATAATGGAAGAAAACAACCCTCAGTTACTCAAACTGGGATGCTATTTCCATTGGGGAGATTATTCAGTCTGAAAGAATATTCTGCTTAGGAGGCCATTCTCACCACATAGGCTTTTTCAGTAGGGAGATTATTCTAGTTGGAAGATTATTTCTCTACTCAGTGCAAGAAATGGTGATAGTTTTGTAAGAGAGACAAAAAAAGGAGTGCAATTGATAGATATTTTCAAGGTAGAAATTACAGACGACTGTAAACGAGGTGTTGGCTAGAGGCAGGGTGAGGTAGGGAAGAGTCAAGAGTCCCTTCTTGACAACCTTTTATGATGTATAGATATGGGTTACTGCAATAGTCAACTTTTGACTGCGAGTTTAGAGAGAATTTTCATATGCTGTGCTTCAATCTTTTCTTGCAATTTTATTCACTAATCTAAAGGCTGGTTTGGCTGTTGAAATTACACAGATATGGTGGTTGGAATGAAAATGGCCCCAGTAGGCTCATATATTTGAATACTTTGTTTTTAGTGGGTGGAGCTCTTTGGGAAGCATTAGGAGGTGTGGCTCTCTTGGAGTAGGTATGTCATTGAGAGCTGGCTTGGAGGCTTCAAAAGTCTGTGTCATTCCTAGTTAGTGCCCCTCTCTCTGTGTGTCTCTGTTTCTATCTCTGTTTCTCTCTCCCTCTCTGCCTTATGTGTGGATTAACAGCAAGCTCTTAGTTTCTGTTGAGGGTCAGCCTGCATGCTACCATTCTCCCCAACATCATGATCAAAGACTCTACTACCTGATGGAACTGTGAACCCCAAATTAATTTTTTTAAAGTTGCCTTGGTCATGATGCTTTATCATAGCAGTGGAAAATATATAAGACAAAAAATTAAGTCTACTGCCTCTTTTTTCCAATGTCTCTCCTAAATGTTATAAGCTAGAGATGATAAATTCCCTCATTCACACAAATTTGCCTTCTTCTAAGACTTGATGGGTGGTCACGTGATATTTTATCTTGTTATATGAATTATAACCTCTTTAAATTAATTCTTTCTGAGCACTGGATGAGAGCAAATCTGAAAATACCAAGACCTCAAGGCTGAAGGAGGTGGTGTATTGGGAAAAGCACATTTTATGTAAGCTGGAAGATCTGAGTTGGGATCCCAAACACCCAAGCTAATGCCCGGTGAACATTGTGGCCAACCTGTCATCACAGCACCCAAGAGGGGGAAGGGGCATCGCTATGGTGTACAGGCTAACTAGGCTAACTGAATTGGCAAGATCTACATTAAAGCAAAAGGCATTGCCTCAATATGTAAGATGGAACATATGTGAAGAAGAAAACTCAATCTGGCTTCTACATGCACAAATTCATGTACAAATATGTGCTTACACACATGTGAACACATGCATGCTTCCCAAACATGTACACATGAGCATGCAGACTGAAAAAGACCTGAGATTCTCGGTTACTGTCTCACAAGTGTACGCCCCACTAGATTTACCTAATGAACTTTAAAAAATACAGCTATGTGAGAAGCCTGATTTGAGTGACAGCTCACTGAACAGCCCACCAAGCATTCTATAAGCACCCTGGTAGATTGGAACAAACAAAAACACGTGGTGATTGATGCTGCTCAGAACCTTGGTGCTAACATTATGGCCTATGGGCCAATAGCATTGGCAGCCCCTAGAGTGTTTTAGCAAAAGAGAAACTGAGTCTTATCTCACACTCGAACATTATAGTTCGGGAAACATTCATCTAAATCATTGATGTTATGTTTTGGTTGCATTCTGGACTCTCATTGGGAACTTTAAAAAATGTGCTGATTTCTAGTCCTGCCTCCAAGAGATGCTGATGTAACAATACTATGGAGTCTGTTTGAACACCAGAAATTTTAAATATACTCCAGGAGAGTTGCATTCGCAGGCTGATTAGAGCCAGTACTCCCTCTCTTAAACCTGCCTAATTAAACAACTGGTATTGAACAAGGTATGCATTTCTTCCATCATTTCCTCTTTTAGAAAACACACTGTTTGGGTATGTTAAACACAAAAAGAGTAACCAGTTAGGACATTTTCCAGCCTTCGTTGTTTTATAGTCATATAATTAAGAATTTAGCTATTCCAATACTCAAGAACAGCTGGACCTAGAAGATGAGGTCCAAGTTATATCAAAAATCATTGTTTGTGGTCAGTCCCAGAGGTTTTGTTCCCTGAACTGTCATTTCATGGATTTTGAGCAGTGTTTAGCTCTGTAGCTACCAGAGGAATAGGAGTGCTAAACCAGCTTGAGAGAAGTTGCCATGGCAGCAGAGATTGCTTCCTTGTGAGCCAGTCACTCATGTGCTGCAATCCTGATAGCAATATTTTGCCAGAGAGATATGATTGATAGTCCACGGGCTAGAGACTGTGAGAGTGAAGGGAGGGGCTGAAAGGTCTCACACCTCTAAAGAAATGTCACTTAAACTGATACTGAGACCTCTTGAAAGGTTTATGATAAAAATTGGCTGCAGAATCTCACCCCTTTTAATATTATCTCCCTTTTGGAGTATATTTAAAGATCTTGGTAGAGAGCAGATTGACCCTACAGAGTAGTAGAGACAATTGAACCTTTTATAGACTTTTCCTTATCAATACTAATATGTTCTCCTCTCTGCTTTTCAATTAGAGGTCATTATTAATCCCTTCTACTTGTTAGAAAATGAAAAGAGGGGGTACCTGCTCTACATGAGTGTCCGATGGTGGCTTTAATCTGTGCCCAGGACTTCCGTTTCTCATTCAAATGAACTTCTGAGTTCTAAGAAATAGCCCATGTGTTATCCTTGGCTTGTCAACATCTTAGGGATTTAAAAAAGAGTGAGCCTGGAACTGAAGGATGATACTCCAGCTCATTGATGGTGGTCTACCTCTCATCTCTTAGACATCACCCTGAATGTCTGTCTATTTGGCCTCTACTGCATAAGGGTACTTTATGAAGAGATGGTGTGTGACAAGTGTGATGAGTGCCTATGGGGATTCTACTGGGGATTTTGAGAAATTGTGAAATAAAGTGGTGGTGATGGTTCCACAGCTTAGCAAAGATTACACTAAGAACTATTGAGTTGTATTCTTTTTATGTCAGGTGAATTGTAGATCAGTAAAAGAGTTGAAGTGATCAATACTGATAGAACTGAGCAAAACAAAAGAAAAATAGAAGGCTTGGAAAACATACACCATCTAGAACTCCACTCAACATCTACAGAATTATTCACCCAAATTAGTATTTTTCTGTAGGGAATAAATACTCAAAACAAACAATATCTTTGGTCACAAAGTTATTTGATTATAGATAGTATATTATGAGTACAATAGAATAGGATTAGAAATCACCAACACAAGAAAGGAACTTGGGGACCCAATTATTCGGTAAAGTGTTTGTCATGTAAGCATGAGGCCCTGGGGTCAATCCCCAGAATTCATGTTGTAAATCTAGTTGAGGTAGCTACTAGTATTCACTTGTAATCCTAGCGCTGGCAAGGTAGAAATAGATGGACTCTTGAGACTCCTTGGCTAGCCATTTTAGCCTAATCAGTGAGTCCCAGGCTAGTGAGAAACCCGATCTTCACAAACAGGTTAGAGGGTGCCTGAAGAATGACAGCTGACATTGTCATCTAGCCCCCACATGCTAGCACCCATGGGCATGCATGCATATGTATACTGTGTGTGTACACACATGGGCATGCACACATGCACGGTCATATGCACCTAAATGGCAAGAAGATTTGAAAATCTTACAGGAATGAATATTAAGCACACAAACTTCAAAGAATCAAAAAAGTCACAGGAAAATTAGAAATATTTTGATATGCATAAAACCCCAACCTCAACAAACCAAAACAAATGAGATTCAGTTATTAGATTCCTCAGAGATAAATCTGTAGCTCTAAATGTCTATGCTAGAAACAAGTCCCTAAATAATAACCTAGTCTCATACCCCAGGACACTGAAAAAGTCATAGTAGCTCAGACCAAAGGCAAGAAACACAAAAGAAGTAGCTGTGGCTAGGATCGAAGAAGCAAACAAATGCATAAGAACCAAAAGTAGGTTTGAGAGATTTTTAGCTAGTCTGAAGTGTTTTTACTTTGGGGCAATCTTTTCTGAGATCGCCCCAAATAAAGTCAGATGACTCCAGGATGTCAGAGATGATTATTATAAAACAAGGACACTTGTTAGTTACCATGGGAAGTAGGACATCCATGTCTCCGAGCTCATCCCTTTCTCCATTGGTGAGAACAGAAGAGAAATTTTCTAAAGCTGAGATTTGTTCTAACTCCAGGGAGTACGTGAGAAAATGTACAAGGACGGTTGATGCTGAAATGCACAGAGGCGACACATGTAAGTCTAGGATAAGGAATCCTATAGTGATATAGAGGCCTCCCAGTGACTAAATAGATGTGGATGAAGGCAGAGCTCAAAGTGGGAGAAAGGTAGTAGTCTGTAGTCGTTAATAAATTCCCAGGGCTGTGGACTGGACAGAATGCATTCTGTTCTGTTGCAGGTAGGAAAGTGAAAGAACTTTCACATCAAAGGACTATGGACATGAATGCTGGCCCAGGTCCTTAGAGTGGATGATGTCATAGAGCTGGGTGGGTTTTTCCAAGATTCCAGCTGTCATCAGCGAGTACTGAACATATACTGTGTGCTAAACACTTGGGGCTTTATAGGCATCCAGTGATAAGTCAGAAACGACTTCAGTATAGCTGTGCTCTGGTCATGAAGCTTTCCTAATTTCTATAACAGAAAGGACTTTTCCCCTTCTCTCATATGTCATTTTGCTTCGCTGTGACTACTCTGGGACCCAGTGCTTTTGTGAGTATCCCACAAGAAAGATGACAGAGTTATTGCTGTGACACATCGTGGCCTCTCTGCTTTTAGTAAGGTCACACATTCCTCAGTCATTAGTTGACCATCTCTTAAAGCTGTGCACTAAGCTGGGCCCTTCTTAGAAACGTGCACATCCTTTCTGAGCCCAGGGATTTGAGAATAATCATTAAACAACATGGGTTTTGCGCTGGATACTTGTTCTCCTTGGAATGTCGGTAGCCATGGGAATCCTTGACAAGTGATTTAATTGCTCATCAGTATGACAAGGATGAGGCAGTACCTGTCTCATCAGGCTGTTGTGCTAATCAAACGTGATTATATGAATACATTGAATGTACCTGTGCCTAACCATCATTTACATTCTAGGAGCCTTAATCAATTCATTTTTTTTTGTTCTTATATAATTAAGTCCCAACTAAATCTGTCCTTTAAGATCTCTTTCCCTCACATGGGTTATTTTCCCTAAATTCTCAGTCCCCAGACCCACTGGGCTAATTACTGCTCTAGAAATGCATCTGGAGTTCTGCATTTCCTGTCTGTGTCTCCTGCCCCCTTTCAAGGTTGCCATTTTTTCTGCCCTGACTACCTTGCTAATTCTATAAGACACAACTTGAAAGTAGTTTCTTCCATGGGTCTACCTAGCGGCTCCAGTCAGAAACAACTCTTAACCCTTAAACCTTTATCTCTACAACTGTCTTGCCATAAATTCAAAGTACTTGCATAGATGCTTGCATATCCTCCATAGGAGTGATATTTAATAGTGAAAATTGTTTATAAATTTTCCCTTTGAATAGAGTGAAATTATGTGCTCTTTAAGCACCAAATGCTGAAAAAGTTTAACCTAGCTAAATAAAAGTAAATACTTAGGTTAGAGTTAATCCATGTATTATGTTTATATAATCTGATTCTATATGGTACCTGAGATGATGTAAATGTAACATAGCATAGGGCTTTTTGGTGGATTAATTCTACTCCATGTACAATCATCCTAACCATAAAAGTTCTGAGGGGCAGACATTTGTGGATTATTTAAGTGTGAATGCCAGGCTCCAGGCTCGCTTCTTGAGTCAAAAATTTATCTTGAGTAGTTCAAGGAATCCCACACCTTTGAATAACGCACAGGCAAATCCTTGTATTATGCATCACCACACAGTGGAAGGAAAAAAGATGGAAGAGGAGGTCAAGAGGCGAGTGGGACATCAGCAACAGTGCCAGGGGTTCCTCTCCATTTGTGCATAAAGGAAAGATTAATGATCAACTTTCTTGATGAGAAAAGATTCTAGGGGAAACAATATTTAGGGGTATGTGAGGACAGATTTGTACATCAAAAATAATTCATGGGGATTTACCAAAGCTTTAATCCCATCCCAGTGCAGAAAGAGCAACTAGATGAATGTACAAATTAGGTACATTGGGTGAGTGCCAAGTGATGCTCCAAACCAAAGTGATGGCTAATCACCTTTAGGAACAAGAAAACAAAGGTTTTTTTAGCCACGATTCCAGTCTCCAAGAAACATCTAGTCTAACTTGAAGGGGCACCAAGTCTTTCCTTAAGTGTAGATTAACAGGGAATGGGGGCTCTATCAGTGGGTGACTAAGAACATGTGCTGCTCTTCTAGAGGACCTAAGTTCGGTTCTTGACACCATGTTGGGTGGCTTGTAACCTTTTGTAACTCCAGATCCAGAGGATCAAGTGTTCTAGCCTCTATAGGCACCTTCAATCATGTGCTCATGTGCACAAGAACACACACACACACACACACACACACACACACACACACACTCTTAAAAACAATAAGAATAAGTCTTTCAAAATAGAGGGTAGCACAGTCAGCTTGAAACTGCTGGTTGTGGAACGTGCATATACTTTGCCTATCTAATCAGGGCTCTTCTCTGCATCACAGAGACAGCACTATAGGTTCTGACTTAATTATATGATGATATTAATTAAGGTTCTTTACTGTCTTGTCTGACATATAGTGGGTGTCCAAATGAATATGAAAGGTGCTAATTACCTCTCTTTTATGTTCAACCTACCACCATCAACTAAGCCACCCATATTTCTGGAAGATGAATGACAGGTGGCAAAACTAACCCAGCACCAGCATTCCAACAATATGCTCACTTTCTAACCAACACAGGGCTAAACAGGAACAAAGAAATTACCTGTAGATGGATGATATATCCCTCTGTAAACAAATATAGTAATCATGTTCCAAGGAGCCATTCAAATGGTACGGATAGCCTGTAGGACAGACATTACATTCCATAAGCTGGCCTCTCCTCCCATGATTCTGGAATGTTGATAGGCCCAATCTTGCTCAAGAAATCACAGCTTCTGAGAGTTCAAGAATGCAGATGAGGATAAGATGCCCCTAGTAATTTAGAGTGACAAAAAAACCAGACTAGGATGTTCTCGGGGGAGAGGCTGCCTATTAGGAGATGGGATCCTCACAGCACAGTGGAGAAGGAGAAATAAAAAAAATAACAAAGGTAGTTGTGTTGAAAGCCAACCAGCTGTGATACATGACCAATATCACCTTCAGAATGAGTATAAATGTACCCAGGGGAAACACTAAGGGCATTGAGACCTAATGGTGGTTTTTCATTTGGTTTTGATTCTTAGCGAACTTTCCTGGAGAAGAGTTTGTTGAAGAATAGTTTTCTTATTTCTAAAGTCTGGCCTATTAAAATAACAAGTAAATAATAGAAAAGGGTATTTGAGCTAACTATGCACTAGTTGAATGCTTCATCACATTTCCCATTAAAAAAATCATAATTCGTAGTCAATTTAATCACAAAGACAGAAGCATTGGAAATGTGCTAATGTCTCAAGCTTAAGCAAAACAGAAACTCAATCATTTCCCATTAGTCATAATTTTATCTCTGCCCTCAGTGTGTGGAGCAGTTTGTATCCCTTCTTTTTCAGTTCTTCTTTGCAGGTGCTCCTGAGTCCAGCGTCCCCTGTAGCACTGGGCTTCCTAATTAAATGTCAGGGCCCACTTATATCTTCAGGGCAGCCTTTGTATCAAATACAAGTGTGAGCACACAGAAGCTTGGAAGTAGATTAGGATTCTAGCAAAGCAGGGAATTGGGTTTTTTAATGCATGAAGATCAACAGTCTCTGTGCTGTGATGTGTAAATCCAGGTGTTCAGCCATTCCAGGAATTCTTAGCCGCTTACCTCAACCCTTTTCGGATTGTGCAAAAACATTTTCTCTTCAGACATCCAACAACTCCTCCAGGTGGTCCAGCTCCTCCGGGTTAGAAGACTGAAAAAGCAAACAAAACTACCCGTCCTGATACCCAAATCAGGGGTGGGGCGAGACGGGAAGCCGGCAGAGGAAGAATACCACCGAGGGTCTCAAGTTTAAACATGAAACAAACAGATGCTCATGTTTGAGGCTCTGTTGTATGTTGTATGTTGTATGCCAGTCTGCCTGTTATGACAACAATACACAGAGTTTGTTCAGAGCAGGTGGCTCATAGGCACAGTTAGGCATTTAGCACATTCACGGAGACACAGGTGGGCACGGGCATAGATATGCGCCTGGCATACAACATGGAGACACTGTCATTATAAGCAACAGGTGCCTATTTTCTTTTCTGTTCCTAGTCAGGAATATGGCCAAAATAACCAGTTAGACTTACTGTAGCAGGGTCAGGAAGATGGCTCAGTCGGGTAAGAGCGCAAGCCTGGTCATATATACAGTTTCAACCTTCAGAACTAATTAAGGAAGGACAGAACTGACTCCCAAATACCTTATGACCTCCTTAACTGGTGTGACATGGTATGGGTAAACCTGCCTATACATATGTATGTACACACATGCTTGTTTCCATGTACATATATACACATGATGATAATGATAATGATGCAGAAAAGAACTGGAATCGCACCATTTTCCTTCCCCTTTTATTGCTATTTGGTGACTCCGCAGATCTCCCCTTCCCCCTCTCATGCCTGCTGTGATGCTTAACACTGTTGTAATGTCACAGTCAACATTCACCTGCACTCGTAGGTAACTTTCCCATGGCTTCCTTGATCTCAGTGGCTGCACAATGAGAGCTGTTGCTCTTGTCTGGATTGATTGATGAGTACAGCTGCCTTACACGTCTGTGGAAACTGTAAAAACAAAGAAACAAGGCCAGGAGTCATTGATTACTCCCTCATCAAACATTATAGCTCCTGCTTCTGAGCTTTCTTTGCTGGCTGCTCTGTGCAGCCAAGTCACAAGATCTTTGATGATTACAAAGGAAAGGCTAAGACCTTCACTCCTTTCCAAGGTTATTTGAAGTTTTTATTCACCCGTGCGAACATAAATCCTATTGCAAAACATTTATTTGAGTGAATACCACATCTCCCTTTTAGAAAAGAGGAATTGATATTTTATTTGTACTTCTGAAAAAAAGAAGGAAAAGAAAAACCCTCAAATAGAGGATGGATTTACCAAGGAAGTAATCATTTTGTTTAAATGTGAAAAAAGTAACAAATTGAAAAGGAGATCCATACCACTGAGAAATATCTAGAAGCTAAGAATTATGGTAAAGGCCTTAATCACAGTATTTGGAAGGCTGAGGGAGAAGGATAGTGGGCACTAGGCAATCCTGAGTAACTCTGTATATATATAGCTTGAGGTTACCTCAAAGGGTCAAATTATCAGTGGTAGAATAGGTAAGAAGTTGAACCCATTGGATTCTGAGGTTATGATGAAGAAGGAATAAAATCACTAATCATGGTATATAGGATATACTAAACTTTAAAACTACCAGCAAATATTATATATACATTAATATAATTGGAAAATCTCAAGCAATTCTCTTGACAGCAGAATAGACTTCTGTGTATTATCCTAAGTCCTTGTTGGTGTCTTACTTTCTGGAAGCTTCCTTCCTCCCCTCCTTGGCTTGTTACCATTCCTTCATTATAAATACCCAGTCTGTAAAGCCTGGTCTAACATCACATGGGTCTTTGAAACTCAGGTCCCCATGGTTCAACAGTTTGAGGAAACATGGATTCAATGGTTAAGAGCACTGGCTGCTCTTGTAGAGGACAGGGTTCAGTCCCCAGCACCCAGATGGTGACTCACAGCCACATGTAACCCCAGCTTCAGGAGACCCAACACCATCTTTCAGCCTCTATGGGTACTGTAACCACACGGTGTGCTTACATACTTGCAGGCAAAACACTTGAACACATAAGAATAAAAATAAATAATTCTTATTTTTAAAGAAAAGAGTTCCAAGAAGATAATATTGCTAATCAAAAATTCCCAGCCTCCACAGGACTCATTTTAATGAAGTACCAAGAGGAGATGGTTCTCATGTTTGTCCTTTCCCTATATCATTTATGCATCCCAGGAAAGACTGCAGATATCAAGGTCAACTCATCTTGCTGTGCAAAATAATTTCCTGTTCAGTAGGAGACTTTAAGAAAATCATTTCTCTATTACCATCCTACAGTGATATCCAACTTCTCATGTGTCAGATACTGAAGTCCCAAGGAGCTAGCGATACAAAACACTCTGAAAAGTTTAGCTGTGTATTTATACACAACTGGGTCTACAACTGACAGATTTCAGGGAGCTAATCACTTTTAGAAATTTCCAAAGAATTTCTCTTTCCATCTTTTCTGAGTGTCTCTTTTTGTTTTCTTATCAGATATCTGTTATTTAACAAAGTTATCATGGGCAGCTCTGCACAGGTCCTAATGAGGTTGGTATGACAGATAAATTAAAAAACTGTCTTAGACACATAGTTAATACGGTCAAAGTTTATAGATAGAAAATGGTGAAATGCTATCGGGTTGGTAATATAAACATAATTTCTTACAGATCATTATTTATTTCTGTTTGTAAAAAATCCCCAAATTTAAGCTGATTTTAGATAACCTGAAGAGTTCAGATGTGTGGTCACATTTTTACCCTAGTAGGACTGACTCCCAAGAATGTCAAGATTTCTCTTGAGTCCAATCTTCATGTCATTACTGGCCCTTATTCCCTAAATAATAAGCTCTATGGGGACAGGCTTAACTTCTGGCTTATTCATCTTGAACCTTGCTTTAAATCTTCATTTAGTACCTGATTAATAAACCTAGTCCTGCTAGAATAAATTTTGGTGAAATAAATATTGTATCTTATTATTATGGTATTTTTCTCCTTGTTCTTAAAATTCAGTGCTGCTGTGTTCTGCTTTCTGTCTCATGAAACTTGGGTTTAAGTAAGAAATGCTCAGGTCAGTGTAAAGGTATAAAAAAAAGGACATTATATATGAACTCAGAAGAAGTGAGCCCCTAGTTAGAAAAATATAAGAAATAGTTTTTTCACATCCTAGTGTTGCACAAGCAACTGTAGAAAGTTCAGGAAAATGCCCACATTCTCTCTAATCTACAAACAGAATGCATTTTTCTCAGCTTTCCCGTTTGCCTGGTTTATGGAGTTCATATTGTTTTTTTTTTAATGTTCTTATTGAGCTCTACATTTTTCTCTGCTTCCTTCCCTTCCTCTCCCCTCCCCTTCCACCCTCTCCCATAGTCCCCTTGCTCCCAATTTACTCAGGAGATCTTATCTTTTTCTACTTCCCATGTAGATTAGATCCATGTAGGTCTCTCTTAGGGTCCTTTTTTGTTTGTTTGTTTGTTTGTTTAGGTTCTCTGGAATTGTGAATTGTAGACTGGTTTTTCTTTGATTTATGTCTAAAAGCAACTTATGGGTGAGTATGTATGACATTTGTCTTTCTGGGTGTGGATTACCTCACTCAATATGATGTTTTCTAAATCCATCCATTTGCCTGCAAATTTCAAGATGTCATTATTTTTTTCCTCTGTATAGTACTCCATTGTGTAAATGTAACCACATTTGCCTTATCAATTCTAAAGTTGAGGGGCATTTAGGTTGTTTCCAGGTTCTGGCTATGACAAACAATGCTGCTATGGAGTTCATATCATTTTTTTAGTGATAACATATTTTTTAAGTTATCAGGTCTGTAGTTACAACGCCCATTGCATTTAGAATTCAATAGATTTAGAAAAACACGAAACAGAAGTATTAAATTTCATTCATTTAGTCCCCTGATATCTACAAGTTCTGTGAGCTCATGCCAGTTGGCTAATGATTCTAGACTCCGTAAGACAGGAAATCTGGAAGACAATGGTCTTCTGTATATGTTTACAATTTCTCCAGCTGTCCTTCCCTCATTATGATTCTTTCAAGTCTCCAGCTCTTTATTCTCATCTCTTTATTCATGTGTCCATCGGAGTGCAGACCAGCTACAAGTTCCTTACCTGAGTCTAGGAAAGGCTTGTGAAGAAAATAGCACACATGCTAGATAGTTTTATGTCAGTTTGACATCAGCCAGTGAGGAGGGAACCTCCATGAGAAAATGCCTCCATAAGATCCAGCTATGGATTGATGGGGAAGGATCCAGTCCCTTGTGGGTGGTGCCATCCTTGGACTGGTGGACCTGAGTTCTATAATACAGTGTAATATTGAGTTAGAAGTGTCACTCCCAGCCTGTCAAGCACTTTGCACTTGGACTCCAACTCCCAGCCTGTCAAGTGCTGACCACTCCCACAGGGTATTTAGCGTTGCACGGGAACAAGGACATGTGTTTTGGGGTTTGTATGTGTGCTCTGTCTTTGCCTCACAATGCTCTCCTGGCCACCTGGGAGTGTGCCGCTATTAAGCACAGGTATTTAATTTGGTTTATCTGGTCTGATTAGAGTTCTTTTGTCAGAGGAGCAGCTCGTCTTAAGATTTTTACTAACAGAAAGTAGGCTGAGCAAGCCATGGGAAGCAAGCCAGTAAGCAGCACCCCTCAATGGCCTCTTCATCAGCTCCAGCCTCCAGGGTCCTACCCTGTTGGAGTTCCTGTCCTGACTTCCTTTGATGATGAGGTAAAGCTCAGGTTTATAACTGGGACAAAATAGGAGATAAAAACGGATTTTAGTTGGTAAGTGTCCTTGATCCAGGAGAGTTGGTACCAATAGTGAAGTCCCAGGAGCTGGTGCTAGTGTTTAGCATTGTCTGGAGTGTGCTTTGTAAGCTGGGCTTGGCTTGGACAGCAGGAGTGACCTATAAAATATGTTTGAAACTAGGTGGGGTTAAAATAGGCTCTGGAGACTGTTAGGTTATTTTGTTTGTTTGTTTGTTTTTTAACTAGACCTGATTTTTGATAGAGAAGCAGAACTTTTTCCAGGAACCTGTAGTTATCTGTAAGAGAACTGGAACAGATTTACATCTTGGTGTCATAGCAAAAGGCTATTGCTTTAGGTTAAAAGGTATGAACATTTTAGAAGACAATTAAAGGGAGTTAGAAACTCTGAACCTCTGAAGATACATCTGAAACCTGTTAGTTCTGTACTATGAAGCATGTTGTAGAGGCACACTTGTCTGTATTTTAGCAGGAAACTTAACTAATGAAGTAATGAGCTACCAGTACCTTAAGTCATCAAATGCCATCAGACAGATCTAAGGGGGATAAATGAGGAGAAATGAGACATCATTTTAGCTACACAGGCAATCCCAGTTTCTCCTTAGTCCTTGGAGAACACCAGCCTAGAAGCAGAGTTTGCTGTTAGGGGCTAAGTATAAGAAGCCTGAAAATTTTCCTGTGGGGGGAAGATTTAGTCTACCTTTCTTGGCAGGATGAGAAGATGGATTCCCCGTGTGACATCCAGGAAGCTGAAGAGGTGAAAGGCTGCTTTTTGCTGTGTGGGTGGCTTTGCCAAACCCAAAGGCAAGCCTGGAGGCAGAGGTCTTTTGCAACCACTTATCTTTTTGGAGGAACTGTAGAACGCGGAGGGAGCTTCCTCTGTGTTAGAAACACTTTTGTTAAATACCATACTCTCAGATCTGTAAAGACACTTGAGAACTAGGTAACATTTCCTATTATTTAAACTGAACATATAAGCTAAATTTAGATATGTATTTTACCCAATTAGTTACAGTTTACCAATGCAAAATGTAAGAAAATTAAAAAGAATTGTTACAGGAGGAATGGGTCCTTTTGTTCTTCCCACCCGGCTAGCTTACACCCAAAATAATCACATAGAAATTGTATTAGTTAATTCACTGCCTGGCCCATTAGCTCTAACCTCTTATTAGCTAACTCTCACATCTTGAATAACCCATTTCTATTAAATCTGTGTATCACCATGTGATTGTGGCTTACCAGCAAGATTCTAACCTACATCTATCTCAGGCAAGAGATTCATGGTATCTGCCACACTGCCCTTCTTCCCAGAATTTAGTTCGGTCTATTCCATCTATCTAAGTTCTGCCCTATCAAAAGGCCAAGGCAGTTTCTTTATTCAACCAATGAAAGCAACACATAGACAGAAGGACCTCCTACACCAAAGAATATTTTAATAAGTCAAATAATACTAGTACACATGGGTACTCTTACCCAATCAGGAGTTATAAGTTTTACAGTTCTTAAAACATGCACATATACACACATAAAGACATATAGCAAGTATACTAGAAAATGTACCCACATACACAGACATACTGTTGCCACATTATTCTAACAGAAAGACAAATAAAACACTTTTAGGAACCTGTGTCAGCTGACCAACTTAAAAATCCTATTGTAGGCAGGTGGAAGAAGCCAGGGAAGAACAAAGGTGGTCCCATTAAAGGCCAGATTAGCAGATGCTGCAAGGGGGAACAAGAACAATAGGACAGAAGAACTATACAGTTTTAGTGTGGAAGGACAGGGGGAAAACAGATTTGGATCCATTGTAGAGAGTCCCAGAGTGAGACAAACAGCAAACAACTAGAGAAGCAGGGAGGGGAGGGAGTAACAGTAGCAGGGGAGGTGGAGTGGGAGCATGCATCTAGAAACCATGGGCTTTTTTTTTTCTTTTTGTATATTTTTATTTTTCAACCACCATCTAATATCTAAACACTGTGGAACATGAGCTGTTTTGATAATGCATACATAATATAGTATTGAAAACAATTAAAAATACTATAACATGACAGAGGGTGGTGGCACATGCTTCTATTCACAGCACTTGGGAAGCAGAGGCAGATGGATCTCTATGAATTCAAGGCCAGTCTGGTCTACAGCATGATTTCCATGACTGCCAGAGCTTTTCAAAGAAATATTGTTTTGAAAAACACAAACAAAACAAAAACCATATTTTCTAATATACACCATTACTTTATGGAGAAACCATTCAAAGTGCTTGCCTTACTTTTAGGTAGCAGTATGGGATGGTTGGGATATAGGAAAAGTGGATATGGGAACAAGGAATTATATATCTTAATTAAGGGAGCCATTCTAGGGTTGGCAGAGACTTGACTCTAGAGGGGTTCCCAGGTGTCTAGGAAGACGCCCCCAGCTAGGTCCTTGGGCAGCTGAGGAGAGGGTGCCAGAAATGTACAGAAACCATGGGCTTTTGGAGACTTGTTTGTTTTTTAGTGAGATGTTAACCCCAATTTAAAAGGATTTTTGTAAAAGGCAGTCCAAGGGCATTCCAGGATTCAGCTTTGAATCTTAAGAACCCATTTAAAAGTCTATGCCAAATTGTGTGTGGGGCTCAAGTCTGTCACAGTGTGTCCACCAGGACAGAAATCTTGATCAAAAACAGGGGGTCATGAAAAATGAGTGGCAGATGTCTCTGGTCCACGCAATCTCACCTCAAGGAAGCCTGGCTTAGCTGCTTGGATCAGGCTTTTGACATAATCATGACTATTAAGGAAAAGCCTGAAAATCAAATGGGTCCCATAGCCCTGGCGTCATAAAGTAAAAAAGGGGGACTCACCAAGACAAAGCCCATCTTAGCCTGGCAAAGAGTATGCATGAGAAGGGCATTTTCCAGCACTCGACCCTGGGCCCATGGGAAAAACAGACACCCCCACCCCTTGTGGGACCTCCAAATATTAGAAATATTTCTTAGGGGCTCCTGCCCAACATTCCAAAGATGGATGCCAGGGGGCTGGGATGAGGCCCTGACTAAATATTTCAAACAATATATGGGAAAGCATACCCCAGAGACAGGAGCATCTGAAAGAGTGGACATGACCAGATGAAGCTGTGCCATGTGAGAAGAGGGGGAGAGGAGGGAAGAAGGGATAAAGGGGAGCCAAATGCAGCAACCAGGTGGCCCAGAGTAAACAAAAGGAGACCAGGTAACCAAAATGGTTGATTTTATAGGAAAGAGTAGCCCAGTCCCTGAGCTGGAGAAGTTCAGGGTAGGGGGTAGGATATGCCAGTCACACCCTGTAACAGGTAGGGATTACTGCAAACTGGGAGAACCTGGCAGTCAGGTCCCCTTTGGTATGTTAAATAGGCACCATGGCCCTTTGTTCTGCTTTGAAACTTAAGAGTGTTGCTAGAACTCATCCTCTATGGTGTCAATTAGCTCATTAATGTCAGTTACCTGGTTACCTTTCAAGGTAAAAGGTAAGTATGTAATACCAGCATGGGAGGTGAGAGCAGGAAGATCAGATGTTCAGAATTATCCTCAGTTACTGAGTTGGAGGATAGCCTGGGCTACATGAGGTACTGTCACTGGTCCCCTCACCAAAGGGATTCTAGGATGATTTCCCATAATTTTTGCAAAATACTTACGTTAGATGAACCTGTACAAGCTTTTAGGTAATTAGTAAAAAATAGTGGAATTTTTGTTGGGCTTGATGTATTTACTATTGAGAATTAACTACATGGTACTGAACTTTTCCTATAGAAGTTTGATATATGTTTTCATATACACACTTGTTCATTTTTCTGATTTATTGCTTCCAATAAGAATTTGCACTTTATTTGGGTCCTGTTTGATTCTTATTAGTTTTATTCATGAATATTCTATCTTTCTCTCTGTGTGTTTTACTTCAAAGAGATAGCAGAAAGCAAAAATATGTTTTTAGACAGCTTGACAGGAAGCATAATTTTACAGACATTTCAATTAGAGAAACTCAAAATATTTCTTTTCTCAAAGAATGAATACGTGAAATAGTTTGAAAATATTTACCCCACTAATCTGGTCTTAAATCATACAGTTAATATTTTGGCAGTTCTACCTATTATCCATTTATTATTTGTTGAATGAAATTATGTGCAAGTCATTTAAGAGACATTGGTAAATAATATTGTAGAAAAAGCTTCCTGTGATGGTAGGAGTCTGTGTGTGCAGAATGGTTGGATGGTTATTGTTGTGGGAGCTCCATCCTATTAGCCAATGACATTTGGGGGTGACTTGCCCTATGGGTGTGGCTTTCTCTAAGTACAAACCAGATAAAACTGAGATGGTAGCCTCAGTAAACTGGAGTGTTTGGAGTCCTAGTAAACTGCAAAGGGGTTTGCGGTTGGTGCTCTTGACCCTTGGACAGAACCGCGGAACCAAGGCAACTGGATCAGCCACAGAGTCTGCTTTGTTCTGTATTCACGAGCCTGTCTTTCTTTGTACCCCTTAATAAATTGGTAAATAGGCTTTTGTGGGTTCTCACTTCAGGTTATTTCTTTTTATGTTTCATCTGATTTTGAATAATACCCTTTAATGGAAGAAGAGTACCCAAGGTGTTTTTAGTTGGCTAAATACTAATGATGCAGCCAATCATGGGGCACCCTGTGTACTGGGACGAGCCCTTCACAGAGAGTTTGCTATTTCTTAGCGCACCCTAATCAGTTCAGTGGTGAGGTCTCATTTTTACAGAAGAGCACACTGCCCAAATCATCCAGCGCAGGACTGCTCCTCCATACACGCACCCTGTGTGGGTATCCTCCGAAGACATTGCCTCCCAGAAATGGAACGTCAGGGAAGCATCTACAATCATTAATAGATTATTTCCTGAGCCTGGTTTCTACTGGCAGGGAGGAACTCATAGTCCTTCTAGATGAGAAAGGCAAAGAGCATCAATAGCTTTTACACCTCTTTTATACCGCATTTGCAAAATAATTTTTTAAAAGCAGGAGAAAATATAAAACTCTCCTATAGCCCCCCTCTCTCCCTCCCTACTTCCTACTCTCTCCCTCCCTTCTCCCTCTCCCTCCCTCTCCCTCCCTCCCCCCTCTGTTTCTCTCTCTCTCTCTCTTTCTCTTTTTCTCTCTCTCTCTCATACACTAACACATGCCATAGTGTGAGAATTCACAGAGTATTAGTTTTATAAAGGATCTGATTGCTCTTTCAAAGTCAGGAAAACTAAACTATGTTTATTTTATTTAAAATTAAGTGTTCTTTAGCTCTCAGATTTAAAATGCCAGCAAGACTGTCAACTTTAATAAAATCAAAACTATCAATTTCTAAAAATGTTTTTTCTAAACAAAATAAAAAGTTTAAAGAATTATGAAAAAAACATGCTGTTCCAATCACAAATAAAAAATGAGTATAACTCTTGTATGTTCCACTATGACATACAGAAATGTACCTCTTAAGACAAAAATCAATTCTGACCCGTGGGATGCTACACTACATTAATATAATCTTACAATTTAATATTATTTCTTACCAATGACAAACAATTGATTTGGGTTGTGGTTAAATATTTCTCCCCAGTCTTCCCAAACCATATTCTGAAATGAATATGAGACCATATACTTCTACTGCAGAACTTATTTTATGATATTATAATTAATGTCTACTACAGATAACACTAAGGTCATATGTATGTGTTCCCATTGAAGCTTCAAGCTACAACAGAGGACCTGGTTCACAATACAGGTAAGTGAGCTCCCCACCATTTATTTAGAGCTGTATAAAATAGGCATTAGTTGATAATAATTATCAATTGGAACATATTTAATTTAGTAATACATTTTACAGTCATATACTATTCTGCAACATGATAGTTACTAAGAACTTATTGAATTCAAGTTTTTGAATTGTTGAGGTATGAAACATATTATATGGCACTAAATATGTTGTCAGATTATTCTCAAATGAAGGAAGCCAATCCACTTATTTACCCCTTGCAGTAAGAAGCATTTTGAGATTTCCCATACATGAAACACTGAGCAGACAAAGGAAGGATTCATCTGAAGGAGCTTTTGTTCTTTAACAGCAGCAAATATGGAGGGGAACATAGAGTACCTATTTCTGCAAAAATGATGATTTGGGCTATAAAAACATGAGATGTTAGTGTATGTACATACAACATATGCTTACATTGTAAATATATACATACAGAGATGTTCTCAGGTATCTAAACACACACACACACACACACACACACACACACATGCTAGTATGTCTTTAAGAAAGGTGCATGTTCTAAGTCATTATGTTGCTTTGCTCACTGATACTGCTAGACCAATAATACGATTCTCAAATCATACATTTCATCTTCATGCTATTATTTTCTCTCTACTTAATAGTCAACGCACCAAAGCAGAAAAATGTAAGCCTCCTTCTTTTCCATCCTTACATTTCTTTTAAAAGAAACCAACATAGCACAAGAACGAGTGTTTAAACGTACCAACACAAAATTATTAAACCATGACTAGGATGAAATAGTCAATGTAGGTTCATACATTGAAGCTATTGACTACAAATTGATCCAACAATACATCAGTTGTCTTTCTATATGTGGGTCTTTGAGTCATAAATATTCCCTTGACACTGGCAGTTGAGGTGAACATATACAGTTCCTTTTCCTCTTGCTGCAGAAGAATTGATCAATATACTAACTTATCAATGTCCTAGCACACTAAAGCAAGGCAGGCTCCTAAAATAAATGTCTGTGGTTTTTGATGAGATTGACATTTCGCCTGCAGAAGTCATTCTCCCTCATTCCAGTGGGATGGTGGGCCTCTTGTTAATGGTTTTGGGGGCATAGTCCTCTGAGATATAAGAAGTTGTTGGCTGGCTTCCAAGGAAGTCATGGAATAAAAAGTCCCATTGGCTGGCATAGTCCCCTTTACAAGCTCACTCCATTTTATGCAGAACACATAGGTTCCACCTGGAACAGCAGTTCCGCTCTCTCTCTCTCTCTCTCTCTCTCTCTCTCTCTCTCTCTCTCTCTCCCACCCTTCCTCTCTTCCTTTCTTTCCCTTCTCTTTGTTTCTCTCCCCATCAATGGTTTTTATTTTTAAAAGAATTTACTATATACATACAATGTATACAATGTATTTTGATTATACCTACCACCAATTTTCCCATCCAACTCTTTCTAGATGTCCTCAATATCTTCCTCCCAAGTTAATACTTTCTTTTTTTATTTTTTAACACACCAAGTCCAATTGGCACTCCCTGGATGTGCCTAGTCACAGCAGCCTCTCAGCAGAAACCAAGGACAAAGAAAAAGAGCTACAGGAATTTGTTGGAAGTATCTAAACACCGATGTCAACAGAACTTAAATTTTTATGAGGAAAATTGAAATAAAGATACCTTACCTGTACTAACCAGAACTTCTGTTGCTCATGGGGGAGTGTAGTGCACAATTGATAGCACTTAGCCTCAGGCAAAAGTACCAAAAGAACCTTGGAAAGAGAAGACCATATTTTGGAAATCAAGGACAACATGCAAGTAGATTTTGTTCTTATTCTAGTTAAAATTTTTAAATCAAATTGTTAAAAATAAAATTAGATAACTGAACTTTGTTATGCCTAGAGCTAGCATTACCTAGTTCTTCTGTTGTCTGGTCCTCATACTCTTTGCTACTTTTCTGTTGGTTTGATAAAATACTACAGTCAATAGCATCTTAAGGAAGGGAGAATTTATTTTAGCTATGGCTTCAGTGGGATGAGTCCAGAATGACAAAACAGAGGCATGACAGCAAGTGGCAGCCATGACAGTAGGAGTAGGAGGCTCAGAGAACATATTTTTTGAGACAGGTTTTCTCTATAGCTTTGGAACCTGTCCTACAACTTGCTTTTTAGACCAGGCTGGTTTCAAACCTACAGAAATATCTGCCTGTCTCTGCCTCCCAAGTGCTGGGATTAACCACATGCATCCAGCTGCTTGTTCATTCCATAAGAAGCCCCTCCAATGCCCATTATCCTCTTGAAGTAATTGGTGCTTCCAGGAGTAGATGTGTCTCATTGTCATGAAAAATTCTAAGTTCTTAAGCATTTTAAATGCCATATTCTGAAGTCTTTGGAAGGTTTGAAGAATCTAGAAAATCTAACTAACCTGACTACAAGCTTGACTACTATAGATGACTATCTATTAACTTGTATTTCTTAATTATACATAACATTTTAAATAATTGCACAAACACAATACCTTAATAAAGACCAGAAATATACATATAACAAAATTGACCTTAAATTTGAATCAATAAGCCGGGCGGTGGTGGCGCACGCCTTTAATCCCAGCACTCGGGAGGCAGAGGCAGGCGGATCTCTGTGAGTTCGAGGCCAGCCTGGTCTACAAGAGCTAGTTCCAGGACAGGCTCTAAAAAAGCTGCAGAGAAACCCTGTCTCGAAAAACCAAAAGAAAAGAAAAAAGAAAAAAAAAATTTGAATCAATAAACCAAGATCCACACCAATGCAAAGTATTCATCTGTATATCATATCCCCCTTTAATGTTTGTAAACAGACTTTTATAAACAATATTTGGGAATGTGAGCATGGTTATCTCCACTCCAAACTGCTTCCTGCTTTTTTTTGGGTGAAGTAATTTTGGGGTTTGCAGAGACCTTGCAGAGGGTCTTGTTCCATCAAACCAGTTTAGTCTGGAAGGAATCCACAGGTTCTCATCTGTGGAAACAAAAGAGGAACCTCTTTTCCAAAGCAACATATCATTAGACCCAAATTTTGAAGTCAAGATATCTTTAAAATAATGTTGATTTAGCTTACAGCCCATACAATGAAATGTCTCTTTGTACTTAGCTTGTTCACAGTCAAATACAAAGACAACATAGTAGCATACATAATCCATACTCTCTGTGTATTTTCCATCTTTATGTAGCTTATTTTTCTTTACTCCTTTAATCTATGATGGTTTGTACCCTTTGTATTACTTAATTGTCTCTCTAGAGACTTTGCTTCTTTTTATAACTATCTGAACTCTTCTTCTTCTCTCTCCCAAGCCCATGTACATTTTTGAACACACTGTGTCTCATTTAGGGGTCTTTTATGTCTGAATCTGTCCTATTGTGTATTTGTACTACTTTTCTGTCCAGGAGCACTTAAGTGGCATGGCTGGGACTAAGGCTGCTTTGCTTTTGGCTCTGCCCAGTTCAACATGGTGGATGTCCACTCAGCATCAGCCTTGTGAGTCATGCTCACAGCTCATTTCCAGGCACACCATGGGTGTATGTTACCTTTAAGGAAGTTGTAGCACTTTGCTCACAAACCCTATTCAAATACTCAGTCTCCTGAAAGAGCCAGAACTGTTCATGCAGCTAGCACAAACCAGGAAGCCTTTTTAAAAGAACCACACAGTTTTTGCTGCTATTACTGAGTGAGGAAGCCTTCTCTTAAAGAAATTGTGCCTCTGTTTGCTTCTAACAAAGAAAATCTGAAAAAATACAGCTACCAAGAAGTCATGCTTAACCTGTTCTTTTGTGTCTAGAAATTCTTTTCAAGCTCTCTCAGGTTTTATGTGGATGTAGTTTGCCCACATTGGTGCACCAATTTGTAGTCGGAGGCTACTTGTTCATTCTAAGCCACCCAGACCTAAAATAATCATACAAAATTGTATTAATTAAAACACTGCTTGGCCTGTTAGTTTATGCTTATTTCTAGCTAGTTCTTATATCTTAAATTAACCCATCTCTGCTAATCTGTGCATTACCATGAGGTCATGCTCTATCAGCAAGGTTCCAGCAGGCTCCCCATGGGCATTGTACTCCTTCAGCGGCGACATGGCATCTCTCTGACTCCACCTACTCTCCCTCTACATCTCTACTCGGATTTACCACCTGACTTTACTCTGTTAAGTCATTGGCCAAAAACAGCTTTTTTATTAAACAAATGGAAATAAAACATATTCATAGCATACAGAGGGGAAGCCCACATCGTACCACTACCCAAGAACACATTTTGAGCTGCAAGCATAAAGCAATGAAAGTAAATGAAGTGATATGGACTCTTTTATCTTTCAAAACCCATCTCCAGGAATATCCCTACCTCCTGAAATTCTCCAAACAGTGCACCAAATGGGGTGACCATTGACATGACACATTGGCCCTCTCTCAGCTTTGGGGAATTTGTCCTTTTTCTCCCTCTGGTGTTCATTCTGAGACAGATTTTAGTTCACATGTGAAAGTAAAAGACAGCACTGATCTGTTACTCGAGTCTGGGGTCTCAGGTCTGATCCTTGATCACCAAGCCACTGAACTGAAAAGAAAAAAGGATTGAATTGCTGTGAACTGAGCAGCTTGTCATATCTTTTTGTAAGTTTTTTCCAAGGAAGGAAGAGAGCAATAGCCTCTCTGAGTATATAGTTTCCTCTTTCCAAAAACGGGCATCAGCTTTGCCTCATGGGACTGATGTAAACACTAATGGAAGTCATATGTGGAAGGCACAAGCTTGCCACATAGCAGCACCCCAACCCCAGCCAAAGGTATTTCTAGCATTGTAGCATGAGGTGTCATATTGATATTATGGACACCACTCTATGTCAAGGATGTTTCAAGGTCGTATTATGGAGTATGGTGGTACTTCCTGCTCATGTGCCTCTGAAAAAGGACTGATCCTGTTGTATGTACTGATCAAGGAACTTCCTGTCTTCCAGAAACATCTCTACTGCTGCTGAACCAGCGACCGCTTCTCCCAGGGGGTGGGTGCCAGACGTACGTTGACCCAGGGTGTAGCATAAGCAGCCTTTCTCCCCTTGCAGGACTTTAGCGCACACACAGAGAAGCCATCCCCTACTGTTTTCACAATCCTCTTCCTTGTCAGGGCTCCCTCTGTCTTCTCCCCTGAGCTATTTTGAGAGGCAGCAAATCACATTATTTCAGCAAGTACAAGCTTTCACCCTAACATTTCAAAAAGATTGATGTTCATATTAATTATGGGCCAACTCTGTCTCTCCTACCCAGGAGCTCTTTTATTATTTCGTTTCCTGCTGCAAACGTCTTTATTCATTTTAAAGCTACCTCTTTGTCAGTTTTCAGATTGTAGACAGTTTCTGGAGATAGAGTGCAAATTGTGGAAACTGTCACAACCACGATGTAAACGTTCGGTGACTTTTCTCAAATCAGATTTAATGACAGTACCATTTTACATGTACGCTGTCACAGAGCCTGCTAGTTGAATCCAGAGACATCTCACAAATATGTTTGTAAACATCTAGCTACATATGCATTCAGCTGCTGAGAAATAAACACACCATCATGAGTATGGAGGAATAAATATGTTCACACCTCTGCAGTTGGTTCACTTGCTGTTCATCACCCCTCTGTCCTGTGTTCTTTTTTTTTTAACATGTTTCTTTTTTTTAAAGGTTTACTTGCATATTTTAATGTACATGAGTGCTCCATCTACATGTTCACCTACAGGCCAGAAGAGGGCATCATATCTCATTACAGATGGTTGTGAGCCACCATGTGTTTGCTGGGAATTAAACTCAGGACCTCTGGAAGAGGAGCCAGTGTTCTTAACCATTGAACCATCTCTCCAACCTTGTCCTCTGTTCTTTAGACTTAGTAAGCTCTGGATGACATACTAGCAACATCCCTTCTGCCTGTGACCAACTGAAAGGACCACCCTGTTGCTTTCTTCTCTATTTGTATTCCTTGGGCCTAATTTTACTCTTTCCCATTTCACTCAAAACATTATCTGAAATCATTTACATATCTTCTTTGGTGATCTTTATAAAAACTTTATCAGTTCCAATTGCAGTTACATTTAAGGAGATTTGATTTTACCCTGAAGGCAATGGAAAGATAGTGACCTGCTGGTTGATTTGTATCTGAGGAAAGAATGATGGGTGATGTATAGGTATATATGGTGTGTTCACAGCAGAGTTGGAAACTAGGACTGAATCAAAGGAACTGATTTGTGACTGGAAGGGGCCAGTGGCGGGATACTGGGAAAGATTGGGCAGAATGGGATTTTCAGCTACAGAGACAGGGGACAGGCATGTTTACCACAAGGCTGGGTATTAGGTGCCCTTTGGAGAACTGCCTTACCCTGTCCTGGGTGCAGAATGTATGATCATAAAGATGGGGGCCGAACTGGAGTCTGAGAGGAAGAAGGTCCTTTGGAAGGGAGTGAGGAAAAGATTTCATTGCTGTGATTAAGCAGGAGAGAAATTCGGTGGCTTAAACCATGAAAAGGAGAAAAGGCAAAACCAGTTTTGAGCAGCTTTTATAAATTTAACAAGAAGAGCAAAGAAAACTCTGTGGCCAAGGGGAACGGGGGTCAAGTATAGAGGGTGTTTGTTTTGTAAGAGGAACAATATGCGAGTGTGATTAATAGATTGCAGGAAGCCTGAGGATGAGAAACAATAATGGGGAAAGAAAGAATCCACAGTTATTTTTTAAGGTGTATGAGTTCAAGGGAATTGAGACGGTGGGAGAGATAAAGGGACAGAGAGAAAGGGAGGAGGAAGTAGGGCAAGTGGCCATCTGCTCATAGTGTTGGAAGGGAACTAATGCCTTAAGACTGTGAACTTTAAGCTATACTAAATATACTTATATAACAAGGGTTAGTGCTACATAGAGCATGTGCATTTGCAGAGTCCCTCGGGTTGTAGTTCACATTGGGTCCTAAACTAGACGTAGCACTAGGCTTTGTAGCTGAACTCTGCTTCAGCGACATATGGAAAATGGAAATGTAAAAGGCCCTGGTACATAGCCAGGCAGTGGCAGCATACTCCTTTAATCCCAGCACTGGAGAGGCAGAGGCAGGTGGATCTCTGTGAGTTCCAGGCCAGCCTGGTCTCCAGAGCAAGTTCCAGGACAGGCTCCAAAGCTACAGGGAAACCCTGTCTCAAAAAACCAAAAACCAAACCAAACCAAATGAAACAAAAAAGACCATGGTACAAAGATGTTGAACTTTTAAATTTATTCATATTGGTAATTTTTCTATGAATGTGACAAAGACAGAAACAGGCTACTTTCAAAGGAGAATGAGGTGAAAGGCCATGACGCACATGCTGGACAAGGAGGGATCAGGAACAAGTGCTGACTCATGAGATGATGACTGAGTTCAGTTACCTGCTGAGTCATTGGAAGGCACCAGAAAAAGTAAAAAAGGTTCTATCTAGATCACAGCTGGTTTAAATATGGGATCTTAGAAACTAAAGAATTGCTAAGTATGGAAAAGTCCAGCATAACTGTGTTAGGCATGCACAAATATTAATTAAAACATGTATTATATATATTTATATATGCATATATAAAAGCATACAATACAAAATACATATTTTTATACATGTATATCATACAGAAACCAAATCTTATTTTTATACTGTCATATTATTCTCCTCTCCCTTTACCTACCTCTACTCTAGTCTTGGGTGCTATTATCAATCACCATGAGGATATATTTTTAAATAAATTACATTTATGAAGATATTTATGTATATTAATTTATTCAAATAGTGTGAGTATTGTGGGGGGCATGTGGGATGTCTGTTCCATGGTGCACGTATGAAGGTCAGAGAACAATTGACAAGAATCAGCCTTTTGTTTCCACCATTTGGGTCTTGGGCATTGAACTCAAATTATCATGCTTGACTTTTTACTTTTTTCCATTCACTCTTCAAAAATCTGATGCTTGAGTACAGAAATCCAACTTCATTTTTTCTTCACTTTGTTTTCTGTCTTTTAAATGATGTAAATTGACTCATAATTGCTAAAATATTTTGTTTCCTTCTTGAGATCTCAGGCCAATAGTCACATTCTCGGTAGTGAGAACTGTGGGCATTCATTCCTTGCTCCTGGACATAAACATGGTTAGTTCCTCACCATATCACATGTCTATATCTGTAGGTTTTCATATATGTCTGTGGCCATAGTCAGCATGGCATCCTATTCAGTTCAAGATGATGCTTTTATTTTTATTTAAATAATGTAACAATGGGAAATAATGCCAAATGATAGCTCTCCGGATATCAGAATATGCATTTTTCTTTCTTTTTATGAAAATAACGTAATTTGCATCCATTGCCCTTTCTAAATGTTACCCAGCACTTCCTTGTTCCTGGAATAAATCCTGCTTGATCAGGAGATGTTCTCTTACTTGGTTTTCAGTTGCATTATCTCCGTGTTGATATCCTGGGAATATCTTAAACAGAATTTTGAATCAGAATTTAAATGTTACAACCTTGGGAATGAGAAAACAGGGCTAGTACTGACAACTGTCTCTAAGGGAAGCTGGTGCTTGACAGAGAATCCTGAGAATCCTACTTCTCATTTTCTACAGTGGTGAGATATGTAATTAATAAATCATTGAATAGATAAAGCATTGGGTTGAGTGTGTTATTTTAAACTATAAAACAACAACAGAACAATTAATACCAGAAGAGTAAATTGTCTGAGGGAA
Source organism: Arvicola amphibius (assembly GCF_903992535.2). NCBI lineage: Eukaryota > Metazoa > Chordata > Mammalia > Rodentia > Cricetidae > Arvicola > Arvicola amphibius. The sequence goes on from NC_052048.2 coordinate 93,399,286, forward strand.
AAAACAAGATTAAATTAGCCAGCATTTAAAATGAATACAGGGAGCTAATACTTAAACAATATGTAGAGCTAAAAACTTGAGGCATGAGTTTCTGTTTTGGAAATGTGGGAGACGACTGAAGTTTTTAAATCCTTGGCGAGCTAAGGTGCTCCAGTGACAGAGTCTTTGCCTGGCATGTACAAGGGCCTGGGGTGGATGCCCAAGACTGCTAAAGCTTTTCAAACACTTCTAAGATACATTGAATGCCAAATACAATGAACATATAAAGAACTGGGGTGATAGACTTTAACTTTGCTTTTATCGTTCTTTATTGATTAATTTATAATCATGAAAACATTGCTTTATTACGTTTAAATGTTTAAGAATCCCTTCTTCACAGTACGTCTATATTCTTCCTCACTACATATTTGCCATTTGATTTTTTTTTTTGGTCATCACAGCATTTTACGGATAAATTTTCCTTAAAATAATTTCTGAACATCTGCATGTTTATCGCTTCAAAAACATAATCCATCCCAGATGTTTCTGTCTGGCTCTGCGCCCAGAGATACTAATGGAATTATAATGAACGAGGTCTTGAACAAATGTATTTTCAGTCTGGCTGTGCTTTCCATCTTAGATTTTACTGAGAGCAACGACAGAGTGGGATTAAGTAAAACTGCTGGGGGCCTCAGCCACTTATCTGAGCATCTGGTCGGTGCTATTCTCTTCAGTTCCTGACCGAAGATCCAAGTTTGCCCTTAGTTCATATTCTGTTGTTACATAAGATTATGCCTGGGTTTATAGAGAATATTAAAGCTCTATTGCTCTCTGTCCATCATGGTAAGCATCTCATGGGATCTTGTATTCCAAGGCTTTGACTTCACCATATATTCTTGCAGCTACACTTTTAACTTCTCCAACCTTAGAATGATCAGAGAAGAAAAGAATATAACTGCTGAAAATATATTTATTCCAATATTTATCAAAGAACATTGAGTATTGTTTTCATTGTTCAGAACTGTTCTTTGACATTTCTTACACTATAAAATGCTTTCTCAGGACTTCCCTCTCATCCTTTCTACCTCCTGCCAGGCCCTATCTGATCCCTCTCTTCCCTACAAGCCACGTTCCCATATTTATGTCTGTTTATTTTATGTCATGAACCACTGAGCTTAAATAGTCTTGTCTGTGTAACTGTGAGCTTAGAGCTATTCTTCAGAGCTGGGAGAGTATACAACTAAAGACAATGACTCCCTGTCTCACAGAATCTATCAATGATCAATAAGAGCTGCGGTTTTCCAACAATGAATGGTTGTTTCCAGGGCCATGCGGTGTGATATTTTGATTGTATTCTGACAATAAGGTTTGCTTTGAATCAGAGAGTTGAACTAGCCACTTGCTGACCAAAATTAACTGGAGAGGATTTGGAGGACTAAGGAAAGATAGAGAGGCAGGAAGTAGTAGGCAGGGCAGAGAGAAGACCTCAGTCCTTTTGGATAAAGGAATGAAAAGATAGGATGTTATTGGTCATTCAGATTCTTACCCCAATATCTGACTCCTGGTTCTTATTGATAAAGAACATTCTTCTACAAATAACTATAGACACTATATGTGCATGAATCAATGATTATGTCATGCCTAGATGGTGGCATTTTGGAAGCCTTCTCCCTCTCTTCCGGCACTTTCTTACTTCTAGCCTTTTTTCCTGAAATATTTCCTGGGCCCTGGAGAGGGTAGTAAAATGTTCTTCCAGGACTGGGTTGGTGACTGGGCTTGAATAATGCATAGGTGAGCACATCTTATCTCAAGGTTGGTGGACTTTGAAGTTTGTAGGATTCACATTTCGGTTACACCATTGATGTCTTTGCTACGGCAGCGTTTTGCATAGCACTGACCAGTACTTTGAGAGCTAACCAGCATAGAGAAAGTTTCCAGCTCACAGAACCATTGTTAAGCAGTATTTAATTCTGAATTTTCTTGATATATTATCTAAGTTACTTTGCAGCTTATTAGTCATATAATGATTTGTTAAAATAAAATTTCTACACATTGGTGATGGAATTGTAGAAAGTGCCTCTCAAAGACACTACCTGCAGCTCGGTAAAACCAGTCTCCAGACAGTGTCTTTCTTGTAGAAATTCTGCTTATTTTTCTTATTTAAATCTGATACCAGGTAATAACAAAGAGAACCAGGCACTGACTTATGGTGGATTTCTCCTTTAGTTCTTTTTTTTTTTCAAAGTAGATTAAAAACAGTTTTTTTGGTTTATTTTCTTATATTTAAAAATTTCCATCTCCTCCCCTTCTCCTCCCCCTTCCCTCCCCTCCTCCTCCCCCTTCCCTCCCCTCCTCCTCCCCCTTCCCTCCCCTCCCCTCCCCTCCACCCATACACCCCTCCCTCCCTCTCCAGGCCAAGGAGCCATCGGGGTTCCCTACTCTATGTTAAGACCAAGGTCCTCTCAACTCCCCCCAGGTCCAGGAAGGTGATCAACCAAGCTGAGAAGGCTCCCACAGAGCCCGTCCCTGCAGAAGAATCAAAGCCCAGCGCTTTGTCCTTGGCTTCTCAGTCAGCCTCAACTGTCGGCCACATTCAGAGAGTCCAGGTTGGTCTCATGTTCCATAAGTCCCATTCCAACTGGAGTTGGTGATCTCCCGTTAGTTCTGTCCCACCGTCTCCATGGGTGAATGCAACCCTCACGGTCCTGACTTTCTTTCTCATGTTCTCTCTCCTTCTGCTCCTCATCAGGACCTTGGGAGCTCAATCCGGTGCTCCAATGTAGGGCTCAGTCATTTTCTTCATCTATCGCCAGGTGGAGGTTCTTCTTATTATCTTCTCAAGGATCCCGAATTATAGGCTTTATGTCCTTTAATTATGGCTAGAAACCGATTATGAGTGAGTACATCCCATGTTCATCTTTTTGGGTCTGGGTTACCTCACTCAGAATAGTGTTTTCTATTTCTTGAATTTGCATGCAAAATTCAAGATGTCATTGTTTTTTACCGCTGAGTAGTATTCTAACATGTATATATTCCACAGTTTCTTCATCCATTCTTCCACTGAAGGGCATCTAGGTTGTTTCCAGGATCTGGCTATTACAAATAATGCTGCTATGAACATAGTTGAACAAATGCTTTTGTAGTATGATTGGGCATCTCTTGGGTAGATTCCCAAGAGTGGAATTGCTGGGTCCCAGGGTAGGTTGATCCTGAATTTCCTGAGAAACCACCACACTGCTTTCCAAAGTGGTTGCACAAGTGTGCATTCCCACCAGCAATGGATGAGTGTACCCCTTACCCCACAACCTCTCCAGCAAAGGTTATCATTGGTGTTTTGGATTTTAACAAATCTGACAGGTGTAAGATGGTATCTCAAAGTTGTTTTGATTTGCATTTCCCTGATAGCTAAGGAGGTTGAGCATGACCTTAAGTGTCTTTTGGGCATTTGAACTTCTTCGGTTGAGAATTCTCTGTTCAGTTCAGTGCCCCATTTTTTAATTGGGTTAATTAGCTTTTTAAAGTCTAGTCTCTTGAGTTCCTTATATATTTTAGAGATCAGACCTTTGTCAGTTGCAGGGTTGGTGAAGATCTTTTCCCAGTCAATAGGCTGCCTTTGTGTCTTAGTGACAGTGTCCTTTGCTTTACAGAAGCTGCTCAGCTTCAGGAAGTCCCATTTATTCAATGTTGCCCTTAATGTCTGTGCAGCTGGGGTTATACGTAGGAAACGGTCTCCTGTGCCCATTTGTTGTAGAGTACTTCCCACTTTCTCCTCTATCAAGCTCAATTTGTTCAGATTAATATTGAGGTCTTTAATCCATTTGGACTTGAGTTTTGTGCATGGTGATAGATATGGATCTACTTTCATTTTTCTACAGGTTGATATCCAGTTATGCCAGCATCATTTGTTGAAGATGCCCTCTTTCTTCCATTGTGTACTTTTGGCTCCTTTATCAAAAATCAGGTGTTCATAGGTTTGTGGTTTAAGATCTGGGTCTTCTATACGATTCCATTGGTCGACTTCTCTGTTTTTATGCCAATACAAAGTGTTTTCAATACTGTAGCTCTGTAATAGAGTTTGAAGTCAGGGATGGTAATGCCTCCAGAAGTACCTTTATTGTATAAGATTGTTTTTGCTATCCTGGGTTTCTTGTTTTTCCATATAAAGTTGATTATTGTCCTCTCAATATCTGTGAAGAATTTTGAAGGAACCTTGATGGGGATTGCATTGAATCTATAGATTGCTTTTGGTAGAATTGCTATTTTTACTATGTTGATCCTCCCAATCCACAAGCAAGGGAGATCCTTCCATTTTCTGGTATCCTCTTCAATTTCTTTCTTCAAAGACTTAAAGTTCTTGCAAATAAATCCTTCACTTCCTTGGTTAGAGTTACTCCCAGATATCTTATGCTATTTGTGGCTATTGTGAAAGGTGATACTTCTCTGATTTCCCTCTCTGCTTCCTTATCCTTTGTGTATAGGAGGGCGACTGATTTTTTGGAGTTGATTTTGGAACCTACCATGTTACTGAAGGAGTTTATCAGCTGTAGGAGTTCTTTGGAGTTTTTGGGGTCACTTATGTACACTATCATATCATCTGCAAATAATGAAAGTTTAACTTCTTCCTTTCCAAATCGAATCCCCTTGATTCCCTTAAGTTGTCTTATTGCTATTGCTAGAACTTCAAGCACTATATTGAAGAGATAAGGAGAGAGTGGACAGCCTTGTTGTGTTCCTGAATTTAGTGGGATGGCCTTGAGTTTCTCTCCGTTTAATTTGATGTTAGCTGTCGGCTTGCTGTAAATAGCCTTTATTATATTTAGGAATGACCCTTGTATCCCTAATCTCTCCAAGACCTTTATCATAAAGGGGTGCCGAATTTTGTCAAATGCTTTTTCAGCATCTAATGAGATGACCATATGGTTTTTTTCCTTCAGTTTATTTATATGATGGATTACATTGATAGATTTTCGTATGTTGAACCAGCCCTGCATCTCTGGGATGAAGCCTACTTGATCGTAGTGGATAATTTTTCTAATGTGTTCTTGGATTCGGTTTGCCAGTATTTTATTGAGAATTTTTGCGTCAATGTTCATGAGTGAGATTGGCCTGTAATTTTCTTTCTTAGTTGAGTCTTTGTGTGGTTTAGGTATCAGGGTAACTGTAGCTTCATAGAAGGAATTTGGCAGTGACTCTTGTGTTTCTATATTATGAAATACCTTAAGGAGTATAGGTATTAGGTCTTCTTGGAAGTTCTGGTAGAATTCCGCATTGAAACCATCTGGTCCTGGGCTCTTTTTGGTAGGGAGGTTTCTGATAACAGTTTCTAATTCTTTGCGACTAACAGAACTATTTAGAGCATTTACCTGGTCCTGGTTTAACTTTGGTATATGGTATTTATCTAAAAAACTGTCCATTTCTTTTACATTTTCCAATTTTGTGGCATACAGGCTTTTGTAGTAAGATCTAATGATTCTCTGAATTTCCTCTGTGTCTGTGGTTATGTCCCCCTTTTCATTTCTGATCTTATTAATTTGTGTGTTCTCCCTCTGCCGTTTGATTAGTTTGGCTAAGGGTTTGTCAATCTTGTTGATTTTCTCCAAGAACCAGCTTCTTGTTCCATTGATTCTTTGGATTGTTTTCTGTGTTTCTATTTTGTTGATTTCTGCCCTCAGTTTGATTATTTCCAGTCTTCTACTTCTCCTAGGTGAGTCTGCTTCTTTTTTTTCCCAGAGCTTTCAGGTGTGCTGTTAAGTCACCAATGAGTGCTTTCTCTGTTTTCTTTAAGTGGGCACTTAGTGCTATGAACTTTCCTCTTAGCACTGCTTTCATTGTGTCCCATAGGTTTGAGTATGTTGTGTCTTTGTTTTCATTAAATTCAAGAAAGACTTTAATTTCTTTCTTTATTTCTTCCTTGACCCAGGTGTGGATCAGTAGTTGACTGTTCAGTTTCCATGAGTTTGTGGGCTTTCTGGGGGTAGCATTGTTGTTGAATTCTAATTTTAATCCATGGTGATCCAATAAGACACAGGTGGTTACTAATATTTTTTTGTAACTGTGGAAGTTTGCTTTGTTACCAAGTATATGGTCAATTTTCGAAAAGGTTCCATGAGCCGCAGAGAAGAAGGTATATTCTTTCCTATTTGGGTGGAATGTTCTATAGATGTCTGTTAAGTCCATTTGGTTCATTACCTCCATTAAGTCTTTCAATTCTCTGTTAGGTTTCTGTCTGATTGACCTGTCCATTGGTGAGAGAGGAGTGTTGAAGTCTCCAACTATTAGTGTGTGTGGTTTGATGGCTGCCTTGAGTTCTAGAAGTGTTTCTTTTACATAAGTGGGAGCTTTTATATTAGGGGCATAGATATTCAGGATTGAGACTTCATTCTGAAGGATTTTTCCTGTTATGAGTATAAAGTGTCCCTTTCCATCACTTCTGATTGATTTTAGTTTGAAGTCAACTTTGTTAGAAATTAGTATGGCCACACCTGCTTGTTTCTTAGGTCCATTTGCTTGATAAACCTTTTCCCAACCCTTTACTCTGAGTAGGTGTCTGTCTTTGTGGTTGAGGTGTGTTTCTTGTAAACAGCAGAATGTTGGATCCTGTTTTCGTATCCAATCTGTTAGCCTGTGCCTTTTTATAGGTGAATTGAGTCCATTGTTATTAAGTGATATTAATGACCAGTGGTTATTAACTGCGGTCATTTTTTTGTAGTAGAGTTTGTGTGTTTCCCTTCTTCTAGTTGTGCTGGTGAAGGGTCGCTAGATGCCTGAGTTATTGTGGGCATTGTTGGACTCCTTGGTTCGTGATTTTCCTTCTATTACTTTCTGCAAGGCTGGATTTGTGGCAACGTATTGTTTAAATCTGTTCTTGTCCTGGAATATCTTGTTTTCTCCATCAAAGGTGAATGCAAGCTTTGCTGGTTATAGTAGTCTAGGCTTGCATCCATGTTCCCTTAATGTCTGTAGCACATCTATCCAAGCTCTTCTGGCTTTCATGGTTTCCATTGAGAAATCAGGTGTAATTCTGATAGGTTTCCCTTTATATGTTACTTGACCTTTTTCCTTTGCAGCTCTTAATATCTGTTCTTTATTCTGTATGTTTTACGTTTTGATTATTATATGATGTGGGGATGCTTTCTTTTGATCCAGTCTATTTGGTGTTCTGTAGGCTTTTTGTACCTTCATAGGAACAGCCTTCTTTAGTTTGGGGAAGTTTTCTTCAATAATTTTGTTGAATATGTTTTCTGGGCCTTTGAGTTGTAATTCTTCTCCTTTTTCTACCCCAATTATTCTTAGGTTTGGTCTTTTCATGGTGTCCCAGATTTCCTGGATGTTCTGTGTTAAGAATTTGTTAGATTTGTTTTGTTCTTTAATCTGTGAATTTATTTCCTCTATAGTATCTTCAGAGTCCGAGATTCTTTCTTCCATCTCTTGTATTCGGTTGGAAAACACTTGTCTCTGAAGTTTCTGTTTGTTTATTCAGAGTTTCCATTTCCAGTCTTCCCTCAGATTGTGTTTTCTTCATTACCTCCATTTCATTTATCAGGTCTTGTACTGTTTCCCTTACCTGTTTGATTGCTTTTTCTTGTTTTTCTTGTTTTTCTTGGGTATCTTTGAGAGATTTATTTATTTCGTCTACCTTTTTGTTTGTCATCTCCATTTCTTTATGGCAGTTTTTTACCTCCTGTTTAAGGTCCTCTATTATTTTCATAAAGTACTGTTTAAAGTCGGTTTCTTCTATATCTTCTGGAGTAGGGTGTTCAATTCTTGTTGTTTCGGGATGTCTGGATTGTGGTGATGTCATGTTGCCTTTCATGTTGTTGGAGGAGTTCTTGCATTGGCGCCTGCCCATCTCTTCCTTCAAATGGAGCCGGGAGGTGCTTGGTGTCTTAGACCAATCTTTGCTGTGACTGAATCTGGTTGGATCTCCTCAGTGCCCTAACAGGAGCTATTCCTTGCGGCAGAATCTGAAGAAGCCCTCACTCCCTTGCAGGAATCCTCAGACCTGCCTGGAGGCCAGAGTCTGACCCCTTTGGGTGGATGGCCTTAGTAGGGGAGCAGGACTCCTGAAAACACTGGGGAAAACTTGGGAGAAGCAGGGACGTGAGAAACAAAGACAAGCCTGCAGAGGGAGCTGGGGGAGGGGGTCTGTGCTCTCTTCCAGGGCAGGTTGCCCCAGGGTCGTACTCACTCACCAGTCCAGATGGAACTCCACTGCACAGGATCAGGGATTCCAGGCAGCCCAGGGAAGCCGCCAGGACAAAAGGGTCAAGGTGGGGGCAGGGCAGGATGGAAAATCACACAGCGAATCTGGCAGCACAATCTGAAGGAGCCTGTACTCCCTTGCAGGAATCTTCAGACCTGCCTGGAGGCCAGAGTCTGACCCCAGTCCAGATGGAACTCCACTGCACAGGCAGATTAAAAACTCTTTAAGAACAGAAGTGAACTCTAAATCCTCCTTGAAATTCTTTTAATTACTCCGTATGTAGTATAACTTCTGGAAACATTATTGCTGAGTTCACTTTCTATGGCTAAGGATCTCACTGATTTTGAGATTGGCTTCATTTGTATATATAGTGAAGCAGACATTGCTTCCCTCATCTTTGAAAGGTTGTGGACTCCAAGTGTTCATGGAGATGAGGCTGCAAAACCATCTAATAGCCTAAAATGTAGAGAAAGAAAAATAGACATATATGAAGTTAGGTCAAGCAGAAGAACACAGGTTCTATGTTTTAGAGAGGAAAACGTCAGATAAAATATTTCATTTTTTTGTTTACCAGTTTAATAGGAAAAGAGTGAACTCCCTGGTTTCTTGCATACAAAGGGAGTTTACAACCATATGTAGGCTATTCTACATGCATTCCCTCTATGAAGTAAAATTGGTAGTTCGATTACAGACTGTAGAAAGCATTCTTTGAGATGTAGTCTACGAAAGTTTGCATATCTTCACCAAAGACCATTCACAGTATGGGGTGCTTACATATTTCTACAGAAGGCCCTTTCCCTTCGTGTCTCCTGTTATATAGCTTATACCCAAATTTCCAATAAACAAAAGCAATGCACCCCAAGGCCCCAAAGCAAAAGAGCCAATGCTAAACAGACTCTGGGCAGTTATCATAACCATAAGGCAAAAGAGTTAAGATTATTATAATTAAAACATTAAAGGACTCTGTGGAAAAAATAGAACGCATGTGTAAATACGTGGGAAATCTTATCCAAGAGATGAAAACTGTAAGAAAATGTCAAATGGAAGAGAGGAATTAAATACAGCAGCGGGAGTAAGGCAAGGCATTAAATAATTCATCAGTAGGCACCAAACTTAAGGGCTAGAAAAATTCATGAATTACCCAATTTAATTTACTTGAACTAAAAAACAGCCAGAAAAGGAAATACAAAAATAAAACTAAACAAAGCATCACAATACTGAAAAATAGCACCCAAGGGTCTAACATTTATGTGATTTGTGTAATTTCTGTCATGAAGACAAAAGAACACTAATGGGTCCTTAGAGTACTCGGCGACAAGACTGATAATTTCTCCAAAATAACAAATGGTATAAATCCATGCTTACAAACAACTCAAGGACTTTTAGAAGGATAAAATAAAAATGCTCATACATGTACATATGCATACACATGCATGTGCACATCTATGAATGTACGTGTGTTCACATGTGTACAGACATGATCAGACTGCGGGAAACCAGGCTTTCTCTTTGATTTCCTGTGTTGCTGCAAGACTCCCCTACAGGTTCTTCTGGTATGACATGTCATGCTAACATTCATTTCCCCCACCAGAGGCCAAAGTAGTATGACCTCCAATTCTTTTACCTTTTCATACCTTGAATGTTAAATCCCTCAACCTGTCACAAAATACATCTTTTTCTCTATAATTTTAGATGCTTTAGCTGCTTTCTTGCAGTAATGCAAAGCTGACCAGCACAAAGGAGAAATGAAGCGTAGTGGGGATTACACAGAGTTACCAAAAATGAATATCTAGCCCAAAAGATGTCAGACAGCTAATGGGAAAAACAGAGAACATGCGAAAAAGTCAATTTGGTGATGACAGTTGTGTCATTTCATAGGCAAAGCTGAAAGTTACAACTTACGACAGAAACTAAAAGGAGATATAACAAATGTAAGACCCAACTATTGATGTCTGTAAAAAAATGTTATTTTAGGTATAAATATGGAGGTAGGTTAAATTTTAAAATTATGAAGAAAGATAGCATGCTAACATCAATCAAAAGGAAGTTAAGGTGAGGCCAGATGGTAGAACACATCCCTGGTATGCATATAAAGCCCTGCATTTAGGATACCCTCTCTCTCTCTCTCTTCTCTCTCTCTCTTTCTCTCTCTCTCTCTCTCTCTCTCACACACACACACACACACACACACACACACACAGAGAGAGAGAGAGAGAGAGAGAGAGAGAGAGAGAGAGAGATGCACTCAGGACACCTGGGCTAGAGATGTCACATGACAATAAAGGTGTCAGTTGATCCAGAAGGCATTCTCTGAGTGTAGACTTATTCAGAATCAGAGCTTGGAGTACAAAATGCAAAATTAAGTAGCTGAAAGAAAAGCCCACCATTTAAATTAGAGATGTCAGCAACAATTTCTCCACAAACCAAGTGGAAAGAGAATTAGTTACACTACAGTACACTTGAATGATGCTATCAGTCAATATGCTCTAGATGACATGAAAAATTCAGTATTTAAACATCATCAGGAGACTTATTATTCTCAACTGAAAATGTCACATTTACAAAATGAATTGGAAAATAAATGATAGCACATTGAATAGAACTGAAACAATACATTTTTAAAATTTGACCATATATATGGATTTAAGTACAAGTCACTGACACCAGTTATTTGGGGAAACTTCTAAATATTATAAAATTAAAAACTACAGCCAGGCAGTGGTGGCGCATGCCTTTAATCCCAGCACTCGGGAGGCAGAGGCAGGCGGATCTCTGTGATTTCGAGGCCAGCCTGGTCTACAAGAGCTAGTTCCAGGACAGGCTCTCAAAAAGCTGCAGAGAAACCCTGTCTCAAAAACCAAAAAAAAAAAGAAAAAAAATTAAAAACTACAATTCTAAATATCATATAAATTAAAAAAGAAACAAAAAATGTATTCGAATTTAAGTAGAAATAAAAATATCAAAGTTTCTGTTATTTGTTTAAAGCAATGATTAGGGAGAATGTACAAAAATAAATTTCTTACCAGAAAAGAGGAAATATTTCTTTTAAGTTTCTCCTTAAGAGTCAGAAAATAAAACAACTAAGCCAAACCAATTAGAAGGGAAAATGTAACATTGAAAGCAAAATTTAATGAAATTGAAAACAGGAAAATTTCCAAAAAATAATCTGTGAAATTGAAAATTGGCTCTTAAGAAAAGATTAGTAAATTTTGTAGCCCCCCCCCCCCCCAAAACACATATAATCACCATTAGGGAATGAGTCATAAGGCAAGCAGTAAGTCCGTAGTCGAAATATACTGTAAATTGTGTGCCCATGAATTGTGGACTCTAGAAAATTCCTTGAAAGCAAAGTTTCTAAAGGACACCAACTTTTAAATAAATAAGATTCGACATTAGAAATGACAAGAAAACCAAGATGACAAAGAGGTTCCAGATTTAGTGGTATCATTGGTAAATTAGGCTAGAATTTAAAGAAGAAACGGTGCCAATCCTATTATTCTCTTTTTCAGGAAAAAAAAAATTAGAACACTTCTCAACTTATAAGATCAAAGTTAGCCTAAATGTATATATAAACTTCATGAGAAAACAAGAGCTAAACAAACTTTGTTTAGCGAGGAATAAAATTCTTAACATTTTAGCTTGCCTTTGACAATAATGTATTGATGACAATGATCTCTCTTGGGTTTATCTCAGCAATGCTGGCTTAATTCATTATTCAAAAATCCATCCATATTATTCATTGTAACAACAGAATGATAATGAAAAATCTTGTAATCCTCTTAGCAGAGGCACAAAGTGTATTTGTCACTACCCAACATCCTTTAATTGTAAAATTTGATCAGCAATGTAAAAATAGAAGGTGACCTTCTTAGTCTAATATATCATCTACACAGTACCTGTTGCTATTGTGGTACCAGTGGCAATTATGTGAAAGAATTATCTGTTATTAGGATAAAGTAACAATAATCCCTCTCCCATTAGACAGCATCCTAGAGATCCGTGATGGTTTCTGTTAATGTCAACTGATATGATGTAGTTGTCTTGGAGACCCACCTTATAGCAGCATACCCCTCTACTTCCTGACTGTGGTTATAAGATGATCAACTGCCTCATCTCTTGACTCTGTGTGTTCCCTACCACAATGCACTATACCCTGAAACTGTGATGAGAAATAAGTCCTTCCTTCTATAAGCTGCTATTGTTGTGTATTTTGGTAGTCCAACGAACACATAACTAATAGAAAGTTCTAGATAGTTGAATGAAGGATAAAAAGTAAATGAAGTACAAAGAACATAGAATATAATCTAGTAATAAAACTCTTACTATTTTCAAATGCTATGCTTATCTGTGCCAAAAAACCCTGAAGAATCTTTAAAAGTCTATAGGATTTATGCAGAATGCAATTTATATACAAAGTTGATAAAACCAATATACAAACATTGATGGTACTTCCTGTACACTAGTAATGAACAAGTAGATATTGAACTAAAAGCATCATTTGCAGTAGCACCAAGAAACATTACATATGTGGGGAAAATGTTACAGGTATGTGCATGAACTGTAGGTTGTTAAGTAAACTACCCAAAGATATTAAAACTAATGGTAAGCTGTACAATATTTATAGGTCATAAAGTTTATTTTTGTAAATATAGTGAACTTCCTCAAACTTGTCAATAGATTCAATACAAGCCAAATCCAAAGCCTAGGAAAAATTTCTTGTTGAAGTTAGCAATTTCATATTAACATATATTTGGTAGTTGTTAGAAATGTAAATATAACATAAAACTATCATATAGAGCTGCAGTTGTTCCAATAGTACCAGGGGAATGAACACACAGATCAAAAGACTGGAATTCAGGCCTGCATATTGTAAAAGGTGATATTTGACAAAGTTAGGAATCAGTACCAAACAAAAAGAATAATATTCTTGTTGACTTTTTAGCTGACCTATGCAGATCTTATCTGTTGGACCTGGGAAACAAGGACCTGAAAGGATGGAACAGACTTCAGTCTAATGCTGTAGACACCCTTATTTTCAGTTTCAGGGTGCTTTTGTACACAAATGTAACAAAGAAAACAAAGACATAAGGAAGGTTGCTTGTGTTCAGAAAAAAATATGCATCAGTAAGCACATACTAAATATTAACAGAGCACTCTTTCCCAGGGCAGAGCAATTAAAGCACAATTGCCTGGCACATGTACTTTAGATTTTGTCTGGGAAAGCATGAAAGCAAGGCAGAAGGCCATGTCCAGATCCAGGGTACACTGACCAGATTGGCCTCTAGAGCTATGTTCTGACATCCAACAAGAATAAACATATCTTATAAGTTAAATGTAAATGTTTGTCACAGAAGGCATGAAAGCACATCCAAGAGCAACCCAGGGAACAAAATGCACCTGCAGCAAAGACCCTCTGACTTTTCCCAGAGTCTCTCCCACAGTTCCTCAAGTCATTATTCACTGTGGGTCATTCTTTTGACCATGTTCCAACAAATTTTAAGAAAAACTTGTAAAATCAAATGCAATAACATTCAAGTGTCTACTACCAAAGAACAAACACAAAACTTCCAAACTTCCATCTCTACTCCTGTGCTATACTCTAAACTTAATTTAAAATAGATAATCATTTAATTATAAAACCAGACTATGAGAGCTACAGAAGAAAAGTTTTGTACTCTTTGGATGTGAAAAAAATTTCTTAGCTATAACATCCAAAACATGACCCATAAGTAAAAGCATGGAGAATTCAAAATTAAACATTTCAATTCTTTGAATTTTTCCTAAGAGGATGAAAAGAAAAAAAAAAACTATAGAAAAGCATTTGCGATATTCCTCTTTGACAGTGAACTTGTAAACAGATATGGTAGAGAATTCTAAGGTGGTCCTTAGAGTTTTCATGTATTGGCACATAAACCATATATAGCCCTTTCTCGTTGAATGCTGACAGAACTTTCTGACATTTACAGGACAGTGACTTCCTTGATTGGATTTCATTCCATGGAAAATAAGGCTGTGGTCACTGGTGTGTTAAAAATTCATCTTGGACTGGAAAGAAGTCTTCTTTGTTTTACAGGGAAAACAGCACTATTGTGAGAGATACATCTGCTATGACCTGAGTGTGGCCTCTAGGAGCTGAGACCAAAATCTGCCCAACAGACAACTAGAAAATTTAGACCTTATTCTTTCTGCCACAAGGCACTGAGTTCTTCCAACAACCCGAATAGGCCTAGAAATGATTGCTGAGCTCCAGGTGAGGCCAGATGAGAAGGTGACTTGATGACATCTCAGATTAATCATCTGGACACTGTGAGGGGAATTCAGGGGGTGTTGAGGCCAGGCTTCTGACACACAAACTGTGATAATAAATGGGTGTTGTTGCAAGTCACTAAATTAGTGTTAATATGCACAGCGGTAGGAAATAAACATCCCCAAATACATACACAATCCAAATCTGACACTAAGAAAATAAATGACCTAATTCATATTTGAAAAAAATTAAAATGAATAGCTACTTCATGTAGTCAAAGGCCAATCATTTGTTTCTCAGCCACTCAGACCTGAATAATAGCACAGAAACTATATTAATTACAACACTCTTTGAGCTATTGGCTCAGACTTTTTATTAACTAACTCTTATATCTTAAATTAACCCATTTCTATTAATCTGTATATCATCACAAGGCTATGGCCTATGAGTAAGGTCTGGCGTCTTTTCCCTTCAGCAGCTACATGGTGTCTCTTTGACTCCACTTACTCTCTCTCTATATATCTCTTCCAACCTGGCTAATTCTTCCCTGTAATAGGACAAAACAGCTTTATTCATTAAACAATAAGTACAACACATATACAGAAGAACATTCCACATCATTTCCCCTTTTCTGTCTAAATAAAGTAAGGTTTTAACTTTAACATAGTAAAATTATCAAGTTTTAACTTTAGCATAGTAAAGTTATCAAGCAAGAATTATAGTTATAATGTTTATTTCTAATTTATCTTTTGTCATAACTAAGAAAAATTATAACTATAACTACCTAGTATTCAACTCTTCAAAGAAGCTAGAAGAATATAATATTACCTAAGTAAACAGGAAGTGCATTGTAAGCAACTTCCAAAGTTCTAGAATTGACAGAGACATCTTACTGCCTGGACATTCACCTAAAGTTCTTCTTTAACAATGGGGCATCCATCTTCAGCCTACAGGCCCACAGTATTGAGCAGACTTTTCAATAAAGCAAGAAATCTGAAGAACTGTTCTGCCTTATAATGGGAAAGTTCATAAGTTGCTTTCTTCTGTGTCTTACAGAATGTCTGGCAGCCTTTTCTGTGAAGCAAGAACCCTGAAGGATTGTCTTACCTTCTTTAGGCAAATTCAGTAGTCTTTATACTGTAAGTCCTACATGTCCAGTTCATACAACATACCACCAAGCAGTTCAGGCAAGAGCAGTTTCTTGCCCAAATGGCTAACAAACTCCATAAGTTGCCTCTTCAATGCCCATCATTCTCTTGAAGTAGATTGGTGCTGCAAGGAGATGTGTCTCATTGTCATGAAAGCCGTAAGTTCTTAAAACATTTTAAATGCCATATTCTGTACCTAGCCCTCAAAGTGTTAATGATTATCTATCTAACTGAAATATATCTCTGTATATCTAGAAAACATAACTAACATGACTACTAGTTTGACTATTATAAATGACAATCTGTAATTTTTAATTATATATTACATTCTTAAATGAGCAGTATAAACAAAATACCTTAAACAAGAGCAGAGATACATATACATAGTGTAACAAATTGACCTTAAATTTATATCAATAGTTTAAAGTCCATACCAATGCAATATTTATTTCTATATCATACTCTGCTTTAAATGAAAACAAACATTTATAAACAATCATTTTGAGAATTTGGACATAGTTCTCTCCAAACTACTTACTGCTGTTTGTTTGGCAAAGTATTTTTAGGATTCATGGAGACCTTTCAGGAGGTCTTGTTCCATAAAACCACATTAGCCTGGAAGGAATCCACAGGGTCTCATCCTCTGTGGAAACAAAAGTAGAACCTCTTTTCCAAAGTAATATATCCTTAGACTCAAATTTTGAGATCAAGATACCTTTAAGCAGGGCGGTGGTGGTGCACGCCTTTAATCCCAGCACTCGGGAGGAAGAGGCAGGCGGATCTCTGTGAGTTCGAGGCCAGCCTGGTCTACAAGAGCTAGTTCCAGGACAGGCTGTAAAAAAGCTGCAGAGAAACCCTGTCTCGAAACCCGCCCCCCCCAAAAAAAGGAATAAAGAAAATAAAAAGATACCTTTAAAATAAATATGTTGGTTTGGTTTAGCAACTAATACAATGGAATGTCTCTCTGTACTTAGCTCATTCACAGTCAAATTTCAAAGAAAACACAATAATATACATAATCCAGATGGTGTATTTTCCATCTTTATGTGGCTTATTTTTCTTTATTCTTTTAATCTATATCTGCCTGTATTCTTTTATATTATTTTTATTGTCTCTCTAAAGAATTTACTTCTTTTTAAACTATCTATACTCTTTTCCCTCTCTCTCCCAAGCCTGTGTAAATTTTTAAACACAATGTATCTCATTTAGAGGTCTTTTATATCTGGATCTGTCCTATTATGTATTGGAAATCCTTTTCTGACCTTTTTTTTTCAAATGCTAAGTGGGCATGGCTAAGACCAACTCCATGGCCCTGCCTATTTACTTTGCCCAGTTCAACATGGCAGAGGCATGTACACGACCTCTGAAAGCCATGCTTACTGACCCAGCTCCAGGGACGCAGTGGGTTTATGTTTTCATTAAGCAATTAGCAGCACAGCACATTGCTGCTCACAAACCCCATTTAAGTGTAGGACCTCCATAAATAGCCAGAGTTCATCCTGCCAGCAAGAATCAGACAACCATCATTTCTTAACTAAGCTGCGACATTTTTGCTGCTAATACTGATGATACTAAGTCATAAAGCCTTCTCTTAAAGGAGCTGTGCCTCTTCTTGCCACCAGCAAATAGAACCTATCTGGAAAAACAATGCAGCTACCAAGATCCTCTGCTTGTCCCCTGTTTTTGTGGGTCTAGAAACCCTTTTTTTTCCTTCTTCTTCTTCAGCTTTTTTAGGGCTTATGTGGATTCAGGCCCCAGATGGTAGGTGCCATTTTGTAGTCAGAGGTTACTCATTCATTTCCAGGCTGCCCAGACTGAAGTAATAAAAAGGAAGCTATATTAATTGCAACACTCTTTGGCCTATTAGCTCAGGCTTCTTATTAACTAACTCTTATATCTTAAATTAATCTATTTCTATTAATCTATGTATCATCATGAGGCTGTGGCCTATTGGTAAGGTCTGGCATCTTTCTTCTTCAGTAGCTACATGGCATCTCTTTGACTCCACCTATTCTCTCTCTCTCTCTCTCTATATATATATATATAATATTATATTATATAATTATATAATCTTAATTATTAATTATAATTATAATATAATTAATATTAATTATATATTATATAATCTTCCAGCCTGGCTATATTCTGCCCTGCCCTTCCATAGGCCAAAGCAGCTTTATTTATTAACCAATAACAGCAACACATATACAGAAGGATATCCCATATCAGCTTCACAGAATAAAAATTATTAGTGATTATGAAAATATAAACAAAGCCATAAACTAACAGGTACTTAGAATAAAGTCAATGATTGGAAAATTCCCTGTCAATACCAAGTGCTGATGAATGCTTAGAATAAATGGGATTCTCATGTATTGACTATGAAAGTGCAAAATGGTGAAGTCATTCACTTTGGGGGAACCATTCCCTTTTTGTAATTTCAACTGAATTAAATGTATTCTTAAACACTTCAACACTTTCAGATAATGGATACCAAGCTTCAAGTTCACAAGGAAAGGCATCCTCTACATGTGCTAGTGACTTAAATTAAGATTTGTGAATAAAATGTTACTTACAGGCTCTTGTGTTGAAATTCAGTACCTAGTTAGTGATGTCAGTCATGAGGGCTGGAGATTGAACAGTGAAGACTGTACCTTTAACAATGGATTAATCTTTAAACAGGCTTGTTATTTGATAGCATTCTTGTCTGATCTTGGATACTTCTGGAGATGAGGACCCATATTGGAGAAAATATCCCTGTGACTATATTTGGTTGCTAGCCCCTTTTCTTTGCTCTCTCTCATGTCTTGATCATCTTATATGAACAGCTGTGTTCCATGCTCTTCTCCCATGATGTTATGTCTCACTATGCAACGAGCCAAACATGGATCAAGAACACTGGAACTGAGCTCTGACTCATCTTTCCTTTGCCAAAATTATCTCAGTCGTGCACTTGTCGCAGCATCAAAAAGTCTGACTGAAATGGAGATCTCTTTATAATTATCTCAAACTAGTAACAAATAAATGCCTTTCAACTGGTCCATCAGATTTCCATGGTTGCTGTTATAATTCCACATAATCTCTCTGGCTTCCAACCACACACATTATTGTGTTATGTTTCTAGTGGACAGGTGTCTAGAAGAGAATTCACTACACTGAATTCAGAACTGCCTCCCTTTCTGGAAGCTCTACAGAAAAATCAATGTCCTTGCTTTGTCAGGTGATGTTGGGATCTGGCTGTTTGCTACTGGATGACTGGACTGTATGCTAGCATTAGATATGAGACTCTCCTCTCATTCTTGCCTGTAGCCAGCCTCCTACATCAGCAACAGCTAATTAAACTTTGAGTCTTTTTGATGTTCCACCCGTCTGATTTTTGAGCTAATGTTGGCCTTCTCAAGTGAACCAAGAGTCCCTTCTCATCTCAGGATCTGCATGTTTAAATTAGATTAGTGAACATTCCTTTAGCCATTTTAAGTTACATATTCACAGGTTCCAAGCCCAAAAGGTAGACTCTTTTAAAATGTGATAAGTCATAGCTGGCGAAGAAATAAGCAGAAGTAATAAATCCAAACAAAGGACAATATTCAGTAATAAAAAAAAATGAATGGCTTAAAAACATAACATAGTCATTTTAAAACATTATGCTCAAAGTAAAAGCTGGGTTCAAGAGGCTGCACAGAGTTTGAAAGTGAAAGGACCCTCATAGGCTCCTGCATTTGAACACTTTTCCCCAAACTATAGTTCTGTTTTGCAAAGTTACTGACACATTTGGAAGTGGAGACTCAGCAGAGGAAGTGGGACTATTTAAGATGGGCATGCAGCTTTAGAGCCTGGCCTGCTACATGCTCACTCATTGTTTCCAAATGACATGCAGTGTGACCAGTCACCCTAGGTTCTTGTTTCCAAGCCTTCCCTTCCAAGATGAACTATGTTACTTTAAACTATAAGCCAGAAGAAACCTTAACTTGCTACTTGTCAATTATCTGGACACAGTAACAAGGAAAGTGATTAACACCATGCCTGTTGTATTACTGCACTTATTTGGCAGTAAGGAAAGAGCAAAAGTCCAGACCTGCAAAGTAAGTCAGTGGTTCTTCAGAGCAGGGGACTGGGGAGCAAGGGACAGTGCTAGACACAGAAGCTCTTTGGAGAGATGAAACTGGGCTATGTTGGATTGGTTGTATTGATAGTGATAAGATCCTGCGCATTTGTCAGATCTGCAGAACAGTAAATTATGAGAATTATGTTGTGAATATGAGTATTTTTGCCTGCATGTATGACCGTATACCATGTGTATGCCCGACACACAAAGAACCGAGGGATGTAGGCATAGACACGAATGCTGGAATGGATTTTTTATGTAAGCATTGTGGCATTCATGCTATCTAAAACATTGTGTGTGTGTGTGTATATCTATCAACATCTATATATCATCTATCGTCTATCTATATTCATTCATCTAATCTATCTATCTCTCTAGTATCTATCTATATATCTATATTCTCTCTTCTTTAACCCAATTACAATAGTGTGAGAAAGGAGAATAATAGTTATTAATATATTTATGTCATAACTGAGGCCATATATACTGAATTATTTTTTACAAGGTCATAGACAACAGGAATTTAATCAAACTTAAAGCTTCCCTGTTCAACCCCACCAAAACTAATCGTTATCTCTAGATGTCTGTCATTAATTCTTAGTACTAGAATCAAAGCCCATCATCTGTTCTCTGTCTAGTAGTTAATGAAGCGTGGAAGTGATGGGATAGAGCTAGCTTTGGGAGAACAGGGATGTGGCCTGGAGCCAGGAGATACACGAGGAGACAGCAAATGGGAATTTGGTGTTCATAGGGCTTACAGACCCTTCATAATGTGTGTGTTTGCCTCATTTATGGGGGAGATTTTGGACTTGCACAAAGAGAACCAGTTTGCGCATGGATCATGATAAGTTTAGGAAGAGATAGGCTGAATATACTATGTTTAGTTAGCTGATGAATGAGGGAACCTAATTTAAAAACAGTTATAAGGGATTGGGGGGGCAGTTTGGGCAATCCTTACCATAGCATTTGCTATAAACTGGAAAGTGGTAATAACTTGCATTTCAGAAAGTTTAAATATTGTAAGACTTTTTTCAAATAAATCTTTATGTTTAGAGTAAAGGCCTTTCCTGTCCCAGGGAGATACTGTTGACATGGTATGTTTCTATGGAGTGTTTTTTATTTCCTTTACTTAGCAAGACTAGTTATAGAGAATTTCCTGGTTTATGTTCGCCATATCTAAATGGTATTTCTTTCAAGCTCATCCATGGTCATTACTGAAATGAAGCTGAGAAAAAGATCTACATTTGACTGAAATTGGTGGTTATTTTTAGAAAAACCCAGGCATCGGTGAGGCAAGTGCTAAAAACCAGTCTTTCATGAAGTGACAGTTTAAAATGCAGCATGAATCACACCATTTTGAATGCCAAAATTATAGCTGACTCTCATATTATATATTCTATTTTTTCAGTTAACATTGAAAAACTGTATTCTCAAGTCCAGAGAAACTACCATACCATTTTTTATTTATGGATAAACTGAGACAAAAGAGGATGAAATGACCTGCTTGAGATCTCAGAGAAGCCAGCACAGAGTCCTTGGTCACGCAACCCTTAGCTGGCTAATCACACTGTCCAGTATTTAGGGCCCTAAATAATGAAGAAAGCTCTCTTTTATACATTCAGTGAGAGGAACAGGGCATGACTGGCATTTGGTTTTAATAATTTACAATTATTAATTTACAATTCTTCATAAAGTTTTATGCCTGTTTTCCAAAGAGTATAATATAAACTTTAAAAGTTCAGATGATGAGAAACTTTGTATCATTCAGGACTAGCAATGGAAAATCAAGATATAGAGGGGGCGGAAAACTCATAATCTTTTATTGCTAATGTCGTTGGGAGCTCAGAAAAGATAGTAGCGAATTTTAGTTTTTTTTTTCATAATAATTTTTTTTTATTTAGGTTTGGTCAGTACAGGTGAGATATACTGGAGTCACAGGGCAATATGCATTAACAGGACACAACAGCTCATGAAAACTTAGTAACTATGCACACAGATTTCTTAAACATTCGGTCATCTAAAGATGAATGCACAGATGTATAATTGATTTAAAATGATGCTTCAATTTTCTAATTACTGTTGGCTAAAACAAATTGATTTATATAGTTGTTTGAACCTGTCTTCAAGAATTTAGCAACCAAATCCTACAGCAATCAGGTACCTATATTCTTTGTGTAAACCATCTGAAGTGTTATTTTTAAATCTGTACTTTGGTCCCTTAAATCCATACTAAAATAAGCATCGTGAAATGAAATGATCCTCAGAAAATAACTGTACAATAACAACTCCCAATTTTTCCTCCAGTGATAGTCTCTTCTAATGGTATAGACAATAGCAATAAAACAAGAGGCCCTGGTAGGGGCTAATGAAGAACCAGGCTTTGGGAGACCCAGGAGACTCAATAAGAGGATTGGGGACCAACAACTCATTACAACATGATGCTTATTGTGTGGTGCATAATACACACCAGGACGATGAAAACCAGAGCAAGTGTAATGGCCTTTGCTGGATGCCTCAGCAGCTTCTCTCACACTTGCTGGGATTGCAGGCAGCAGTGGTGCAGCTACAGAACTGAATGGGTCCGATACACATTGGCCTCTGGTCCAGGGGACGCAAAGGGTAGGAAGGAACCAGCGTTGAGTGTGAGTCACACCAATCACTGTGTTATCTTTGTCATGATAGCCTGATAGCGTCCTTTCTCAAATTCATGTCTATCATATACTTGAGGTATCCAGTTTCAGCATGGAGTTGGAATTCTTTCTGGGTTTCATGTTGGCAGAGAGAGTTTCTTCTGCCGCTGTGTCCTGGAAGAATCATTCCCTGTGTGCTTTCCTTAGAAGAAGTCTTCCCTTGGGTGTCAAAGCAGCCCTTCAGATAACTCTATTTCCTTCCCGAGGTACTTCTGTGCGGTTTTTTCCTCAAGAGGAAAGACCTTCAGACCCACCTTCCATCTTCCTGTCCATGTCCACAGAGGACATGGCTTATGAGCCCTGAAAACACATCCTAGATATTTGTCATAATCACAGCATCAGGAAGCCAGCAATATATGACTTATTTATTTTTTGAATTTATTTTTTTTAAAGAAGACAAACTCTTTTTTCATTATACAGACCAATCCAAGTTCCCACTCCCTCCCCCTCTTCACATTCCCTCCATATACCCTCCAACCTCACCCCCATCCAATCCTCAGAGAGGGTAAGGCACATTACTTTGGGGAAGGTCCAAGGCCCTTCCCACTATATATAAGCTGAGCAAGGTATCATCCAAAGAGAATAGGTTCCCAAAAAGTCAGTACATGCTGGGCAGCTGTCAACCACATTCAGAGGGAATAGTTCAGTCCTATGCTTGTTCCTTCCTAATTTGGTTGGAGTTGGTGAGCTTCCATTAGCTCAGGTAGACTGTTTCAGTGAATGTACCCATCATGGTCTTGGCCTCTTTGCTCATATTCTCATTCCTCCCACTTTTCAACTGGATTTTGGTAGCTCAGTCCAGTGTTCCAATGCACGTCTCTGCCTCTGTTTCCATCAGTTGCTGGATGAAGGTTCCATGGTGATATTTAAGGTATTGATCGGGGCAAGTCAAGATTGGGCCCTCTCTTCTCTATTGCTTAGGGTCTTAGCTGGGGTCATCCTTGTGAATTCCTTGGAATTTCTCTAGAGCCAGGTTTCTTGTTAACCCTATACTGGCTCCCTCAATCAAGATATCTCTTTCCTTGCTCTCATCTCTGTCCTTCCTCCTTCTGGACTATCCCATTCCCTCAAGTTCTCCTTACCCTCACCTTCTCCCCTCCTCTTCCCCTTCCACCCTGCCTTCTTCCCCCACCCCCATGCTCCCAATTTTATTAGGTGATCTTGTCTGTTTCCACTTTCCAGGTGGGTCTATATATGTTTTTTTAGGGTTCACCTTATTACTTAGCTTCTCTAGGATCATGAACTATAGGCTTAATATCCTTTGTTTATAGCTAATACCCACTTATGAGTGAGTATATGCCATACTCCCCTTTTGGGGTCTGGATTACCTCACTCAGGATAGTGTTTTCTAATTCCATTCATTTGCATGTGAAATTCAAAATGCCATTTCTTTTTACCACTGAGCAGTACTCTAATATGTAAATGTGTCACATTTTCTTTATCCATTCTTCAATTGAGGGTGATCTAGGTTGTTTCCAGGTTCTGTCTATTACAAGTAATTCTTCTATGAACATAGCTGAACAAATGCCTTTGTGGTATGATTGAGCATCTTTTGGGTATATGCCCAAGAGTGGTATTGTTGGATCTTGAGGTAGGTTGATTCCCAATTGTTTAAGAAACCACTATACTGATTTCCAAAGTAGTTGTACAAGTTTGCATTTACACCAGTAATGGAGGAGTGTTCCCCTTACTCCACATCCTCTCCAGCATAAACTATCATTGGTGGTTTTGACCTTGGCCATTCTGACAGGTGTAAGGTGGTATCTCAGAGTTGTTTTGATTTGCATTTCCCTGATGGCTAAGGAAGTTGAACATGTCCTTAAGTATCTTTTTGCCATTTGAGATTCTTCTATTGAGAATTCTTTGTTTAATTCTGTACCCCATTTTTAGTTGAGTTATTTACATTTTTGATGTCTAATTTCTTGAGTTCTTTATATGTTTTGGAGATCAGTCCTTTGTCTGATGTGGGGTCAGTGAAGATCTTTTCCCATTCAGTAGGCTGCCTTTTTATCTTATTGACTGTGTCCTTTGCTTTACAGAAGCTTCTCAGTTTCAGGAGGTCCCATTTATTTATTGTTTCTTTCAGTGTCTGTGCTACTGGGGTTATATTTAGGAAGTGGTTCCTGTAATACATGACTTCTTCACCATACACAGCTTCTTACCATACATGACTTCTTATCTGGAAGCTTCCTGAATGCACATCTGACAAAATGACCTCCAGGGCAGTAGCTTGTCCTTCCTTTATTTTCAGAACAGCTGTTTGAATGGCCCATGCTCATGCTGAAACATTTAACACTTCTATGAGGGACTTCTTATTGTGGGATTTTTCTGGACCTGGAGGAACACATGGTACATCCATGCCACTGCAGAATTCTGGCTGTTCTCAATTGCCCCTGGAGACCCATACTTCCCCAGAACAATGTTCCCATTTGCTTTTGTATTGTGGGAATTGTGTGCCTTCCTAAAACTGACTTACACTCTGCTGAATGTGTTCTAACACCAGTTGTTTTACAGAAGAGCATACGTTGTTCTGGTTCTCCAAATACTTCAGCACCATTCTCCCCTTGCAGATTTCCCATTCATTGTTGCAGGCCTGATCCAAGTGTCATGTTCTCAGGGAAGTCTTATCTTACACAGCAACATAGATTTATGGAGTCCCTGACACTCCCTTGGAGTTTCACAACATCCAGAAATATACCTCTGTCGTTGGGATTAATTCCTTCTTTTATCTTTGATTTTTCTTCTCTAGATTGTGAGCTTCAAGAGGACATACTTTTAAAATCATTCTCTAAATTCTCTCTAATGGCACAGCCTCATCATTCCTTCCTACTAGTAAAATTGCGAGCTTAACTTGGCCCTTAACTTTTCAGCGACCATATATTTACCTAATCGTCACAAGTGTATCATTCTATACGTGTATGTATGTGACACACACTCTGTTAAACATTCTAGGTGCATTTTTCATCCAATTCTCAAATAACTTTATGAGGCAGAAATGGCTGTTAACCTTTGGGCCAAAACATTTGGATCCTCTGAGCTGCCCAAAGTCACACTGACTGTAAACTCTAATGCGACAAACAGTTCTTTGGTGCCCAGACCAGTAAGTTTGATAAGGGAGAATTATGTAACACATCTGCCTGAATACAAGAATGGTTTTATTTTCTAAGGGTTTTGTGGGGACACAGAGGATCAATTATGATCTCGTGAATTATGTTTGAGTCAGCTCAACTTTCTCATCTAGATTTATGCCTTTATATTGTGTGATTTGGACTCACAAGTTGCAGATTCACCAGCCTTGTTTCCTGGACTTTTTCTACTCCCACCCCAACTATTTTTCCCTTTCAAGTACATCCCAAGAAAGCAGGGACATTTTTCCTTTGCCCCTTTCTTGTGGATCCTGTTAACTTTTCCCAACTGTTTCCTGGGGGGGGGGGGGGACATTTCTCCTCCATTTAGAACAGGATCTGTTTTGAAGAGTATGCATGAGTTGATCTGCTCTATCTTCTCCAGTTTAATGAAAATGAGGAGACCGAAGGCAACACTGGCTGCTCTAGCAGTTCTCAACATGAATGTTGGCAGGCTCAGTCTCTGTGCTGTTTTATTGTCCATAATAGATTCTGTTGGAGGTGGAATCCCACCCTGATTCAGTGAACGGAATCATCTTAGAAAGATTTGGCATAGTGAACAAAGAGAGTCCTGGGCAGAGTCACATAAGTTGTAACCCTGATAGCAGTGAAGGCTATGATCTAGAATTGAATTGAGTTGCCAGTTCTGTCAGGGTTGATAGATCAGGACACAGGCTGCAAGGAGACAGAGGAGATGGGTGAAAGTCCTGAAACACAGCCTGGTTCTGTATGTGGAGAGACTGAACTATTACACAAAACTCAAGCTGACATGACTCTTTTCCTTCTCCAGCATCAGCATGTGCTGAGAAAAAGGCTGTCCCTTTGCCAGTCTTTCTTCCTGTTGATGTGTCCTTAAAAATCTGGGATCCAGTTGTTCTATGCTATTCTTTGGCCTTATTCCCATCTTGCACACACATGTTTTGATCGGATGACCAGTGTATAAGATGGAAGGAGTTCTCACCAGCAGAGCAATGATGGCACCAGTGTGGACGCTGATGCTTCATCTTGTCGGGGAGGATGCGGCACTGTGAGAGATGCCTTCTGCTCTCTGAAACTTGAGGAAAACATCTAAACAATTAATCAGACTACAAAACTAACAGGCCAGGGGTGGGATCCACTGAGAAGCTCTGACAACGACAGCAGGACAAGGAATAAATTGTGAAGGGATCCATCCTAAAACTTAAATTGCATCTTTTCCCCAGAAAGCCACTGGATGTTGTTATGAGTGGTGGGATAGATGTCCTTGTGAATGCAGGATTTCCTTTACGACATTCCTTCATAAAAAATGAGGCTTGGGAATGCTCTTGAGTACACGTGGTACCATGTAGTGAAAGAATAATGTCGAATTTCCCTGTCTGTGTAGCCCTAGCTGTCATGGAACTAGCTCTGTAGACCAGAATGGCCTCAAACTCACGGAGATCTGCCTGCCGCTGCCTCCTGAGTGCTGGGATTAAAGTCAAGCATCACCACTGCCCAGCTAAAACAAACCAACATCATTATATTTTTGTGGCAAATGGACTTTCTCTAAATATGTTCTGTCAATCAATCTTAGAAATCAGAACTAGGTGATGGAGGACTCTCATTGGTTAATAAAGAAACTGCCTTGGCTTTTTGATAGGGCAGGATTTAGATAGGTGGAGTAGACAGAACAGAATGCTGGGAAGAAGGGAAGTTAGTCAGATGCCATGCCTCTCCTCTCTGAGACAGTTGCTATGAAACCAGCCACCAGGTCAGACATGCTGTTTCTTTCCCGGTAAGCCACCACCTTGTGGTGCTACACAGATTACTAAATATGGATTAAATCAAGATATGAGAATTAGCCAATAAGAGGCTGAAACTAATGGGCCAGGCAGTGTTTAAATGAATACAGTTTCTGCGTAATTATTTCTGGGGCAAAGCTAGCAGTGCGGGTTCCAGGCAGGACAAAAAGCAGGCCTGCTCCTCTCCTCACTACAACTAGGGAATTTAATCTAGAATGAGTACCCATTTGTAATTTAATTTGCATTACTTTTAAACTTTTATTACATATGTCTCATATCTCACATATAGAAAGCTTTGCTTAATATATGTACCTAGAAATAATGGTACAGTTTTCTGATAACAAATCAGGGATTTCTCTCATTTGTTGATGAACACTAGGTGTGAGTGAGGCTTGGATGGAGTCTATGTGTGGTTCAGGTTATATCATTATTTGGATCTTTTGATATAATGCTTTATTGCTCAGAGGGAAGCATAGAGAAGAGTTTAGGGGAAGAGATCCTGAAAACAAATTTGGTTGATTGTTGCGAATTTCAGTTACAAAGGGAGAAATTGCTACCTTTATTTTATATAAAGAAAACTGGAGAAACTAAAGTCACAAAGTCATTGTGGTGCTTAACAGTGTTTTGATCAAGTTAAGAGATGCTTGAGGGCTTGGGAAAACACAATTCTCAGTGTCTGATCGTGTGGTTTCATTATGAGTGGCAGGTAGGACAACCACCGAAAGGGAAGAGCTGCCTTGGACATAGGTAGGATGATCTAAAAGACTGAGGGCCCGCGTGGAATAAAGGTGGAGGAAGGAGAGAGCAGGAACTGGAGAGATGGCTCAGCAGTTAAGAACATGTGCTGCTCTTCCAGAGGCCTTGAGTCCAATTCTCAGCAACCACATGGTGGTTCACAACCATCTCTAGTGGGATCTGATGTCCTCTCGAGCCATAAAGGTGTCCATGCAGATAGAACACTCATACACATAAAATAAATCATTTTTAAAAGAGAGAGAGAGAGAGAGAGAGAGAGAGAGAGAGAGAGAGAGAGAGAGAGAACAATCCTGTGTATATAAGCTCAGTTACTCGTAAGCTAGCCCACTTACTGGCTGCTGTTGTCAGCTATGGGCATCTGACTCTACCATATTCACTCGCTAATGTGGACACTCACAGCCTTATCCAGGCACCTTCCAGCCTTGGACCAGCATCTTTGGTCCCTTATTCTAAGCCCACTATATACATGGCCTAAATAGTTAATGGTCTCTCTGACCCTCAGACATGCAGACAGCCATTGTGGGATCATCCTGCTTCTAGGTATGTAAACTGTTATAATAATCTAGTGGATTTGTGGGTATCTTGTCCCCTTAGAGATACTCACGAAATTATAATAGATCATTTAGGCATTTGACATTCAAAATTTACAAAATGCAAGATCTTATTTTATTTATAATTTTTTATAATAAAAGTTAAAGTAAAATACCAGATCTTAGGGGGAGAATGCAGAAAGAAGAATTTAAGAATATTTGTTGAAATTCCCATTTTTAGAGAGAGTTTGGGGAAAATAGAACACTTTCCTTGTAAATTTCTTCTTTTTCTAAGTTATAATGGAAAACAGGCCTTTAGAAGCAATAATTCTTGTTTATAGAATATTAAGTTTTGGAAATAACAGTAATCCTCAGGTAAGACCACACTAAAGCACTCAACAATCTGTTCTAATATGTATGTAGATTGAGGTAGTATACATGTGTACATTGAACTTTTCTCTTGGGACCTTGAAGCACAATTAAATGAAATACAATTAATAAAAATCCAGAGTCAGAAATTAGGGTTCTACCTGAAGATCTGAAAATCAAAACAGCCAGTCACTGGCTCTTATCTAGACTCAGTCTGAAACAGCAATCCTGCCTCCTTGAATCTCAGGATGAGAATGTCCTTTGAGAGCTGTTTTCTCACATTTTATAATCTTCTCTAAGGTTGAGATTAAAGACATGCACCACTGTCAGTAAAGGCATGCACCATCCAGTTTCTATGGCACCTAGTGTGGCTACTGAGATTAAAGGTGTATGTCATTGTGGCTACTGGTATTAAAGGTGTGTGTGTCATTATGGTTACTGAGATTAAAGATTTGTGTTATCATAATCTGGTTAGTAAGGCTGACCAGTGGGGATGTTTTAGTCTCAGATCTTCATGCAGTCTTTATTTATTAAAATACAATTGAAATGCCACTATAGGACCTATTTAGAATCACAAATTATCATCCTATGTGTATTCTGAAAATGATTAGCAAAATACATATATTCACAAAACATATTAAAAATTGTATTTAAAGAAAACTTCTCTAAAAATCATCAAAATTTTGAGTCTTTGAAATGCATTTTAGGTATTTAACATATCTGAGAAAAATAAAGCTATAAATTATAGAACTTATATAATACAATTAGTCTTGTGAGAAACTGGATGAAGAAAAAAATAAAAAAACCCACAAGTTCAACATTGCCACATCTGACTAGATCAAATTTAAAACACAATACATTAATGATATTTTAGCAAGTACAAATATATTAATAACAATAAATTGATACATTTTCTTTGTGAAGTATTCTTACGTGCCAATAGTAAAAGCAGTGAAGTTAGAAGAAAATTTTGAAGAATAATTTATGGAGAATAAACATTGTTAATGAATACAACTAAAATAGATGCTTTTAATGAAATGATACAAGACAAGGTCAACAATTTAAAAATAGACTAATTGTATTTAATTGCTGTTGTTGTGGTAGGCAGAAACCTTTAAAGAAAGTATTAGGAGTACAGATAAAAAACGTAAAGTATCCGTATTGTTTTGCATAGAATCATTGCCAAAGAGTATCACAGTATATTAATCAGAGATGTATCCACAATGCACCTGCAAATTGCATTGCATTCGCCATGGGAAGATGTAAATAAAAATGGTCACTGGCAAGCTGTGAATAAGCAAAGGTTAGTTATATACATTGATGAGTTTGAAATGGATATTTTGTCTATATGTATGTCTGGGCATCACATGCCAGAAGAAAGGATTGGATCCCCTGAAACTGGAGATACAGATGGTTACAAACCAACATATTGGTTCTTGGAACTAAACTGGGTCCTCTGGAAGAGCAGCAGTGCTCTCAATTGCTGAGCCAGCTCCCCAGCCCAGAGTTTTACTCTCAAACATGCAAGATATATAGACAGGGTTAAATCACTGTGCAAATCAGAGTATCACAGAAAAATTTCAAAGCAAGGCAAGATCTAATGTCAAGATAATCAAGGATAAGATGTTAAATGCAGAAGACAAGTAGATTCGGGGACACACCCCTCTTCCTGTACTCCTCCAAGGCAGCTCTGGTAGAAGTGTGTGAAAATTAGTGAGCTATTAAATTCTAAAGCAAAACCTACAGGAGGTAGGCAGAGAGCGCATGAATGTTCTCGGTTAAGTAGTAGGGTGAGAGAGCCCTGTGAATATTGGTTTAAAGCTGCATTGTTATTGATTTTTTTAATCTATATGTAGATGGCACAAGAAATGTAGAAGTCTGGAAAGAGCTGCTTAACTGAACAGTCAGAAAATGAATACATTTGTTTATGTTGTCATTTAAATTATCAGTCTGGCATTTTGCTAAATGTTTTTGTTAAGGCTTCTTCACCAATAAGATTCATTGAAAGAATTCATGCTGTGGCCCAAGGCTGTACTCACAGGAAATCTGTGGCATAGACACACTTAGTGAGTTAATAGACTCAAAACAGTCAAATGCAGATGGGAAAAGAAAAATAATCTATTGTCTGTCTTATTATTTTTATATCCTAGTCTCTACTCCCTCTTAGAGACTAACACACACACACACACACACACACACACACACACACTTGCACACATGCATTCTCATACACTCATGCATACACACTAACACAGACTTTCTGAACATCAGGTTTTAGTCTCTTGCTCAAACCCTAGCCCATATTTTGTTATCCTCATTCTCTACTTTGAAGCATCAGTCCACAGAGCCCCCATACTTCCAAAGGTTAGGGTGATTTGTAAGTGCCCATCTCTAATTTTAGTGTTTTGATATTTTTGCCCATACCATTTCTTTTGCTTTTTCCCCTCACAGCCTCATTCTATCTTTCATAAGAGGATTTCAATTGTACATCAGGGATTTTCACATTTTTGTCTTGCAGCTTGCTTTTGGGATTTCTAGGCCATTATCAAAGTGCCAGGACAGTTTCTCCTAGAACTGTGTTTAATGTCCTCTAACCTCAGGATCTAGGACAAACTTGGACTGCATAATTTCTTAGTAGCTGGGATTGAATATTAATTTGAATTGTTTTTCATTTTCACGCTGCATTTCCTAACTGATAAAAGACTCATGTTTCTTAACAGTAATGCTAGGGCCATTTTCATCTTAATGATCTTTTGTGGCAGGGGATGTTTTGTGCTTTAGGATATTCAGGAGCCTTTATTAACTCTGATTCCCAGATGTCAACTGAACCCCTTTTATCAAGCCCAGTTGTGGCATGCAAAAATATCCATAGACACTACAAAAGCTCGCCTAGGAGAAAACCACTTACAATCAAGGACTATGAATACTGGACTAAATTAGAAATGATCTTGTTATGTTAATGAAAATTGTATCCTTATTTTGAATAACAGATTTTAAACCAACATCTTGATATGCGTGACACAATGAAATTACCTATGATTGGTCTTCCTC
This sequence comes from Arvicola amphibius, assembly GCF_903992535.2. Classification (NCBI taxonomy): domain Eukaryota; kingdom Metazoa; phylum Chordata; class Mammalia; order Rodentia; family Cricetidae; genus Arvicola; species Arvicola amphibius. The sequence continues at coordinate 93,431,249 of NC_052048.2, forward strand.
TGACACATTACTGAGGAGTGGCTGTGCCAGCGAGGTTCCTTCTCACCCACTTAGATGTGGCTGAAAACACAGATCAGTGTTCTTTGGGTCCTTTTTCTCTTCCTCCCTCCATTCTTCTGGATGACATTCTTACCTGCCTTGCAGAGACAGTCAGCTTTACCTACCTTGGCTCTCCCAGCACAAGTTTATCATAGAACCAGGACCCATAAGAAACTCTGTATCCTCCTTGAATAAAACTGATGAGGTCAGTCATGTGGGAGAGATTGATGACCTCTGGGGATAACGGAAATGAGAACTCTAGCCGGAAAAAAACACTGATAAGCCCCAGTAAGGAGGTTTATGTAGTTCATAAGGCAGCAAATTGCATTTTCTCTACCTAAACAGTTTCTGTTTCCCCCCACACCCTGCACATCACTGAGTTTCTATTAACTGTTATTTTTAAACCTATCAATTATTTAAGGATGAGGGAAGCATTATTAAGGACATGCCAAAAAATGATAGCTTTAGAAAAAGAATATGCCATTCTGGGAAGACCTGAAAAGCAGCAGAAACAAACAAGAACACCTTCTTAGACTGCTTAGTAGAACATTACCTATGTTTGCTTCAACCAGGCAACTTCAGTTGGTGTTTGGGGACACCAATAATGCATAGGGCATATTTATCTCTAGGAAGGATGAATTTGGGTGTCTTTGCTGCTAATAAGGCTTAAGTCCCAGGCCAGCGACCTCTACCAGAGCAGACCTGAGCTAGTGACTGAGCAGGCTGAGTTGCTGAGGCAGGGCCAGGCCTGAGCCAATCACCCCTTCAGGACCAGGCCTGGGTCAGCGACACCACTGAACTAAGCCTGAAAAGCAACCTCCATGGTAGCAGTCCCAAGCCAGCAACCACAAGAGCAGACCCAAGTCAGAGACCTATACTGGACCAGGCCCAGGCCGGTGACCTTCTCTGGAGCAGGAACAAGCCAGGCCCGAGTCATTGACCTCTGTGGGACTAGGCCCAAGCCAGCAACCTGACCTCCATGAGAGCAGGCCCAAGCCAGGGACACCCTCAAAAGCAGGTCCAATCCAGTGACCTCCTCTGGAGCAGGTCTGAGTCAGAGACATCCACGGAAGCAGGCCTGAGCTAACAACCTCTGCAGGAGCAGGCCCCAAGCAAGAGACATCCGCAAGAGCAAGCCCGAGCAAGCAACATCCTCCAGAGCAGGCCTGAGCCAGGGACATCCCTGGGAGCAGGCCTGAGCCAGTGTCACTCCCCAGAGCAGGCTTGACCCAACAACCTCCGAGTGACCAGGCCTGCCTGAGCCAGCAACCTCAGCAGGAGCAAATCAAGCAAGCAACTTCCATGAGAACAGGCATAAACAACCTCTAGGATTGCAAAACTACATCTGGGAACACTGAGTGACCTACAAGAATGCTGAATAACCTCTGGGGTGACTGGAACCATGCCCAGGCTCTACCACAAGGAGTAACCATTGGAGCCTTGGATCCACTGGAACCCGGAAGAGTGATCACCAGAGACACAGTCCCAACTACACCAATCAGAAGAAAAGATGGGTAGACAAGGTAAAAACACAATCAATACTACAAAGAACAACACGAAACCAACAAAAACTAGTGGCTCTAAAACAGTAAGACTTGAACACCCAAATATAGATGAAGCAAAAGAAAATAACCTAAAAATAACTTTAGGAAAATGTTTGAGGCCCTTAAAGAGGAAATGAAAAATTCTCTCAAAGAACTGGAAAAAAGGAAAACAAAAAATTGGAAGAAATCAACAAATGCATTTTAAAAAAAAACCACACAATCAAACAGGTGAAAGAAATTATTCAAGACTTGAAAATCGAAATAGAGACAATAAAGAAAACACAAACCAAGGAAATTCTGGAAACAAAAAATTTGAGAAAATGATCAGGAACCACAAATGTAAGCATGAACAGCAGTATATAGGAGATTGTTGAGAGAATCTCAAGCGCTGGAGATATAATAGAGGAAATAGACTCATCAGTCAAAGAAAACATTAAATCAAACAAAAGTGTAACACAAAATATACAGGAAATATGGGACACCATGAGAAGACCAAATCTAAAAATAATAGGAATAGAAGAAGGACAAGTCCAACTCAAAAGCACAGAAAATATATTCAGCAAAACTATAGAAAAAAAACTTTCCCAACCTAAAGAAAGATATACATATGAAGATACAAGAAGCTTACAAAACACAAAATAGACTGGGCCAAAAAAAAGAAAAAATCCCCTTGCCACATATGAATCAAAGCTCAAAACATGCAGAATACAGAAAGAATATTAAGAATGGCAAAGGAAAAAAGGCCAAGTAACATATAAAGGCAGACCTATCAGAATTAGACTTGACTTCTCAGAGGAAACAATGAACATTAGAAGGTCCTGGTCAAGTGTTATGCAGACATTAAGAGACCACAAATGCCAGCCCAGACTACTATACCCAGCAAAACTTTCAATCACCATAGATGGACAAAACATGATATTCCATGACATGACCAAATTTAACTATTATCTAGCCACACCAGCCCTATACAAAGTACTAGAAGGAAAACTCCAACCGAAGGAAGCTATCTACATCCAAACAAACACAGACAATAGATGATCTCGCAGCACTAAAACCCCCCAAAAGGGGAAAAAAACACACAGTAACATCACCGACAACGAAAACTAAATAACTGAATTGAAGACCTGGATATCAGTTCACACACTTATGAACACCTGATTTTTTGAATCAAAAAAATATAAAACGGAAAAAAGAAAGCATGTTCAACAAATGGTGCTGGAATAATTGGATATTAACATGTAGAAGAATGAAAATCAATCTATATCTGTTGCCATGCACAAAACTCAAGTCCAAATGGATCAAAGACCTCAACAAAAAACCTCATAGAAAAAAAGTGTGAAGTACACTTGAATGCATTGGCACAGGAGACAACTTCCTAAATATAACCCCGGTAGCACAGACACTGAGAGAAACAATTAATAAATGGGACCTCCTGAAACTGAGAATCTTCTGTAAAACAAAGGACATGGTCAACAAGATGAAACAACAGCCTACAGAATTGGGAAAGATCTTTACCAACCCCACATCATACAGAGGTCTGATCTCAAAAATATACAAAGAACTCAAGAAATTGGTCATCAAAAGAAGAAATAAAAAAATAGGGTGCAGACCTACACAGAGAACTCTCAACAGAAGAATCTCGAATGGCCAAAAGACACTTAAGAAAATGCTCAACATCCTTAGCTATCAGAGAAATGCAAATCAAAACAACTCTTAGCTTTCATCTTACACCTATAAGAATGGCCAAAATCAAAAACACTGATGATAGTTTATGCTGGAGAGGATGTGGGGTAAGGGAACACTCCTCTATTGCTAGGGGAAGTACAAACTGGTGCAGCCACTTTGGAAATCAGTATGGTGATTTCTCAGAAAATTAGGAAACAACCTTCCTCAAGACCCAGCAATACCACTTTTGGGTATATATCCAAATGATGTTCAATTTTACAAGGTACATGTGCTCAATTATGTTCATAGCAGCTTTGTTTGTCATAGCCAGAACCTGGAAACAACCTAAATGCCCCTGAATCAAAGAATGGATAAGAAAAAAAATGTGGTACATTTACACAATGGGGTACTACAAAGCAGAAAATAATGACATCTTGAAATTTGTGGGCAAATGGATGGATCTAGAAAACATCATATTGAGATTACCCAGACCCAGAAAGACAAATATACTATGTACTCACTTATAAGTGGCTTTTAGACATAAAACAAAGAAAAAACAGCCTAGAATTTACAACTCCAGAGAACCTAGACAACAAAGAGGATTTTATGGGAGACATACATGGGTCTAATCTACATGCGAAGTAGAAAAAGACAAGATCTCCTGAGTAAATTAGGAGCATGGGGATCATGGGAGATGGTAGAAGTGGAGGGCAGAGGAAGGTAGGGTAGTGGAGAAAAATAGCTCAGTAAAAACAATAAAAAGGAAACTATAAAAAATAAGTCTGTGGACAAAGAGAAGCTCTTCACTGTTACCATATGGAAGAGGTCCTTGCAACATGGAAAGGATGCTAAAGGAATTTTAGAGTCTCTTTTAAGAAGGGTGTGTTTGTGTTGTTTGATACTCACTGAACTCTACTGACCTATGGAGAGTAAACATTTTACCTGCTTTCTGAAAATTGCCCCCCCCTTTTACATTTCACAAGCTAGAAAGGACTAAATATTTGTAGCTGACAGTTAGTGACTGTTTTTGATCGCATACATGTGTGCTTGCTTGCACACATGTATATACTGTTTTGAAAAAAACATACATCTATTATTTAATACTTTAAATGTCATTCAACATGTGATCATGGCATGATACTAGATGAAGATGCTGGAATTTTGAATGCCAGTAGCATTTTTGATTACAAGGATATAGCTAGAATTATGATATGGATTTATATAAAATACTCCTCTCAAATTCATTCTGAAATGTCCCCTGCCTCCACCCTGAACTGTCTGTGCACTGTGGGTTTCACAGATGTAGAAACAGAAACATAACAATGATAATCCAAGTGTCATCAGACATGCTTAGTCATGGATATTACATACTTTATTCTATTAAATATGATAAGTTGTGGTTCTTTCCAAATACAAACTAGCTAAAGACAAACAAGGTTAGAGAGACTAGTCTGAGCCCACTGGCTTTTTTGTTTTGTTTCCACTGTGTGCAACATGAGGGGAGTTACGAGCCCACATCTTTCTTTTTTTGTGTATCAAGGAACTGTATTCACCCACAATCCCTCACTTTTAGTAATATTTATGATACTACCTTATCTTTGAATTAAAATAATAATGAGACATAACTATATTACCTTATTTCTAGTAGCAGTCCGTTAACAAGACTATGTCGTAAGCGTATGATGATAACAATGTAAAGGTTTTATAGAAAAGGGGCCATGGGAAGTGATTTCCTAAAGGGGATAGAAATGACTTTGTAGCCTAGGCTGGAAGTGACCTGCGAAGGACAGAGTTCTCTCAGGAAGGATTTTAAACAGCATTGACATGTGGAACTAAAAAGTTTACCTTCTTTCTTGCATAAGCTGCACCACAAATGGATGTAAGGGAACAGATGAAGATGGAGGTAGTATATGAAGACCTAATGACTTCATTCAGGAAGATAGACATTGACTGTCTTTATCAAAGGCTGCTCATGTCACTGTACAATAAACAACAATCCTATTTCTCTTAATAAAAGAAATCAATTGATATGAGAAGGATATGTAATCTCACGACCTGTGTTTCATATCTGTAACGTGGACAAAGTAACACACGCCTATTAACGTCGCTGTGAGTTGCATGAGCTGATGACATAGGTAGAACTTACTGGGCCTAGAATGTTGATTTTCATGGGACTAAACACCCTTCCTGGAAGAGGGCTTACTCTCTGCCTTGCATCGCCTGAGGGTATTGACTTTATGCTTCATGTTCTAGACACTGGCCCAGCATGGAGCTCTACACTCAAACACTCTGACGTGTAGTCTCCATTCCTGTGGACTTCCAAGACAAGGAACCAGTCCACTCATTTGCAAATTTAGAAAATGACTGAACTTAGGTTTAAATTACTCTAAAAGGAGAGAAAGAAATCCCCACAAGGCAGTGCTTCTCTGCCATCCTGACGCTGGTTTCGATGGGATTCTAAAAAGGAAGCCTGAAATAACAGAGGTCAGGTGAAAGCACTTATTAGGGGAATTGACATCAAGAGCATGGCTGTGTTGTCTCAGGATGGACATCAAACTATGTCTATAGCCAGAGGCCTGGGAATAGAAGGTCTAAGGAATGTGGGGTGAAGGCCAGGGCCAAGGCTAATTTCTTTCACTATTTTGAGCAATAACACAAACCATTTTTATCAGTGGCTAGGGATGTTCAAGGCGTCAACTTGTGGTCAACCCTGCTGGGAAAAACCTGCAGCTGGCTGGTCACAAAGATGTCAAGGCAGTCTGATTTCCAGCTGGGACACAGAAAGTGGGAGACCTCACAATGGCAAAGAGAAAAGCATAATTTCATGCATTCATACATTCACCATCTGGTAAATATCCAATGAAAGACAGACATTGGCACAGTCCAGCTAACAGAGGTAACACAACAAATTAAAACACGGGACAATCACTAATTTATGCAGTTGGAGTGATTGTTTTCTTGTCCTTGACTCGAGGTAGTTTTGATAGTACATTCAGTCCCAAATTTGTAAAAATCCATGGTCTTCATTCTTTAGTACTTGTAGATAGGTTGGTTAGAAGATACTGTTGAAAGGGGGATGCTGATTCCCTTAAGGACATGAGCTGCATGATGATGTTAACAAACCTCCATTTCCAGAAGGTTCATATTGACTTCCTGGGTATCAACACTGATACTTCTTTGCATTTTATGAGTAACATAACACACATGTTTAAGTGAGTAATAAAATCTCAGAGATGGATATTGGGATTCAACCTGAAGACCAGAAAAGCAAAGCAGCCAGCCACTGGTTCTTACCTCAAACTCAGTCTGAAATAACGATCCAGCCTCCAGGAATCTCAAAATGAGACTTGTGAGTGAGAGCCGGCTCCTCTCATTTTATAAACCTCTCTGGTTCTGGGAGGTGAACACGCCTGGTTTCTAAGTCAAGCTAGTATGGCTACTGGGATTAAAGGTGTGTACCATTGTTACGTGGTCTGTAAGGCTGGCCAGTGTGGCTGTTTTACTTTTCTGATCCTCAGGCAAGCTTTATTTATTAAAATACAAATTAAATGCCACTACGTTTGAGTGTATCAGGAATCCTGCTCTAGACCAAATGTACATCACTCCCGATTCCATATGTTAGAAGTCCCATCCCCAGTGTGCGGTAGTTATAGGTGGAGACTTAGGGAGTTCATTAAGTCATGGAGGCAAAGCCCGCACAAATGGGACTAGTAACCTTTTAAAATTTCTCTGTCATGAAAGAACAAATGAAAAGGGGGCCTCTTATGAGTTAGGAAGGTACCTTCACCAGACATGGAGTCTGATAGATTCTAAGAAATAAATGTCTGGTACCTACAAGTCACCCAGCCAGCCAATGGCTTTCTGTCACAGGAGTCTGAATGGCCTAAGGCAGATCATAAGCTGGATAATGTCTAAGGACTATTGATCCTCCAAGCTAAAGAAACGAATCAATTTGGCTGATATGCTGAGCAGTGACAATAGGTTGGCAGGTTTGCTTTCTACAGCCATGTCTATCAAGTGACTTTTTCTTTCCCTAGCTCACAATGCGGGTGAGAATTAGGGTAAGTGAGGACCCTGTTGCATATACTAAAATCCACACCAAAAGAAAAGAAAGAAAAGAAAATGACTGAGACTCTGGCAAACATTCATTCCTCAATTGAACTTTTGAGAAATTTCATTTTCAAAATACATTCTGTGAGAAATTTCAAGGCTCCTTTTGCCTGTCAAAATGAAACTTGTAAATGCAGCTAGTTTGGATTAATATTGCATTTATCATGAAGGAATGAGTTAAGGGAGTGTCTGTCAAGTCTAGGGGTGATGTGTACCAGGCATTGGAAGGCCACAAGAGGTAGTCAAATGAAGCTAAAGGTACCTTGCATGTATTTTGAATTGCTGCAGCTTTTGGCAGAAGCCTGATGGGTAAAGAGGATGGAATTGGATAGGACCAGAAAAACTGACAACTGGGTTTCTCCTATGCCTGCCTCTCTCTCTCTCTCTCTCTCTCTCTCTCTCTCTCTCTCTCTCTCTCTCTCTCTCTCTCTCTCTCTCTCTCTCTCTCCTGACTATCTATGGAGATGGCAGCTTCAATACTCTGAGCTTAGTTAGCTTCTGTTTCCACCAACCAAGCCACACTGAAATCAAACTCTCTGAACATGATTCCCCATATCTAGGAAGGCACTGAACTCTGTCCAGACTTGATTCCAAGCCTGTTGATAAGAGATATCTCAGAGTTTCTGTCTCAGGTCAGGAGCCATGTTATGGAACAGAATAATAATATGAATAATATACTTGATAAATTTTCTTTGCCTTTCCTCATATCTGTGTCTGCCTTTAATACACCTTTCATTGAATATATATATATATATATATATATGTGTGTGTGTATATATGTATATATATGTGTGTCTGTATATGTCTTTGTAGATGTTTACCTTTTCCGTAACAAACAACAAATTTTCCTTCAGTAATCTTTGAAGTTTCCAGGATGAAGATGGAGCCCCACAACATCAACTCCACCTGGTTACTATGACATCATGTTTTAATAGCACTAAAATTAGACCTGTTTTTTGGTACCAACATCACAGGACACTTTCGAATGGTGCACATTTTTGACAACATTCTGGCCGGACCTCCTCAAAACACTCAGAGGCTAGTTATAATTTTCTTAGACCTGGGTATTTTACCATCATTTGCTTTCACAGGACCCCCTGAGAAGAACGTTGCCCCCATGTCAGCTCGAAGCAATCTTAGAGGACAACGTCCCCTCTCCCAACAGAGTTTGCCCTCAGGTTTAGGGACATCATTTGGTGGTTGGTATAGGGTTGCGTTGATGGGGGAGGTATTGATGGACTCAGGGGTGTTTATTGAATAAAAAGGGGGGGATTAACTGGTTTGATGGGATGATTGATATTTGTGAGTTATTGTTTTTAGAAAACTGTATTGGTGCTGATTCTTCTATATTGATATATTGAACATTGTATGAGAGTATGCTTCTACCTCTGTTTAAAACAATTGTTATATTGAGATATTTACCATATTGCAATGTACATTTCTACCTCTGATATTATTTATGTAATGACATTGTTTACATTTGGAGATCATTGTCCTCATTTATTGCACAGTTGTTTATTCTCTTAGTCTTCAAGTTAGATAGGTATCAAGAATTATAAATCAATAGTCATATATGTTTGTCATATTTATATTTAGGATATTCAGGTTTTTTAGATACATAGAAATTATATTTGGTATAGATAGTATAATCTTTGACCTCTTCAAAGAGCTGTAGAAATGGCATTTAATGTAACCTAGAGTTTTGTACTTATGAGAAACAATCACTCTTGGCAACACCGCTCTACTCCCGAGAGAACATTGAGCACCAAAGACACTCCACTGGGAGCTTGTCTTCTTCTTGGCAGAACTGGCCTTTGGGCAAAGAAAAGCCCATACCTGGACTACTGACAAAGATACAGAATATCCATAAGTGGATAAAACAGGATTGTCTTATCTTGCCAAGACAGGGTAAGATAGTTCTACTAAAGGTTCTTTGCCTTTGAAAAATGGTATGTCAGTTGTGTTAGGCCTTAGCCAAAGTTGGTTGCCTCAACATTGCAAATGAGACTTTGGGTAATTGCCCAGGTAGTCAGTTGTCTCTGTCATTTGTTGCACATTTTGGAAGTTTCTCGTTTGTACTTCCTGGTTGCTTAAGTAATATTACTTCCCTTCTCAGATCTTTGATGGGGTTGAAGATTAGATAATTGTAGTTACCCTCTACATTATTTAGACTCTTTGAAGTAGAATGCTTAGTAAAACTTTTGTTATATGTTTCTTGCTTAATATTGTTTGCTGTTTGTAATTTTATATTTGTTATCTGTTCCCATTGTATATAGTTGTATTTGGTTTTGAATCTGTCTTATTTAGACAAAAGGGGGAGATGATGGGGGAGCTAACCAATCCCTTTGTCTGAGGGGCGTAACCCCTCCAGAGCTCCAAATACCTTTAAAACATCCGTGTGCATTTGTTTTCTCTTTTTGTTTCCTCCTCTTCGCTGTAACTCTGGTTTTGTAAGTTTCCCCTTTTATTAAAGCTGAATATCTAGCCTAGTTAATTCTGTTTGTCATTCGTTTACGCCACTTCACAGACTGTGTTTGGTGTCTAGCCACAGCCATGTCAAACTTAGCCATGGGGAAAAGCTCTCTATGTGACCAGACTGTCTGGAGTCCACTTAAATGAATAGTGTGTACAGTCTCATGGAAAATAGTATGTCTTTGATCATACCCTAGGAGAATGACTTAAAAGCTGTCCACCTGCTTTATGTTATGCCATTGTAAGAACTGAGCTAGGAGTCGAATTTTTGGGTAATCACTGAAGAACAATGTTAAGGATATGAGTTAATGTATAGACTTTACATCAGTTTGAGCCTATAAATGCATATGTCTGTGTTATGCATGCATGCGTGTATGTTTCTGTGTGTGTGTGTGTGTGTGTGTGTGTGTGTGTGTGTCTGTGTGTGTGTACAGGTAGTCTGATTTTCAGCTAGGACACAGAAAGAAAGTGGAAGACCCCACACTGGCAAGGAGAAAAAAAATGTGATTTCATTCATTCATGCACTCACAATCCAATAAATCTTCAATGAAAGATAGACAGGAGTGTGGTCTGTCTAACAGAGCTTCTACTCCCTGGGCATGCAAGTTTATGGAGGGGGCACAATAAATTAGAATATAGTATATATAAATATATATCATATATAAAACACTGTATGTGGAATGTCTACATTTATAATATATACAAGTTATCTTTTAATAATTTAATTCTGTACATGGCATGTGTATATTTAGGTCCTGGACTATAGCAGATGAGGAATAAGAACTCTATACAGACATACGTGAATTCCATTGTCTCTCTGCTGTGTGGGGATGTGATAATTGAAGTTCCTGACTTCTTGGAGTCTCTGCAATAATGGACTGTAACCTGGAATTGTAAAACAAATATATCCTTTCTGCCTTAGAGTTATCTTTGTTAGGATATTTAGCTCCAGCAACAGGAACAAAAACAAAACATAGAAACAAATCTTGTTTAGTAACATAGATAGCCAAAGCAGAAGATACTCAAAATTACTTTTTATTTTATCTGACTTTGAAATATAATTAAACTAGACCTAATGTTAAAAATAAGCTGATGCGTTTATTCTTTGAAAGAAGTACCTTCCATGTACACACACTCCTTCGAGCAATCTCATTCAAGTTACCCTTTGATGAAATGTTCTGGCAAGATGGCTAAATTATATTAATCTCCTAAAAGATCATATCCTGTGGTAGAGGCACATTTAGGGCCTCAAATTTGCCTTAGCATGATCGAGACACATAAAGAACCCACTCACTCAACATGGTTCAAAGTTATTGTATGTCTACTGGAAATGGGGCTGTGGGACTCTCACCTGACCTGCTGCTCAGTAAGATATGTAGTCACTGTGAGCTGGCCCATGCCCAGTTCCTTCTGTGTGCTTTCTAAGGCTTCTGAAATCTGTGAGCATGTTTACACTTGTATAGACCTGTCATAGTTTGTCACAGTCAACCTTTGGAAAAAAAGCCTAGCATTGCGTCATTGTTGTTTTTCTTTGTAGTTTATGGAAGGCTTCTAATCATCCTTTTTTAGTTACCAAGAAAAAGGTTTTGAAGAAAGCTATAGAAAGTTTTAGTTGAGTTAGCTTCTGCATTGACTTAATCAAGTTAATTAATCTTCTCTCTTCATCTTCCTTTCCTCTTCCCCTCCTTCTTACTTTTTCCTTCTCTCCTTCCCCCTTTTCCTCCTCCACCCCCCTCTTTCTCTCCAGGCCTGACACAAGCTAGGCAAGTGCTTTACCAATAATCTATATTCTTAGTTCTTGTTCTCAATAAAAGTGTTTGTTCGCAAATTTTCAGTATGATTCTTGTAGTTTCTATTATCTGAGAGTTAGGTATGTGTGCAAACAATGAACATGCTTGCTTGCTATTATTTGTATTAGTGTTTTATATATGGCTATATGGAGAGTTTTGCTTTTACCTAATGTCTGAAATATTTTTATTTTAATATATTTACATCCTTTTGCTTATTCTATTTTACCAAATAGCTAAAATGGTTCTTATTTTTATTTGAGAATTTGATACATGTATAGAATACATTTTGATCAAATCAACCCCCCATTCTCTCTCTCCACATTGCTTCCCCTTTCCCTCACCACTCTACCTTCCCTGCTTCATGTGATTTAAAACAAAACAAAACAACAACAACAGAAAAACCTCAGAGTCCACTTAGTGTGCATGAGTGTAGGGCAATCTACTGTCGCATGGGTGACATCTCAGGGGTTGTAACCCTAAAGAAAACTTCTCCAGAAGTCGTAATTTATGAACAAGCCCTCAGCAGGTGGTGGAACATAATGAGCCCCTTACCTGACTCATGCTGGGCACTTGGTTGGCTTGACCTTGTGCAGATCTCCTGCTTGCAGTCACAGCTACCATGACTTCATATTTCTATGATCATGTATGTCCAGCAAATGTTTTACTACAGAAGCCCTTTTCTTTTGGCTCTCAAAATCTTTCCACCTCCCCTCTTTCAAGATAATCTTTGAACCTCAAGCCTTGGGGATAGCTAGTGTGATACAACTGTAACATGTAGAGCCGAATGTTTCACAAGCTCATATTCTCTGCATATTGACTATCTGTGAGTCTCTGTATTATTGTCCTATACAGTAGACATTAGTTATCCAATGAAGATTTGGGGATGCATTTATCTGTAGCTATAAAGATAAGAACCTAGAGGAGAGGTTATTATATCTATTTATTACAATAATATAATCATTATGACCTAGACAACCATGGGTTTTGAGTCTAAGTACCAGTACCAGTCATGAATTCCATCTTGTGGTGCAGTCTTAAATCCAGTCATAAAGTGGTTGGTGACTCCTATAACATCCATGCCACTATCTCACCAGCGGTGGTATCTCACCAGGCCAGTTGTCACATTAGCTTGCAGAGTTCACACCTGTTGATTATCTTTCTTCCTAAGAGGCATGTAAAACACCTTTAATCACCATGAAGGCTAGCTGGTAGGGATGAAGCTTCCAGCTCTATGCCAGTTTGATTTTATCCTTGTCTTCCTGAATAAAGTATTTCTTTATATAGCCTCAACTACCTGATCTTCTTGAAGTCTCCTCAGCTGTAATTAGGAGAACAAATTAGCATTTATAATAATTTTAAAATAATTTTTATTTATAATTAATACATTTATCACATGGCCCATTTAGAAAAAGTGAATTTTTAAATTTGTTCTGGGAGGAGGAGGTTGTGTAACATGAAAGATGTCCCTTTGCAAATAAAATATTAATGGAAATAGAAGATTTTGTTTTGTGATCAACATTTTTATTAGTATAGAAAGTAGAGGAAATCAAGCTTGGAATCCCTTAGCTTTTATCTTTTACTCTGTTGAATTTATCCACAAGTGCACATGGCTATTTTTTCATTTGCTGCTGTTCTTGGTATATATGACTGCATGCCCAATTACAAGCCACCCTTTACTTTGTTTTTGGGCACCACCTCTGCAGCATGATTAATAAAAACCCAGAGACAGAAATTGGGGTTCAACCTGAAAGTCAGAAAAGCAAAACAGCCAACAGCAGGCTCTTACCTCTACCCGACTCAGAAACGGCAATATTGACTACGGGAATCTTAGAATGAGACTATGTGTGAGAGCTGTCTCCTCCTGTTCTTATATTCCTCTCAAGGGCTGAAATTAAAAGCATGCAGCACTACCACCCAGTTTCTAAGGCAAACTAGTGTGGCTACTGAGATTAAAGGTGTATCTCACCAGGTCTCTAAGGCAGTGTGTTTGTTTTACACGCTGAACGTCAGCAAGCTTTATTTATTAAAATACAAATGAAATATCACTACACACCTTCTTTTGATGGAGGAGTGTCTATGTGTTACTTTCATTATTAATAAAGAAACTGCCTTGGCCCTTTAAGAGACAGAAAATTAGGTAGGCGGAGTAGACAGGACAGAATTGTGGGAGAAAGGAAGCAGAGTTGGGGAGACGCTTCAGGCAGTTACCATAGTTAGTCGCCATGCCTCTCCTCTCCGAGATGGACACAGGTTAAGATCTCTCCTGGTAAGCCACCCCTCGTGGTGCTATATAAATTACTAAATATGTAATTTACTAAATATATAAATTACTAAAAACAAGATATGAGAATCAACCAATAAGAAGCTACAGATAATGGGCCAGGGGCCAGGCAGTATTTAAAAGAATACAGTTTCCGTGTAATTATTTTGGGTAAAGCTAGCTGGGTGGTAGGACACAGCCCCGTGTTTCCTTCTACATTCTTTGAGTCCATCCCTGCTTTTCTTGTTGGGATGAGGTCTTCCCTATTTCTGTCTGCCCTTTTGTCTGATATTTCCTGAATCCCTATTTTCAGATCCTATTTTTCTTCTGAGCCCCAGACACCTATCTATTCCCTGTCTGGCTAGCACACAGGCATCTCCTATCAACATGGAATCATTCATTCCCACAGTGTCCTACCTGGACCCGCCTTCCTCTTGCTCAGCAAATGGCATGAGCTGTCATGTCACAACTCAGCTCTGACACTACCCGTCCCCTATGCCATCTTCATATTCACCCCAAACAGCCAAGCATGGATCAGATTTTTTACCTTCCATGTGTCCTTGTGGTTCATTTTGTCTACTAGCTATCTGTATCCGTCCTCTGTAGGAAGAGGTCAGTGCTGTCTCATTTCACTGATCCCAGCCTTTGCCCTCTTATCCACCTAAGTGCACTGAAGCCAAGGTCATCTTTCTACAAAACAAATGCAGCAATGCCTAGCTTCTGCTTAAAAATCCTCCAAGGCTCTCAGGCGTGCAGCGTTACGTCTGGGTTCCCTGGCAGAGATCATGCAACCTTAATCTGGCTTTTGCTTGTATTTCCAACTTTATTTCCAGCTGGACCCTCTGCTTTCAACCACAGCTTTGTGGCTTACAGGAATGCCAATTTCATTTTGTTTGTTTTTTTTTTTTTTTAAATCTCATTCCCATCTCTGTAGTCCATAAGAGATCCATTTTAGTCTAACAGATTTGCAAAAGAAAAATAACACGTGTGACCCTCTGAAATGTCACCGGTTCTACTTGTGATATGCTTGGGCTTTTGCCTTCTCTGCTGTACTTGATGCTCCTCAAAAGGTAATCCAGACACTGGAGAGCTAGCAGGGCTGAAACAGATGGCCTCTAGACTTGGTACCCAATGAATTTCAATTCAAAATATTTTGTCTGATCTGGCTCCATTGTCTAGCCCATGTCTGTGGTGATCATTCCCTATCAATTTGCTTACATAAATATTAGTGTTTAAGTTCATTTTATTTTTGCATATTGCATCTCTATGTGTGGAATTTCTACTGAACCCGGGCTTTTTGACTTCCAGATCCAATTCACATTTTTCTTCCGCTGTGTAATCAATCTCACTCCCACATACCCCTTGCAAAGACAATTTACTCGATCATCTGCAGCTTACACAGGGCAGCATCCATCCCCCTGACATGGCCTGTAAAACCAAATGTACCCAGATAGCACCTTGAGGCTGTGTGTTTTCTTCTCTCACAACTTGTCTGACATCAACACAGGTGTTCGGAGTGTTAGTCACTGCTGTGATTTCAGAGTCTAGTCTTTTGATGAGTAATTGCTTACTAAATCTTTACCAACTAAGTCATTCGAAGCTCCTTGGGGAAAAATAATGGGACTTATTTGCCCTGTTGTTTGATTTCTTTATACAGCCATTGATCAAATCACAAGGCATCAGACTGTGAACCAGTCATTGAAATTAACAGAGAGGAGTATAACAGTTTTCCAGCAAAAAATTCTCAGGCAAGTTTGCATTGCATGAATAAATAGAAGGAACTTCTGAAAAATTCCACCCAAATCCAATTTGATTTTCCAAACAAGTCTGGCAATGAGATCTGAGCCTGATCATTGTCTTCTTTCAGGGGAGTTCCTTGGACAGGAAATTTCCAGACCATAGCCATAGCCAGTGGAATGCACTCTGTGCCTGCCATGCTCCCCAGCAGACCCATTTGCTGGAACTCTGGTTCTGTTAAATGCCTTTTTTTGATTCAGAGGGCAGCTGGTCATAGACACCATTATTGCAATCCTACATGTCACCGAGTCCCTTTACTCACAAGCTTAGAGATGATGGTGATGGTATTGCTGGTGGTGGTGATGGTGGGTGGTGGTGGTGGTGGTGGTGGTGGTGGTGGTAGTGGTGAGTGGGGTAGTGATGGTGATAGTGGTGGTCATGATTGGGGTGGTGATGGTGATGGTGGTGGTGGTGGTGGTGGTAGTGGGTTAGTGGTAGTGATGTTGGGTGAGGTGGTGATGGTAATGGTGGTCGTGGTGGTGGTAGTGATGGTGGTGGTCATGGTGGTCGTGGTGATAGTGGTGGTGACAGGCAGTCCAAAGTCCCAGTATTGCATAGCCCAGCATAGCCCTACTCCAAGAACAACCCCTTCTCTGTTGTCTAAAACTCCCCCAATACATCAGCTATTGTAGAAGTCAGTGAGCAATATATGTAAAGGATGGCTTATCACTGCTTCCAGTGGACTGTGAGTCCAAGGTAAGACTGATGAAGAGTCTCATTCCTGCCTCTTTCTTAGCGGTAAAATTGTTTCTAGTTTCCCATGGAAAAGGCAACATCTTCTTTTTGAGTATATAGATCAGATGTCAAACATGTTGAGGTCTGTGTTTACATTTCAGTATCTAGCACAAGGTAAGGTTGTTTGTTTCTTCATCCCCGCCACCCATTTATAGCTATAGCAGGTAATTGCCAGGGCTCCATGTCCGCCTTCCTTGCCTCTAAATGTTGTCAGCTTGCCTTCTAAATATGTCTGTTTAGACTCAGGCTATCCTCTTTTGTCGGAGAAACATCTTTGTGTAGGTAGCAGTGAATGCAGAGATTTACAACCGGTCAAGGTGCCAAAAATAAGCAACTGTCAGTGTTCAGCCTCAAAGGGGCCATATTTACCAACTACCCTTTATCAGGGCTCAGGAAATATCATCAAAGAGGAGGTAGAAAGAATATAAGAGCCTGAGGATGGAGATGAACGTGTGGTATGCTTTCTTCTGGTTCTGATATGGCTGTTGGACCCATGCGCTCAGACAGCTGTGGTTACCTGCACAAGGTGAAGCCTGCCAACAAGTGCTTTCCAGATACCACTCCTCAGTGAGAACCTGCTGGCTGCTAAGGAAGGAAGAATCATTTATCTTTCACAGTGCGACCCCTTGTAGGTTCCACATGCAGGAGCGGATGACGTGACACCCACGCACCTGTGAACAACACTAATTAGACTTAGATTATCAAAGGACAGAAGGAGATGAAATTGGGAGGAGGACTGTCGAGGTTTCAGGAGGAGTCAAAGGAGTGAGGCGAAGCATGGACTTGATCATAGCTCACTGTATACACGTATGACACTCTTGGAGAATACAAATATTAAATAAATGAGTTAATAACATTTCCTCCGGGTTCAGCCAAGAAGTGAACTCAAGCTTTGAGCTTAGCTTCAGGCTTCACAAAACATCTGAATTTAATAAGAAACTTTTGACCTTTACCATCTGAATTCTTGAAACCTGAGCCACCCACGTGAGGCCCTGTGCTCTCGTTCCCCGCTTCCACTGTTCTTCGGCCCCCGTGCAGAGAGACATTCATCCCCCAGAGAGTGTGAATGTTTTGCGGAAATGGCTCAGCATTGAAATGTCAAGATAACTGAGGTGACACCTCCACAAATAATTTATGTAAAGGACAGAGATGAGGCATCTCCACTGTCCAGGCTACCAGAAACCTCCAGGAGCGTGATGAGAGTGCACATCTGTCAGATAAGGAGCAGAGTGGAGAGAGAGCCGGCCTTCCCATTCTCCATAGCAGAGCTCCCTCCTCCTCTCCTGATGTCATCTTTACACCAGACAACTGGCCTCCCTAGTGAAATTAGTTTTCATTTCCTCCCTTTCATAGGGCAAAAAGGGAAATGGACACTAAGTCTTAAGGAAATACTTCCCCACTTTCTGTATCCTGACAAACCAGACACTCATTCCTGTGTGTCAGGATGGCAGTAAAGTATCACAGGGATTTCTAGTGCCCAGGAGGAAGTAGATGGCAGAGACTAGCAACTTCATCAAAAAAGACTTTTTCGATCTTTTCAGGGCACTGGGACTTGACTCAGTCGTGAAGTAGTGCTTTGATGTGCTTCTTGGCAGAGCAGAAGTTGCAACTGAAATTTTGCCAAGCATGAAGCAACAGTAAGAATAGAGCACAGGCCCTTGCCTGCATGTTGAGTAAAGGGTCCAATCCTCCTTATAAGACATATAGTTTGAAAGAGGATTGGCTCTAAGACAAACTGATCTAGAGCCATTTCTCTTCCTCAGAACTGTTTCTCCATTGTTTCTTTTCAATACAGTTACCCTCTTCTTAATTTTTAAAAGCTAAGCCAAATACAACACACAGACACACAGAAACAGATACAAATCCATACATATACACACATCCACACATACATACATGCATGCATACAAATATACATATATACACATATTCATGATGTATGCATGCTTACACATATTTATGTACATATGCACACACATGCATGCACATACACACAAATATATACCCACATTAACATGCACACACACACACACACACAGACACACACCTCATATTTTTCTGGTAAAAGCAGTTGATGTAGCTTAGATTTATACTTTGTAGCACATTCTCTCTATCCTACCCATGGAGAGTAAACAACCTTCCTGTTGACTCAGACTAAAGCAAGGAAAGTAACATAAAAATGGGTCTATACATCTGGGATGCAAAGAGTCCAAGGGCTCAGTGCACCCACAGGCAGGGCCAGAACAAAGAAATGAGTCAGCTCTAGAATTGGAGAGGTACATTTACATAAGACATCTGTGACTTTGCAGAAAGCTTCCCATCCCTCCATTGTCAAGATAGAGCAGACACTGGTCCACACAAATAGTCATCAAGGGGCTGATCTGGTAGGTGGCACCTTGTCCTAAGCTTCCAAGTTATTATGTGCACCTTCCTCTTAGATCACTGTTGTCTTGCTGCATCTTACCTATGTCTTTTCCTCTTGACCTAGCAACAGGATTTGACCTAGAGAGTCGTTTGACTTCCTGGGAATATTATGATCTCTTTGTTTGTCTCATGTTGTCTTGCATTCTTCTTCCTAGAGTTATCAGCAAACTGAGCTCCAACAGACGCTATGTGATCAGTATTTAGACCCCTAAGGTGCTTCACTGATGTATGTCAAGAACTGAATTCATGGGAATACCCACAAAGAGCACTTAAGGCATGTACCCTGAAGCTATGTGGTTCCCAACTACTCACAGGGACTAGGATTGTTGTACCCTTGCAGACTGGGTAGTGATGGTCTATAAATCAGCCCACAATAAGACAAGGAGGGTCAAGACTGTGTATCTAAGAAGATTTTGAGCAGGCATCTCTGGTTAGGTATAGACAGTTGCATTGTTCATTTGTACTGAGCCACTTATGATGCAATCTGGATACCAGACACACAGGCTAAGACAGTGTTGCATGGGTGATTGCAATAATTACCTTTCTATTGCTGCGATAAGACACCATGACCAAGGCAATTTGTAGAGGGGAAGATTTATCTTGGTTTATGGCTCCACAGGGATAAAAGCTCCATCACCACGGCATGAAAGTGGCAGGGATGGTGACTGGAGCAGCCATCTGAGAGCTCAGATCTTGGATCTTAAGCAAGAAGCAGAGAGAACACACCAGAAAAGGCTTGAGTCTTTAAACTCTCAAAGCCTCTAGCAGTGACACACTTCTTTCAGCAAATACATGCTTCCTGAATCCCCCCAAATAATGTCACCAACTTGGGACAAAATATTACAAACACATGATTCTATAGGTGACATTTTTATTCAAACCATTGCAGGGTCATCATAAATAGTTCAATGGTACAGAAAAGAAATCCCGGAGTTAGGTTCGTCAATACATAAACAAATGAGTTTTGATAAAGCCTTAACACAATCCAGTAGAAAATTAGCTCCTGTGCTACACAAATAAGTTCTACCACAGTCATATATATAAAAGAATACATTTATAAAATTGTGCTTTATTGAAATTAAAACATCTGTTCTTCAGAGAAAATTAATTTAGAAGGGCATAAATATAATCCACAGAATGAGGACAATATACATGCAAAACATATATTGGATTTGAACAGGCAGATTACTATACAAATAATAAGGATGCAAAATAAACATATAAAATACATTTGCTACCATTAGTTACTGGAGGAGCGTAGTTAAAACACGACGCTCCCTGTGCTCCTAATAGAACAGAGGAAATGGTAAAGGGTCTGAAAAGTGCTGTGAGGGTATGAAAAGTCACACTGCTTCGGGGAGCACAAAGTGACACAAGTCCTATGGGAAGCAATGTGACAGCCATTTCATAAGAAAGTAGACAACATGTAGAATGCAATCCACCATGCCTCCTCTTTCAATTGCCAAAAAAGAAGTCAACATGCGCCCAGAGAAGGACTAGTACATATATGTTTACTGGAGCTTTCTTTGGACGAGTCAAACATCAGAGAGAAACCTCCATTTATAAAAGCCGTGCTGAACTGTGTGCTGTACCCACACAGTGTGACTTTCTTCTAAAATATAAACGATAAACTGTTGACAGATGTAGCCGTGTGACCATCACGGTACATGTAATGACGTGATTTTGGTAAGTACAAGCGGTCAGACAAAAGTAATACAGATGAATTTCATTATAGGATGCCTGACAAAATCCAAACTAATTTATACTGAGAAGAAGTAGGTTGGTGTTTGATTGTGGGAATAGGAGATGGGAGGGGGAGGACAAGAAGTGTAAACAGGCATTTGGAGATCATAGACACTTTCATTGCCATTGTGGTGCAAGGTTTTCATCGATGTGAAAATTTATCCTATTGAACACTTTAAATATGCACATTTTTAGTGTTAATTATTCTTTAATGAAGGCATAAATAGGAGATAAACATTGCAAGTCCTCATCAAGAATTCAAGAAGAGCGCAATAATAATCAGTGGCTTTTAGCAGTTCCCTTATTTGAAGCTGTTTGATATGGTGGGATTCTGATGTAACCAAAATATTGAGTCAGCCTCCGGCTTGTTCTACAGGCGGATTAACATGCATTTGGGTGACTAGCTGGCTTTCTGCTTGCCTGATTTCAATTCGGTGTTGCAGAGGTGAAGTCATTTGTATGCAGTCCATGCTTGTCATGAGCAAACAGACTGTGAGTGTCTAAGCAAATCTGAGTGAGCATTCTGTCTGTACTGCGAAATGCCCTTCAGCATGACCATGGCTAGCCCACAGATAAAATGCCACGTTGGCTTGTCTGTTTATATCTAAGAGAGTTCTTTTCTTCATATTATATTGCAGGCTTATGTGTTATTGGGAATCCTTTAAAAATGGCTCTAACAGAATCAAGCAATCCATCAGCAGGAAAATCAAAATCCCCTTATCCCGGGGAAAGAAAAGTTGATTCTTAGAGTTTTTACCTATATGGTTTTATTTAGCCTGGAGGTTAAACTAGAGCATCATGCTGTGTCTCTTTTAATAAAACCCTAAAGGATCTCTCACAATTAGGTGAAGTATGTCTTTGTTTGAATGTGTGGGTTTTAGTCATCATTTTCCCAAGAACCAGAACAAATAGATTCTCATTGTTAGAAATATTTATCTATCTGTCTGTCTGTCTATCTATCTATCTATCTATCTATCTATCTATCTATCTATCTATCTATCTATCTACATCATCTATCATCTAGCTCTCTAGCTACTTATCTCTTATCTATCTATCCATCTCTATCTTTCTATCTGTCTACCTATCCTCTATTAATATAAGAGATTTAATATTGAAGTCTTGGCTCAAGAAATTGCAAAGTTTGAGGTGTCAGATAGCATAGCCTGAAGACTGATAGACAGGGGCTGTGTAGTTGAAGTCTTGGTCCAAGGGCAGGAGAAGAAAAAGCAGGGCAGAGAGAGTGGATTCTTTCCTCAACTTTTGCCCCATGAAGGATTTCCACTGATTATACAACACTCAGAGCCTGGGAAAGGCATTTTTCTTGAATATGTCTCCCTACTCAAATACAAATTGCTTTTAGAAACACATTCACAGGCACACCAAGAGGAATTTTAAGTCAAGTGTCTACATACATGGGCCCCAACTGAATTGACCCACACAGTTAACAATCACAATATAATCAAATGTATTTTCCCAACCCTTACACATGTCCAAATATGTAGAAAACATACGTGGTAATGGTGAGAATGTTGCACTGTAATGATTTGGGTCTGAAATGTCTCACTCATGTGTTCGAACACTTGTCCTCCAGCGGGTGATGCTGATTTGGGTGGTTGTGGATTCTTTAAGAGGTAGGGCTTCGCTGGAATAACTGAAATACTGGAGAAAGACAGAGTGTTACGGTTTATAGTCCAGTCTACTACTAGTCTGATATGCCAAGGTACCAGGCAGCCACCATACACAAAGCCTGCCCCTCCATGATGGACCGTGTGACCCTCCAAAGGTGAGCTATACCAAAGGATATAGGTAAGCCATATCCTTCTTCGTGCAAGTTGCTTCTTGCCAGGTTCGTGTTCAAAAGGGTTTTAACATAAGCAACTAATGCAAACACTAAACTGAGATTCAAAAGATCTAGCTTTGAGCTTGCAGCCTGGCAGCCTTTCTGCCCATTGAATTTAGACAAGTCATTTGACTTAGTGAACAAAAAAATTACACACATGGCCACAAGTCTTCAAGTATCATTCGTAGATGGACTGTAGAGGTCTTGGAGTATAAAGTCTGTACCCAGACTAACAGCTTCAAATCCCAGCCTCTTGTCTTTGCAGCTGTATGTTCCAGAACAAGCCACCTCCTTCTTTGAATTGCAAATCTCTTATTTGTAAGATTAAGGACCCACATCACAGTGTTGTTTTGAAAATTAAGTAAAGTGGCTTATGATAGCATGCAGGCAGGATTGCTCAATAAATGTTGGCAGTTATTATTATAAGTCTGGATCATTCAAGTAAAATTTTAAGAAGTATTTTTCAAATTTTATGATCACAAAAAATGAATTGTAAAAAAAGAAATTACATTCCAGACAGGCATAAACATTTCAACAAGACTGCCAAATCTTTGAATATTCAAATGTGTATTTTGAAGCTTAAATGCACATCTTTTAAATGACAACTCCCTCTAATTGTATAATAAAGACTTCTATTTCAGAGAAAAGATTAATATGTCATACAGGCATTTAAATGAATAATTGTTGGGATAATTCAGGCAGTCTGCACTTGTTTAAATGTCTATTAATCTATCACTTCAGAGTAAACATCTAAAAATTGCATGAGCAACTTTATTGATGCCATGAAAACTGGAGACGTGATGAGTAATAAAATGTTTAGGTCATTATAAGATATGGGATATGGAAGGTTTTCTCCAGTAGCAGATCATTGCTTTAAATAGAAAGCAAGACTGGGAATGTTGCTCAGTGATAGAGTAGTTATCCTTCCCCTTTCTCTTTCTCTCTGTCTCTGTCTCTGTCTCTCTCTCTCTCACATACACACACACACACACACACACACACACACACACAGAAGAAAAGAAGGGAGGGAGGGAGGAAGGAAGGAAACAATAATAGATGTTGCAACAGAAATTGCTCCAGTCCTGGAAGACCAGGATTTTATTAGAGAATGATTTCTATATGTAAAAAGGGGCAATGTTACTGAAGAATTAAGGAATGGTAGGAGCGAAGCATATGAATATAAGTAGTTACACAGGGGACAGGAAGGAATTCCATGAAATCTTATCATCTAGACATGACATGACCATTTAACTAATGAATTCACTGTAGCAGTCAGGGTCATTTGCTCAAGATCAGAACAAGATGGGGCCTATCAACATTCTGTCATTGATGGGAAATGGCTCATGAGGCCCCATCTTTTTCTGTGGGGCTGTTCACTGAGGGAGGTGGAGTAACCACTTAGAAGCCACTAACCCCAGTAAATAAATAAATCACTGCCATGCTCAAACAAGCAACTCTATTTAAACTCAGTGGAACACACACACACACACACACACACACACACACACACACACACACACACACCATGAATATAGGAAGGGGACTATTTGGAAAAGAAGAGGGCCAGAAGGAGTACAAGGAGGATAAAATAGACAAAAACTTAAAGACAATGTGTAGTTCTAAGAGGGTGTAATAGAACATAATGGTGGTAGATGTGAGATGCTACACGTAGCCTAGGGCAGTGGGAGATGTGTGCTGTGTTTTCAAATCTCAGAGAAAAATTAGATGGGGAAATAACTTTGGGGGTCAGTTCCAAAAAGTAAATAAAGGGAGAATTTTACAAAGACGTGAAAAGCATAGGACGAGTCTTTTAAGAAACAGACAGTGTTTTGATACACAGAGGGGCATGGGGTGCCTGGTGTTAAAATGTAGAGCTAAAGAGGCAGTCAAGTAATACATGGTGAGGGCATTTTCAGGACTTCTTAATAATTTGGACAAATGATGAAGGCTGCCTCATCTAGTTGACTGCCCGTGCAGCCATCTCGCGCACTTGCTGTTAGCTGAGGGGTGATTGCATCCCCAAAGTGCTGTTGACGGAAGGAAATGTGTGCTGCACAGTTAGTCACTTCCTAGAGTCCCAGATATGCTCAGCAATATGGAGGCTTTCTACAATGCTTGGTACAATATTCTAAACTAATTGTTTAGCAGAAAGTGTGTGAGTCGGAAAGTAACAACTGCCAAAGCAGGTGGACCCTTGATCCCTATGCATCCTGTTGGCTTGGTTTTGCATGAAAATAACTGCTTATCAATGCCCAGTTCTTCAGTTGTTCAGAAATTCAAAGGTCACAGGAAGATGAAGCTGTGACCTGTTGTGTAGAAGGAGCAAAGCAAGGGAAGTATTGTAATTCCTTGACTTGAATGTCTTTGGCTGGGCTTGCACAGTGATAGTCTGGATAGCTCTTCTGAGATACATCTTGTTTCTCCTCCAAAAGGCATCAGGATATAGAAAGAAGGTGGCTCTGCAAAGGGGTTGTGTACACCAGAAGCTTCTGTAGCCATTCCTAATCATTCTGTCCATTCTTCCTCGATGAAACCTCTGTGATAGGCAAGACCCCAAAGGCAATTTAAAGCCTTATCTCTCTCCATCTTCCAAGGACAGCCAAGAAATGGGAGCACATACTCCATGATTAAATAACCACATTTGGTGAGTCCAAAGAGGTTGTCAAGAGTGAGGACTGGTAGAGCTCAGTGGAGAAAGATAGATATCTTAACTATGCTATTGTCAGGGCAGGTTTTCTGGAGGAGAAGCCTGTGAAGACGTAAGTATTAGAAGAGGTTCGTATGATTTATATAAATTAATTAGAAGATTTCTGTCAAAGTCCCTGCCTACCTACATGCAGCCTTCTTCTGCCTGTCCACTGCAGCCTGTTTACCTGATTTGATACACTTTATTTTTAACCTCCAGGTCAGCGATTCCCTCCACCCATTTCTGCCTCCTTCAATGGATATTTGTGATTATTATAGCTGTTGTGCAGTTTTATTGGCACTTGGAGGGTTGAACTCAAGGGTGCTCCTAATAAATTTATAAATAAGAATACATACACAGAGACACACAAACACACACATATATATACACTCACATATACTTTCTTCTTTTGGAAAAAAAACCAAGATTATCTAGTCCAAAATGGCAAATTATGGGTCATTTTCTCCAATCTTTTTCATTCCAGTCTAATTAGAAAATGAGCCTTCATTGCAAACGTTCTACACTGAAGCCATATTCCTCATCACAGTTCCAGTATTTATCTGGACATTTGAGCATTGAGGCTTTGGGAATCCTGGAGATGTTGTCAAGATTGTTCCTCACCCTCTCAAAGAGGGGACACCAACAGAGCCTCAAGCAGGAGAAGCTCAACATAGAAGAAGAAAGGTGATGTCAATTGGTCTGCATATTGGAGCCTTCTTGAGGTTATTTTTAAGGTCCTTTCTGTCAAGTCAAGAAACAGACTTTTAAGCCTGCCGGTTGCAGCACATGCCTTTAATCCTAGCACTTAGGAGACAGAAGCAGGCGGATCCCTGTGAGCTCGAGCCACCTGGTCTACAGAGCAAGCTTCATGACAGCCAGGGCAACACAGAAAAACCCTGTCTCAAAAAACAAAACTAAAAAACAAACAAACAAAAAACCCAAAAAAGCAAAAAAGAAAGAAAAGAAAACAAAAAGACTTTTCTAGAATGGCAAGGAGAGAAAGTCACATGACTGCTGAGACAGAAAGCCGTGTCATGTCTTTGCCAGGACTGCCGTAAACAAGGAACATGCTCCAGGAAGCTCAAACAACAGCAATGTATTTTCTCACAGTTTTGAAGCTTGGGTGGGGGAGATCAGATGAGCTCCTAAATGTGCTTTGGAGAGAATCAATTGGGGGCCTCTGTCCCAGGTGCTGAAAATTTGATGTCAGTCTTTGGCCTCAAGGGACACACACTGCCCTCCCTGCTCTCCACCATCATTCTCTCTTGGCATTGTGTGTTTATGTCTCTGGATTCAAAATTGAACTTTTCATAAGCACATCGTTGTATTAACTCCACAATATGACCTCATCTTCTCCAATTAACTCTGCAAGAACTTTGTTTCTGATAACTTCAATAAAAGTTTATTTCCAAATTAAGTCAAATAAATATTCTGGTTACAGGGTTTGGTAATTCAAAACTTGCCTAGTCCTAGAGGCCATGTCACCTGATTTAGCTGTAGGGATCTCTAGAGAAGCCTAATTCCTCCATGGAGTTGAGAACTAAGAGTCCCCAAAATATTAACAGATTGGGAAGCAAATAAACACCAGAGATATTTTATGGAAATTGAGCATAAAATAAATAGTTAAGTGATTTGAAAGCTTAATGTGTTATAAATGCTATTTGAAATCTCCAACATGCTTATATAGAGAGAAAAAGAACAGAAATATAGCAATCAACTTGTTTTGGGTCAGTTTTTGCAAAGATTCATGTATTTCTCTGGTTGGATTTAGATTTTAAAAATAGTTATATGGCCTGAATTTTAATTTTTCTTCTCTTGTTTTATTTTACCTTATTGTAGTCTGTTCATGCCCATAGACTGATAGAGTGAAAGTCAGCGGAGTGACTATCACTATTTATCTGTGAAAATATTTTACACAGATAAAAACCTATGATAGTTGGAATTCTGGAGGATGGAAAGAAAAGAGCTAGGAACTATGTAACTATGGACTATGTAAAGAAACACCAAATGTCTTCTGAAATAATATATTTAATCAACTCAGGATCTTACTAACTCTTCGAGGAGACAGAATCTTTATAAAATTTATTGTGCTTTGATATTCCTGAGAGTGTCTTTGGTCTGTAAATTTATTTTGTTTTAGTGTCATTCTTTGCTCAGGTTTTTATTAAGCTTCTCTGCAGATACCAATGCCCACCAGTCCCCATAACAAAAACTGTGTTTTCAGTGTGCTTCTTCTTGGCAAACACATTACAGATTCTAAACCTGTATGTGTGTTTAATTTGTAACTTAATAGATTTATTTATATGTTTCTAGATTAAGAAAGTTTGTAATTAATATAGATGATTAATTAATACCAGACTTATATATTTCAACAACTTCTGCCACCTTTTCTCACTATGGCTACATCTAAGGACCATCTCTATGTGTGTTTTGGGCTAGCTGTTACCTCAGTGAAAGATGCAGCCAAGGGTCTCCTCTAGAGAGAGTGGGTGAGGTAGAAGCACAAAGCAAAGGGGAAACCCTGGCTCTACCCCATTGCCTTTGCCCTATGGAACAGATTTGGGTTTAAGAAAGGAGAAAAAGGAAAGGATAAAGCTAAAAGAAGATGAAAACTAAAGGAATCCTAAGTTCCCAAAAGTTTCCATTGTGCTTCAATATGACCCATCAGAGAGTGGAACTGCCCAAACTTGAGCTTATTTTTGCCTTTGAGCTTGATTCTTCTGGCTTGCTGTGGTCATCTGTGGTTGATGGCTGAAGAGATTAGTTAAGGGCAAATGTATCTAGTAGATATTTGTTACTGCTGTCAAAACAGGGAAGAATACAAATCTATGATAAAGGTCATGAGATTAGCTTAAAATCGATCACATTGGGGTATTTTTGCCGGAAAAGTTCATGGTAAGTGAGATCCAGATGCATAATGGGTCTAACTGTTTTCCTTTTTATCTACACATTCACTGAACATTACTTCTGTTCACTAGGCATGAAGGTATCAAATGCATTTCTCCAAAAATATAAAAAGACATATTTCTGCTGTAAAATAAAAACTGGAGCTTGGATCTCCAGTGCACTGAGCTGAATTCATATGAATATTCCAGGAGTGTGTTTGGGTATAAGAACTCGGTCTATTTCTAAGCAAAGGAGGAAGTGCTAAAGCTCTGCCTGGAAGGCAGGTCAGGTGCACAGACCCAGAGAACGGATCCTTATTGGTTTCAGTTGAAGTTTGTCCTGAAAGGATATTACAGGACAGGTTGTCATGTTTGCATTAGTTTCTCGGTCTACAAAAAGAGTGAGAATACAAAAAATCTGTGTTAAGACAATAACCCTAGTTTTTGCAATCTGAGATGAGTTATCGTTACTGAATATCATGTATAGAAGTATCATGGCCATGTCTGCATATTCAGATTATCAACATACTTATGACATAGAAGACAGTAATTAGCCATTTCATTAGTGACTTGGATATCATGTGGCTAGTCAACAAAGCGGATTACCTATTTGTGTTTAGAATTGTTTACATGGGGGAAAAAGAAGTACATTTGATGAGGATTGTGTTCATATGTTTATAACCTTGCCTTGATCATTGTAGTGACCTCTCCATGACCAAGCCTACTGGAGTTCTGTAATTGGCTCCTCATATCTTTCTCTTTCAAGTTCTCTTGTGTGCAAAGATCAGATTTGTAGTTCTGTAGCCATCACAGCTATCTCATAAAAATTTCTTTTCTCTAGGAGGCCAATTTAGCCACCAGCTTCTTACGTCTCATGTTTCCCTCACGTTTTAGCCCTCTAACCACAATCTGATTTCCAGCTAATTAGCGTTGGGACAATTCAGCCCTGCATCTCTACTTGAAACCATTGATATCAAGGGGAGAGAATACTTAATCAAATGACTAGTGTCTATTCAACAGGGACTTGTTCGATGATTAAAGCTACACATTCTTTGAGGCCCTTAATCTCCCACCAATCATCGGCTTGGGGCAGGCTTTGCTTTGGCAAGGTCACCATGGGCATGGCATGAATGCCAAAATGATGACAGACTGTGGTTTTCTTGAGAGTTGCAGTACTCTTATATAGCTTTCAACTGACCATCAATCTCTATCAGGGAGATGGCTACAGCTTTGCTTGAAGGGACAGATGGTTTTCCCCATCCCATTCTTCAATCTGCAAATGCTATGGCAGGTCTTACTTTGTTTACTTATTTCCTTTCAAGTTTCCTTGATTTTAAACATCTCCTATCAGAAGGGTCATGTCTTCTCATGTCCCTGCTAGTGTGAAAGCTTCCACCTTGGTCTCTTCTAGACACAGGAATGTTCTGTAGCAATTTTCTGAATTGAATCATTCCATCCTGGGGACTGATTGCTTAGGACTCAGGGAGTAAAATGCTCGGAGGTCTCAAGGTGTTCTTTAAAATTATAATAACACAAGGTCCTTCCCCGAAGGTTATATTAGTAAGGACTGCTAAGGAAAAGAGAATGTTCAACTTTCAAGGCCTGCAGTCAGCTCCAGGGTCACAACTCTTGTCAGTCACCCCACCCCCCCAGGCTGGGGTGGACTTTTCACCAAGTGGTTGTCTTTGAGTCCCCATGCTCTTGTGAGTGAGTCCTCAACTGTCCTCCCATAAACCACTCCATTAATTCACCAAGTTGTATCTTCAGAGGATCATTAATTTGATCTAATTTTTATGAGTTTTCTATTTATTTAAGTCTCCCTAGAAAAAGTCACATGACAGAGAAGCATCTTGGGAAGAGTGAACCAGGTCTTCTTCCACCCTTCATGAAGATAGAATCCAGTTGATTTGTAAGCACTGTGTGATTATGATTCAGGTCCTGAACCCTCTCCTTGATAAACAAACTAATCTATATTCCAGAACAATTTTTGATGATCAAAATGAAACACATATCTAAATTATTCTCATAACATCTGTCAAGAGAGGAAGCAGTTATTCAGTAAGAGCTAAACTAGATTTGTCCAAGTGAAACTAGAGTGGTTTCCCTTTGGGCTTCCGTAACTTCCTCTACATATTTACTTTATTTTTCATGACTATTTCTTGAGATGTTCCATGTAACCTCCCTGCTTTCCCAACCTCAAAGCAACAAATTCACCATAAAATATTGAGTATGTCTTTCCAGGTGGCTCTAAAAGGCTACCCATGACCCTCCTGGTCTAAGCTTGTACAATTATTTCCTGTGGATTGAAACACTTCTTTATGGAGAGAAGGAAGGGTCTAGTGAAAGTCATCCAGACTCAACTGTCCTCTTGCCAGGTTGTACAAACAGTAAAGAGCTGTTGGAGGATGAAGACTCTTCAGTGGAGCTGCCCACAAGTTGTGCAGGGACCTCCAGTGGTGCAGCATCTGTCAGTTGTCACCCAGGCTGGGTTGGAGGTTTTGATGAGGCCATTGCTTCTGAGTCATCTATGTCTCTGCAGCAACCCCTCATTCATGTTTCTGTAAGAAACTCCAATAAACTAGGCTCACCCACTTGGACTTACAAGATGTTTCTTTGATCTTGTCCTTGCTTTATCTAGGGTGTGTGTGACATTTTGTTCATATCTGTCCAGGAAAAGTCACAAAATGTCTTCCTCTGTCGATAAAGCTTCAGACATATTAGCTATACCTCAGTTGTTGTGACTACCTCTTCTGCAGATTCCACAAGGACGCCATCCAGGAGCAAGGAGTGCCCTGTAGCCTCAGATACTGAAGAATGCTTGTCAAGAAAAGATTAGTTTTTTTTCTCCATCAGACACTGACAGCCTCCTAATTCACATGTGATAATGAATCCTGTGATGGGCTCATCTAAAGCATGTTCAAGCATGTAAAACACATTTGGTGAAGGGCTGATAATCTGCCCCTCCAAACAGCAGCCAATCAAGAGCCCTGCATGCACCAGACAGTGAACAGAAACACCCTTCCATGTATTATCACAAGATCAAGACATTCAGCTTGTAGGTCTGCTCCTAAGTAGGGGGATGGTGAACCCCTATAGGCAAAAATCAGAGTCTTATCCATATTATTTACCTAGAGCTAATCCGAGCATATAATACTTTTTTCCTCTTTTAAATTTTTTAGTTTAATTAATCAATGGATTGAAAATGAATATACATTGTCTTAGTTATGTAAACGAGCCTATTGTATATCCTTTCTGTGCTGTTGTGCCTCATTTTAATATATGTAAAACGAGAAAATACAGTAGTTCCCCTTTCTATACACATCATGGGAAAGCTAGCAGCATCAATATTGCTTTAGTATTTGTGCAAAAGACTTTCGAGACCCATCAAAGACCGGCTGAGAACTTTAACAAAACCCTCAGGAGAGGGACTGATGGAATTTGCCTGCAGAGCTCAGCAGATATCTCAAATCCTGAATACATTTAATTTCACATCAAGGTGTGACTCGGTGGCTACCTGCCTGTCAAACTTTCTTTGATTTTTCTAGTATTAGACCCTGACTTAATTGCTGCATGTTTTGTGTTACCCAGCATTTACATGAGTAAAAATTTATTTGTTTGACTACTTTGTTAAATCCCATCATCTTTAACAGGTATTTTTTTTATCACCTCTTCTTCTAGGCTTAGTTGAATACACGACACACAAATACATGCAGCCAACAATACCAAGAACAACAGTTACAAGATCAATGTGTGATCCAAAGAGCACTTAAGACATTAGGAACAGACCGTCCTCTGATCATTTTCTCAGGAAGGGTGAGTTTTAGCTGTTTCTCTGAATAGCATAGATGTTTTAAGTTTTAAAGAAGCACATAAATTCTGAGAGACCAAGTAATTATTTGAGTGCAACTTATAAAAGAAAGATAGAAAATAATTAGGCTAGCATCTTCCAGGCAACAAAAACTGATGTTTTGTAAGAGCAGTAAATTCTTTGCAAAGGAAGATAGGTAGATTTACAAATTGGAGATACTGAGTGTCAAGTTTAAAATTTTGAAAATGGAGAGATTGTGATGGTTTTTCAGTGAGAAGCAGCATGCTGATTTTTTTTATGAAGAAAGGAAAGTATGGAATTAAGATTAGCTTGATCAGAAGATCTACATAGAAACAAGAACAGTTTCTACTCACCCAGGTTTCCAGGGATATTTTATAAGATGATACCAAGGAAGGGGTGGTAGAGTGATATTGTCCAACAAAAGAGAGATTCATTAGAGGAGTGGGAGCTACCATTGGTGTTTACAGATTTTGAAGAGGAAACAAACAGTTATTAAGACATTGTGGGTTCTTTTGAGCTGTTTTAAAGTTTTGTTTTTGTCTTAACCTATTGTTACATGTATTGGAGCCGTGAATACCTTTCCAATTTGCAAATGTTGTCAATGCCTGCAGGTTCCTGTACCAAATTACAGTGAGATAAAACTGAGCAATTCAAGAGATCATTTTTTTTTTTGGATACCAAATTTGTGTAAATTAATATGAGGTAAGAAGAGGCAAACATGAGTGTGCTATTAGATATATCCATAGTTAGCAGGCTACACTTGGTGGCTCCTGGGGGGGACTCTCACCAATATGGTACTGCAGTAAATTCCCCACTGTTGAGTCCATTGCTCAGAACCATCATTTATAGAAAATGCCAGTGAGTTTGCAAATATCCTAAGGGTGTTCCCCATAGATTCTCCAGAATGAGGTGAGGACATGGCAATGTTTACACTGGAATTGAATTGACTAAGAAAAGAATTCAAAGACCTATTCATTCTCAGCATGTTTCTCTGTGTGGTACCACAACTGCAAAAAGTGTATGAAGATCATGTCTAAAAACTTGATGGTTTATTCTGTTTATTGGTGCATTCTGAGATGTATTTCTGTGATTAGTGTATAAACTTCTTTTATATTAAAAAAATTATGGAGGTCAGAACTTAGTACGTATGTACAAGGAGGTTTGCTGCAAACTCAGTAAATAATTAGACTTTCAAAAGTGTTTTCAGTAAGGTCCATCACTTAGGAAATAGTGAGCCTATGGTTTTGTCGGGGAGAATGAAGCAGTTGCCTTGTCTTTAGTATCTGTCTGGGGTTTCATGGCAGGGCTTCTTCCCAAAACATCCTGAGGCTGCAAATGTTTCTTCGAGGGCTGCTATTCTCTGGAGAGACAGATTAAAGTTATGAGCTTCTCAAGATGAGATGGAGTAACCGAATCCTAAGACTGTGGAAAAAGCTCTCTCAGGAGATCCTTGCTAGAGTGTGAGATGATGTGGGTAAGAAACAGTAGCACATATTCTTTATACCAGAATACATTGTAATTAGGAACCAATAGCTCTTGCTTGAATATTTTCCATTAGTATCTGCACAGTGATTCGGAGGTATCATCTGACTTATTACTTACAAAATTTTATTAAATGGTTACTGATACTTTTCTCAGCTTAATATAGGAAGCACTGAATTCAGGGATCATATGAAACCCACTTGCATTCTGAGAGTTTAAATGTGAATTCTTATCATTTAAATGTATATTTCTTTTAGTAAATTTATGCATTTGTCCCCATACAGTATTTGTCTGTTCTTCCACAATGAGTGGCTTTTTAGAATTCATGCAGACTGAACGTTTTCAAACTTTATGATTAATGAAGCAGTTTCCTACAGCCTTCTCTTGGAAGTGTCTCATTAGAAAAATGGTTGACTTTATGGTCAATCAAAATGATCACTAGTAATAACAAAGTCTCTCCATCTACCCCAGATAAAGTTCAGAAGTACATGTGCATGTGTCTCTCTCTGCTGTTTTCAGGAAGGGATATAGAGACAGAGGCTGATTGAAAAGAAAACTTGGATTTTTTTGTTTTTTTTTTTAATTTAATTTAATTTGTTTTCCCTGAAGGTACAGGTTCAAAAGCAACACCACTTTGCTGTCTGAGACATCTTCTGAGAAAACACCCATGTTTCTTCTATAGAGTATGGCAGAGAGCAGGTGAAAATAGATCTTTGGGCTAAGCTGTCAACTATGCCATTGAGAAGGGCAAGTATATGAGTGTGTGTCACAGGAACGTTTTAGCTTGATTGTCCCTTTGACAACCTCAGATAAACCATTTAAATTTTTTAGAAGATATATTTTGGCTCTAGCAAAAAAAAAAAAATCCTCTAAACTTTGAGCCATATTATTCTTTGTTTAAGACTACTATTTAATGAGCCTTTAGGGGAAAATAGAGAGGCAAAGATATGTTTTCTTTAACAAATCAATAGATCTTATTGAGCTTTTACAGAATGCATTTTCATCTATTATTTAACTATGTCATAAATAGCTAGTAGACTACTGCCAATTTATTTAACTTCTTTTAAAAACCGGACAAGTTTACTTATAAACTTCAAGTGAATGTCCTAATGGGAGTGACAATCAGCTTAATGCTATCAAAAGATAATAGGAAATAGAAACCAGAAAAACATGGTGCCTTCCTTTGAAAGGCTTTGATGCCAGGGTATCCTAGCTTGCTTTTCCAAACATGACAGGTCAAAACAACCAGAGAATCTGTCAGAAACAGATGGGGGTTTTTCTGGCATCTGAAAGCCGATTTCATTGAGGGAAGTAAGATGCCGAAGGAATTAACTAGTTCAAAAATCACTGTGGCAGGGTTTTAAATAATACCTTTTATAAAAGCAAAACATTAGCACAAGAAAAAATGATGAAAATGTGTGTTTATAAAAGCACAACATTAGTACAAAAAATAATGAAAAATGTGCAAGACCTCTCTAGTTTCTCTACTGCAAATGTGATCTGAGAACTGAAAGAGGATTCTCTTTCTTCCCAGTCCCCTAATATAAAAGCACCCACTTATGTAAAAGAAACATTACTAGAACTCAAGGCAGACATCAAACCACACACACTAATAGTAGGAGACTTCAACACTCCTCTCTCACCAGTGGACTGGTCAGACAGAAACCTAACAGAGAAATAAGAGAATTAATGGAGGTAATGAGTCAAATGGACTTAACAGACATCTATAGAACATTCCACCCAAATAGGAAAGAATATACCTTCTTCTTAGCATCTCATGGAACCTTCTCAAAAATTGATCACATACTCGGGAACAAATACAAAAAAAAATGTTAGTAGTGATAAGCAAGTGCAGCAGTTGAGGGTCTGCAAGCCTTCATAGCCATTTTACATCTTTATAGTGTGTTAACTTCTGCTCTATAGATTTGCTTATTGAAATGTGTGTAAATAAGTCTGTGCTTGGTTGGTCATATATGGTACATGCTATGACTAGGTCATTTGTAGCAGTTATTTAACTCAGTTTGGATGACTATAACAATAGTACAATATCCTGGTGTGTCTTAGAAAGCATACATGCATTTCTGGAGGCTAACAAAGTAATTGCAGATGTGGGTCTTTGTCATCTTTTTGGTTTGCAGATGGGCTGCTCTTTGTGTCCCCACATGGCAGATAAAGATCTCTTGACTCCTCTTTGATATGGGTATTAATCTCAACATGAAGGCCCTACTCTAATCATGCTATTCTCTACAGTGGAAAGGAATTTAGGAGTTTTGATACATATCTTTTGAGGGACATTGACACTAAATCATGTTAGTGATTAGGAATAATTTAGTTTTCAGAGGGGCTGGTGAAATGCCTCAGCAGGTAAAACTGATTGCCTTGCAAGCTGATGACCTGAGTTCGGTCCCCGAAAGCCACATTAGAAAGACAGATGCAGTTACAAGATAGGAAGCAGAAACAGGACCCTCTTCCAGAAACTGGAAGGCCAACTAACCCAGAGTAACAGTATAGCAGAAACAAGAAAGACCCTCCCTCAACAAGATGGAACAATTCACTCCTGAAAACTGCATTTGGACTTACGCATGTAAGCCACAGCACCTATCCACCTGCACACATACACGTAAAGATCGCACATATACACACACACGTTTTAAAAATGTTACATTTAAATAATTTTTAATTTTTAAAGGATTATAAAATAAAAACCAGTTGTCTAGCACATGTACAAAGCCTACAGAACCCTGCTGAGACAAATGAAGACCTGACTGAAAGCAGAGGTATTCAGGAGTCAAAAGAATTCGCTTTTTCAAGATGTTAATTCTTCTCCCAAAGTAGTGTATAAAGCCAGCCAAATTCTAGATTCGACCCTGGCAATTTGTGAAGTTGTGTTTGCTTTTGGATTTGGTGGGAATGTGGAGGACTGCAGTGAATAAGCCAAATCTTAAACTGATATGGTAAACAGGGAGCAAGAGGATGAAGATGCTGAAGGACGAAAGTACCAGTTCCCTAATAGAAAGAAGACAAGAAATGAAGAGTTTGACCTGACTAGCTAGTCTAATAATGGAATTTAATTAATTGTTTAGAAATAGTCTCCACCTGTGTCATTAATGAATCAGGAAGAGGGTGAGGCTGAGCTGCCATGGGGAGGTTGTTGTAGTTCATTAAATACAGGACAATTAAAGTCAAGGAAATCTCTTTTTCCTTCAAGCCACATTGAAGAGTTAACTCTGGATTTAATTGCAAATCTAAATGAAGGTTTTCGATACAAATATGGGGTGATATATTTACTAAGTAGAAGTGAACTCCCTTTTTGAATGTGGTACAAAATATTTAAGCACAAAAGAAGACTTGGGTGGTCATCTAGAATAGCATCAAGAGATTTTGTTCTCCATTAAACACATCAAGAGGAAGTACAGGCAACTCACAAAATATAAGGATGTATTTAGAAATTTAGAATGCAAATATCCCATGATGCACTCATTATGTGTATAATTGTGTGAGTATAATGACTATGTCTGCATAGATAGATAGATAGAGAGAGAGAGATACATAGATACATAGATAGATACATAGATAGATGATAGATAGATGATAGATAGATAGATAGATAGATAGATAGATAGACAGAGAGATAGATACATAGATACATAGATAGATAGATACATAGATAGATACATAGATAGATACATAGATAGATGATAGATAGATAGATAGATAGATAGATAGATAGATAGACAGAGAGATAGATACATAGATACATAGATAGATACATAGATAGATACATAGATAGATGATAGATAGATAGATAGATAGATAGATAGATAGATAGATAGATAGACAGAGAGATAGATACATAGATACATAGATAGATACATAGATAGATGATAGATAGATAGATAGATAGATAGATAGATAAAAAGAAAATTAAATAGGTTTCCTAGAAATAAGAGAATGATTGATGGTCTAACAAATCTAACAAATCTGGGCAAGTTAACCAAAGGGATATTCCATGAAAGAAGATATCCAGTTGGCTAACAGCCTAAAGAGGCATATATATTAGCACTTTCCAGCATAAAATTTCAAATTCATATTGAGATTAAAATTGCATATACCTACACAAACCTATTGAATTTACCCTTCTTTTTTATTCTCTTTAAAATGCGTGGCCTTTTTTCCTTTAATTGTTACTACATGGATATATGCACATACTATATACATATATATTCCTAATTATAACCTTCCTGGTCTGTGTGTTACTTGTATGTATGTTTTCAGGGCTGACCATTTGGCAGTAGATGCCTCTGACTTGAAGTTCAATGTAGTTGCAAGCACTATAGTAGATTTTTTTAATGGAAAATATATACAATTCTTATTCAAAGAGTTTGTGTGGGTATATGTAATTTCAACCTCATTAAGAATTTTAAATTTTATGATGGGGATATATATATATGCCTTCTTCTTAGTGGCATAGTGTAGTGTAGCAGGGAGTATACACATCCATGACTGACTTTAGAGATAACGGATACCATCTGCTTTCAGATTTGGTTTTGTGAATTCAGTTTGAGAACATTCACTAGTATGTCCTTTCTTCTCTGTATTTTGTCAATTAGATTGAGAGGGGGGGGAGGGAGAGAGATTTAAAGCGGAGTCAATAGTCACAGCAGCTTAGAGGAAAAGGCTTAGAGGAAAATAAGCAAAATCAGACTTCCAATTCTGAAGTTTCCCCAAAGTTGTGCTAACACTCTTGAGTTCACTGGGGATGTTACAAGGGTCGAACCCTTGTTAAATAAAAAATAAAGGAAGCGGCTTGAAATGACAGATTCTCCAGCACACCAGCTGTATTTTCAAATAGAAACCTGGTATGTGCAACTGGAAATACAGAAAGAAAAAACAGCGGGAGTGACTATCAGATATATAGAACACGAAATGGCTCAGGAACTCTGTAATTCACAGCTTGACTCTTTTTTATCCGAGGAAACACACTGTGTCTCAGGCCAAGGAAGCATGGGAGGCTCTGCCATTGATGGTTTAAAATAAGCTGGTGGCAAGCGGGTCTAACAGGATCAAATTGAGGTGCCTCGTGTGAAGCCACATACTCTAAATATGAGTTATTTCAGGTTTTGGTTGAAAGGGGACATTATACTTAGCATTCCAGCTGAAGTAAATGGATAATGTGCGGCCTAATGCTCTTATCGGAGAGTAATAAACATGTTAATTTAGTTTAGAATAGGTACTAGGATTACCGTTCATTATGTCTAAAAATAAAACAATGCATGGGCAGGTTGACAGACACAGCCCCATGGCTAAAAAAATTACAACTTAGGGTTAGCAGGTGGGCGGGGGTGGTCTATTTGAAGGTTGCTGCTTCTACCTGATTCCCTAGACTGCTCCCTAAAACGGATCACGTTTCAGGTGTATTTTGGTTAACTTGGGACGATGCCACGTGTTAATTGCAGGTGGGTCATTCCTGGATGGACATGCATGCATGGCACCAGCTGGTCTGTGCTGACTTCACGTCTGTTGGTTTTGTTACTTACTCGCAGTTTTGGGTCCTGCATTAACTTATTCTTGATCATACACTGTCCAATGACGAGGTCCTATAGGTGATGGGTAGGGAGTGCAGGCACAGCTAGGAAGTAGTTACTGACCTAAGACAGAAGAAGAGCAATGAAAGCTTTGTGGACATGAAGGACCACATTAAGTGCATGCAGTAAAATGAACGGCAAGGCTGGTACTGGCAAGAAGTAGAGCAGTGGTTCTCAACCTGTGGGCCATGGCCCTGTTGGGGGTCCAACGATCCTCTTACAGGGGTCATGTAAGACCATCAGAGACATCAGATATTTATATTATAATTCATAACAGTAACACAATTACAGTTATGAAGTAGGAACAAAAATAATTTTATGGTTGGGGGTCACCACAAGAAGAGGAACCGTATTAAAGGGTTGTAGTGTTAGGAAGGTTGAGAACCACTGATGTAGAGACTTTCGGCAGGGGGAAGAAAGAGCTTACAGAGTCATTGTCCTTGCAAACACTGGGACAAAGGTGATGAAATGAAGTGACTCCCAACTGGAGAAAATAAGATGGTGAACAGTGTGCAAGCCTGCATAGGGGGTGATGGGGTGATGACTTCCCACACTTGTCTGGAGCCTAGGCTGTGACAAAAGAGCAGTGAATGAGAAAAGAAAAGACAAAGAAAAGAAAGATAGTGGAATTCAGGTTCAGCTCAGAGGACTGCACTCCAGAC
The DNA here is from genome assembly GCF_903992535.2 of Arvicola amphibius. Lineage (NCBI taxonomy): Eukaryota > Metazoa > Chordata > Mammalia > Rodentia > Cricetidae > Arvicola > Arvicola amphibius. The sequence continues at coordinate 93,470,797 of NC_052048.2, forward strand.
TAGGATCACAAACAACTTTACACTCAAGTGCTTAGACTATTTCCACGATCGGCATGGAGGTGGGGTCTGTGGTAATCTTATGGCCTACCACAGTGGAGACTCAATATGTAACTGAGGGGCTGAGAGAATGGCTCGGCTAGCAGCGTGATTTGTTTGCAAGCATTTAGAAATGCATTCCATGAAAATCTTGGCATGGTATGCCTGGACAGCAGAAAGGCAAATGTCCCCAGGGCTCACTTGTGAGCCCTCTACTCCTATGCCTGAGCTCCAGATCCTTGTGAAAGAACCTGTCCTAAAGTCGGAAAACCAGAGAGATGGTGGAACAGTTAATAAATAACTCTTGCTGCTCTCTCAGAGGGCCACATTTTGATTCCTGACGCCCATGTAGGATGGCTCACCCCACTATAGCTCCAGCTCCAGGGGATCTGATGTCCTTTTCTTGCTTTTGCAGGCACCCACATGGAAGTGCGCAGACAGAGACACACACAGGCACAGGACACATAATAAGTGATGAAGTAAACCTCTAAAAACAAAGTATCCTTAAAATAGACATATTGACAATTTCAGTGCTTTCCTACATGGTTAAGATCATGTGACTTCTATGACCCTCAGAAAATATGTAACTACCACGATGTTTCTCTTAATATGCAACTACCGCAACATCTTTCTTCTTATCACGCAATGATAGAGGATAATATTATGACTCATTGCGCCCATGGTGGCCAAGTGCTGTAACATGACCTATCAGGTTTTACCCCCAGGCAATCGTCTCGATCACAAACTTCCTTGAGGGAGCATCAGTGTGATTTTCCCATGGCTGAGTATCTCAGAGCCCTTTGCACAGTTCTATTAATGAATTCTGCGTTCACAACCTTTGCCCATTTAATACTAGGCTGTCAGTGTTTTTATTGATTTATAAGAATTCTTTATATATCATAGAGCACCTTGGGTTTGCATGTTTGCTCCCATGCTTTCCTTAAAGAATGAGAGGGCAAAGAAGCAACAGAGATTTCCTTTGTGCCTTTTCTTAGCTCTGGCTGTGCAGCCACACAGAGCATCCATCTGCAGCTGACTCGCACATCCGTGCAACTCTCCAAACCCCTGGTCCAGTTGGAGAATGCCTGGGGTCATCAGCAGAAGAATTTGGGGATTTGTCTGAGCCTTTTGCATGATTTCTTTTGTCTTTAATTGCATTTTTTTCTTTCTTCATTTGTCCTTTGACTTTGTTTTCTGCTTGGAGAGCTGTTCAGAATTTTGTAGCTCATTTAAAAACAAATATATAGATAGGTAGATAGATAGATAGATAGATAGATAGATAGATAGATAGATAGATAGATAGAGATATGATCTGAATTGAGGGAAGGAAGAGGGCATTATGCATTTAAAAGCAGATGGGAGCATTATTTCAGGGAAAGAGGGGAACCTGACAGAGGAAAAGGCAGAGGGAGATTGACAGAGGGGAGGGAGGAAATGAGAAGGAAGCTGATGGCACGTGTATATGGGCCTGATAATGAAAGCCATTGTTTTGCAACCCGACGTAGAAAACTAACAAAAAATAATAAAAAGGAAGAAAAATCTATGTAATTATATTGACAATCCAAAGTAATACTTTTCCTGCACTTTGTAAAATAGCTTCTCTCATATTATTATACACAATGCATAATTATTATCTCAAGCTGATTCTTCCAAATAATACATATATACATATATATATATATATATATATATATATATATATACACACACTAGGACACACATACATACACACACACACACACATATGATAGGATGCACACACACTGGTGCTACCAAACTGATGACTACCATGTGTTTTCCTCTATCTTTCTCAATGTAGGTTGACATTCTGAATTATGGTTCTATGTTTACTATTAAGTGAGGAAATTATAACTATAATTTTATATATATGTTTTAAAAATGTTTCTCCTTGGAGTGCTATTAGCATCAGTTACTTTGGGATTATGGTTTTTAAAGTTATTTTTGCTCTGAGAAGCATACTGTATTAATGACTTCATTCTGCCCTGTAGAGTTGGCTGTGACTAGAACCAATATTGTTTTGAGTACAGGGGAATCACGAGTCTTAGAAGCAGTCCCAGTATACTCTGTTTTAATTAATTAGTTAATTACTAATTTACTTGGTGATGGGGTCTGGCACATATCAGGCAAGTTCAGGTCTCAGTTTGCTTTTTCAAGTAGATGTTAAGACTTAAATACCACTCCTTTATAAATATTACTTTCACTTCTTAAGCATTTCCTACTCAGCAAGCCTCCCTGCTAGGGAGACTGATTTCTGCCTTTCTGTGTGTTTCTGGAGGGATAGGAAAACTGGTTTGAATGTGCTGAAAATGTTCAGAAGGAGTCTGTTGATTCTGCCTCTCACCTTCTCAAACGTCAGGCAGAGCTGGCCTTAGTACGCTGGTCTTTCCTCATTCTCAGCTCCGTTTTCAGATGACCTCCCATCCTCCCCAGCTCCTTTCTGCCCCACAGGAGACAGGAGACATGATGCCCTGATGATGAGATCATATAGCTGCCCCTGAAGGCTTTGCCACTCAAGAATACTCATTCATTTACTACAAGAAAAGCTGTTGCCTTCTTGAAAATATGCTATGTTCTAATCTTTGGAAGACTCAAGGTTTGGACCATAGAATACGACAAAGTAGAAATTTTATCTTGTCTTTCATTTTGTCTTCCTTTTATATTGCCTTTTTATCCCTTTCCTCTCTCCCCTATCCTTCCCTTCCTTCCTCTCTCTGCCCCCAATCCCTCTTTCTTCCTTCCATCTTCCTATTGGGAGACAGCCTATAGATAATAACATACAAGCCATCACAATTAAAAGCCTTACCCAGCGAGAATCATCTCTGATTAGAAAGATCATGGAGATGCTGAAGATTCAAAACCATCTCCAGGCTATGAAACTAATATCAACTGAGGCTCTCAGCTGTGTCTAAGGCAAATGCTACGGATCTCTCTAAGCTTTTATGCTCACACCAGGTGTTTAAGTCAGCCTCTTGTTCCATGAACTTGATAAGGAAAAAGGAAATCCTGATATGACCTGAATTTAATTAGGAAAGGCTGGAGGATGAAAGGACAGAACGATAGGGAGTTTAATCAGTGAGAAGGTGAAGCTGAGAGAAAAGAACGATTGTATCATGGTCTTGAATGCACATTCAAATATTAACTCAAATCCTATCACACACCCCAAACAACATTCCATTCTGCCTGCAGCCCCAGCCAAGGCATCAGAGGCAATGATGGCTTCTGCTATGGTATGCTCTCATGTCCCAAACTCTCCACACTTGGTGGAGTCTCCCTCCTCTCAGACACAGTCAATGCAGTTTTAATCCCAACAGCAGATGCCCTTTTCCCATACATTTTCATTTAGAAATAACCTGGCCATTTAGATTAGGGAGGTGTCCCCCACACCGGTTGCCGAGCCACGCCGTTGGTTTCTGAGGAATCCTGTTCCAGAACCTGGTCCCTCCTTCATGGCTAACTTCTGTAGTAGCTCAATAGGCCATGAAAGAGACCTCTGGATCGTAGGCGTGAATTAAGAGCAAACTGCAATAAGAGAGTGAGTTGAAGATCTGCATCAAATCTTGCTTTATCAAGATGCAGAAATAACTGAATAAGGTGGTCAGGGAAAAAAACCCAATCACACACACACACACACACACACACACACACACTTCCTGTCCTCTTCTCAGTGTCTACTGAGCTGGGTCTCCAATAATGGCCCCATCTTCACTCTGTTCTTTCCCTTTTTTCTCTTTCAAATTTATCTTTAAAGAGCCTTAGAAAGGGCCTCTTGTTACTGCCAGCACTCAGCAGGGTCCTGCTGAGCAAGTCAGTTCCCTGAGGCTTGTCAACACTTCCTGTCAGCAGCCAGTTTGCTCACACTTTGGCAGCCAGACACATCCCCTGAAACACAGGTCTTTCTCTGATCATGGGGCATAAGGCTTAAGGAGCTGGGCAGGTAGTCTACAGAAGTTGGTGGGAAGTCTTCATTAAGGAGATGTGTTTTAATATCACTGGCTTCCTGACAGACTTTGGCTGGAGAGACAATGGAGGCATAAACAAAAGTGTGGATGAACTACTGAGTAAATCATTTTGGTCTGCACGAATCACTCTCTAGGGGGGGGAAAAAGCAAAAACAAAATGTTTTCTGGTGAATTAAACTTCTCTTGGTATCTGAAAAATATAGCTATAATTATAGTGGAGCACAATGGAAAATAATTGGGGCCAGTGAGATAGTCCAGAGAGTCAAGGCACCTGCTGCCAAGCCTGATGGATGACCTGAGTTCAATCCCTGGAACACCATGTAGTTGAACTGGCTCCTGAAGCTTGTCTTCTCATATCACACAAACTCACACACACACACACACACACACACGTACACATGCACACATACATATATATGAATAAATAAATGTATGTTATAAAAATTAAAAGAATTGAAAGCTATTTAAGTTAAACAAGAAAAAAATTGTGCAACCCCTTAAAAGATGGATATTGTCAGGACTAAGGCATAGGAAAGGGACTCAGTGCTACACATTTCGTGGCTTCTTAATCTAGAATGGGATTGTCACGCTTAGAGCTGTTGTATACAGGAAGGGTGGTTTTTGCTATAGTTCATTCTGACCATGGATGCTAAATACTTTGCTAGCATTTCTACATTCTCTGTGCTTGTAGGTACTTCTCCAACATCAAAACATTGTCAAGGATCTTGTAGGGGCATATCTGTGTATAGTTGAAAACTCTGGTCCTAGGGAAAATATCCGAATGGGCCCTTTAGAGATGGGCAGAACACTGGTCATCTCAGGCCAGCTGTCATCAGATAGACAGGTGGCAAGGCTTGTTTTTTTTTTTTTTTTAAAGGACAGCTGAGCTTCTGGTAGTCAGAATGCCTAAGGCAAAAAGCGGAAACTGCAAGTATCAACTCAATCTTCAAACCTTGACCAGGAGAGGGTTACCCGACTAAAACTTGAATCGGATGTGGGAGCATGGCTGGTCAGGAGGACCTAAGTTCTTGGCTGCCACCCCACTTAGGGACTGAGACATATTGCCTAGATCTCAAGCCTGGTATAGTGAAAATGTCTGTTTTCTTGAAAGCTGTGATGTTGTTGAACCTGAACATTACCTACAGGCTTTTGTCTGGGAAGTAGCCCTGCAATGTCTAAATAATATACACATCTGTCTATAAGGTACTTTTGATAGTATTTCTGTCAATCTATTATGATTTTAATATTAAAATTGTCTTCCTGGTTTCAAGTCATGTATATTTACTCCCTTGGGGCTGAGGAACTCTGATTATTATCTATTGGAGAATGGAGAATTCCCAGACACTGCAAGTGGGACATGTCTGTATCCTCCTGCCTCATCCTCATCTTCTTCCCAATATTCTCAGCATCCAGACGAAACAGTTTTCCATCTTCAGTGTTCTACAAGCAATGGCATCCCAATGTAAAGTTTAAATGTACATGTTAATGTTAGAAACACTAACATTAATCCAGCAGTGAATCTTTCAATATTGTTTTATGGTTTTCTACAGAAAGTATAGCTGTTTCAACAAAAGACACCTCTTTTTTTTTGCTTTTTCTTTTTTTTTATTAAAGATTTCCATCTCCTTCCCTCCTCCTCCTTCTTCCCTCCCCTCCCTTCCACCCATACCCCCACTCCACCCCTCTCCAAGACAAAGAGCCATCAGGGTTCCCTTCACTATGTTAAGTCCAAGGTCCTCCCAGCTCCCCCTAAGTCCAGGAAGGTGAGCAACCAAACTGACAAGGCTCACAGTGAGCCCGTCCATGCTGTAGAGTTCATGTTCATTGCCGTTGTCCTTGCGTTTACCCATTGAGAAGGTGGGACAGATCTAACGGGAGACCACCAAGTCCAGTTGGAATGGGACTGATGGAACAGGGGACCAAACCGGACTCTCTGAATGTGGCTGACGGTGGAGGAGGACTGAGAAACCAAAAGACACCTCTTAATTAGAAGACATAATAGTTCATAAAACAGCATGGCCATTTAAGAACAATTTCAAGGTGGCTAGCTGAGATGATCCAGCCTAACAGACTACTCTAGCCATGACTTGAGACAAGTCCTACACTTTCCTAATATGTAGAGCCTGAGCAACAGATGATACAGCTATGTCTCCCAGTGCTTAACAATTGGCCCACATTTTTATTATTGGGGTTCCCTAAAGATACCATTGCCCCAGACAGCAAGGAGTAAATATAAGAATATGATGCCCACATTTCTAAGGGTGGGTAGGTGGTTTTTGATCATTCAGTGGCTTATGGATACTTGTCGTTGTTTAGGGGGTTGGTTACAAATTGTTATTGGTTATGGCCAGGAGGAAAGTTGAACAAAGGAAATTAGATTCACAATTCTTGTTTTGAAAAGAAAAAAAGGGGGTATAGATATAGATATGATAAGGGGGGAGAATATTGAATCTACTTTGAAAAGACAAGAGTGAGGATATAAATATAATAAGATAAAAAGATGATTGAGTCTACTTTTAAAAAGCAACTACTAATTTTAAATGTTTTACAATGGTTTGGACTTTTGCATACTGTATAAGAATTTTGTATATTGATACAAATTTGTACATAATTTTGTTAGAACATGCTGTACATACATTTATATTCTTGTTCAAGGTATTGTACCTATACAACTCATTTAACAATGTAATGCAAATTTCTAGTCCTTGAAAATTATTATTACCAACTGTTTAGGATAATAAGGTTTTGCAGGTTAGTAGTCAGTACAAGTCAATTGAACTTGTAGTCATATTAGGTATGTTTTCAAGGTCAAATAAAGATATATTTTATATAGGACATCTTCAAACCCTTCAGAGATCTACAGAATATGGCATTCAAGATGTTTTAATAACATAGGTTTTTTATGACAATGAGACATGTCTGCTCCTGGCAACATCAATCTACTTCATAGAAGATGATAAGCATCAAAGAAACTCCACGTGGACTGTGCTTTCTTGGTAGTAAAAGTAAACCACTAGGCAAGAAAATGCCCTTGCCTCTACTGACCGTATGCTGTCCTAATTGGACAAGCAGAACACAAATGAAAGTGACTGTCAAACATTGTCAAGACAAGGAGGAATAGCCCTTTAGAATATCCTGCTTCACAGAAAAGTCTGTTAGATATGTTAGGCCTGTAGGCTGAGGATGGATGTCCCAATGTTGCAGAGGAACTTTGGGTGGCTCTCCAGGCAACCGACTATTTCTGTTATTTCCCACATTTTTTAGAAGTCATTTACTTGTACTTCCTGCTTACTCAGTTAATATTATTTCCTTCTTGTGTTTCTAGGGGAGCTGAAAACTGGATAGATACAGTTTTCCTTATTTACTAGATGCAGAAAGCAAATTGTGATAGAAAGTAAATTAGGACTCACCAAGATAAAATAGCACTTGGGATCATAGGCCTTTAATCTCAAAATTAGGGTGGTGAAGACAGGAGCAATATGGCTGGGTAGAGAGAGGAATATAAAATAGAAGAGACAGGAATTTAGTGGAGTGTGGAGTCTTCAGGATTTGTGGAGACGGGATCTCGTCCAGTCTGAGGTAGAGGCTGGCTGCTTTGCTTTTCTGATTTTCAGCTTGAACCCTAATATCTGTCTCTAGGTTTTTATCAGTCATGCTACATGGAATTCAATTGTTAAGTCAGTGGTTATTTCTTTTGGCTGTATCTTTTCTGTTGTTTGTTTATAGAATTCAAAAACATTTATGCTTTTCTCATAATATTTGTACTGATTTTTTAGTTTGATTTTCTTCGTTGGCTTAAATAGCTAGAAACATCAAAACTATCAACCATAATTGCTAATTCTATAAATACTGCTGTTATGACAGCAGCAAGTTTTCAAGTAGGTTTTCTGCCCTTCCACATAAAATATAGATTTCTAGTCATAGCTTCTATAGGTTTTTGTGGGAAAAATAAAAGAAAGGAACTTATGTAGGTGTATGTTTTAGAGACTTGTAAGAAGTATCACTTTTTTCTTTTGCCTTGTTTTTTATTTTAATAGAATTAACTTCATACTTTAATTATTTATTTAAATATTCCTTGCTAAGTTTTAAAAATGCATGTCTTTGGGAGCCAACTTACTTAGCATCTTTACTAGAAAACAGGTTTCATCAAATGACTACACATCATCTATGGATTTCATTTTATGTGTATTTCCTTTTCTTGAAAGATAATATGCTTATAGCTTTTTATGGTGGCAAACTATCATTCTATTTCCTTAATAACTTCTTAGTTAGATATGTTTTGCTTTTAATATGCCATTACATTTCATTTGAAAATCTTTTGTTTATAATTGTGCCATATTAGCAAATAGAACCAAACTGTGGTTCTCTTCTATGTGTGCATGCATGTATGTTTGTGCATGAGTGTGTCTTTATGTTTGTATGTGTGCATTTGTGTATGTGCACATGTGTGAATGTGTGTGCATGTGGGCATGCATATTGTATGTGTATATGTATGCATGTGTGTTCATGTGTGTATATGCCATCATTATTAGATTTTCATAAGAAGGTTTTTACTATTACCTCCAAATGAACTGGGGAGATTATCATTTTGCTATGTGGCCTGGGGTATAATAACATTGAAATTATATTTTCTTTAAGTTAAATAGAAACAGTTATAGAAATGCATGCTTTTTTGTAGTTCTTTGGGCTGTTGTTCCACAGAATTTTCAAATCTAAGGCACCACTGCTTATAAATGTCCTATTACTTTATATAGCACTGAACAAGAAAGTTGAAGTATTCTAAACTTATTACATAACTTTTATGTTGTTATTATTATTGAAAACATGGCATGAAATAATATAATGTACCCTATATGAAGACCACTTGGGACCTCATTCACATCCAGACTGAATTTTTTTCTAGCTTTTCTCCTTAGAATCATCAATCTTCAAGTTGTCTCTATGAGCAAAGTTCCCTGTATTCTTCCTCATTACATTGACATTTACTTCCCGTATAGTTATGAGCAGAATAACAGGCAGCTTTTCTTTTCTCAACTCCATGCTTTAACATCATTCTTTTATTTCTGCCACTGCATTTGCCCTCTGCTAAGAAGGTCATCCGGGATGAGCCATTTGCCTTTCTCCCCACTTCCCTTAGTGCACAACTCTTTCTTAGGAGCTGTGCTTAAGCTTAGCTCGGCACTGTAAATTCATCTCCTAATGAAGATGCCACAGGCACGAGCAGAAATGCCTGCAAGAACTTACTGTGCTTTCCCATCCTAAATTAAATAAACAGAGCCTTTCTACCTCCTCTTTACCCATTATCATGGTCAGCATTTGCTTTCTCAATCTTTCTGCCCAACTTAGACACTTGATTAATAATATATGCGTATGTGATTCATGCACACATACTCACAAACACACATATATATCGTCTTGCCTTTTAACAAATGAGGCCTCGATAAGTATATAAGGCAGTATATTTCACCAGCAGAGATTTGATATGTTCAGGAATTACTAAATTTTCTAACTCATCCTCAATCTTCCACCATCCCTCTAGAGAGAAACTTAAAAGATGGCATTTTTAATGAATTTCACATCTCTACCTGGAGGTAGACCGATTTGTTTAGTCATTTGTACAATTGAACTATCCAGAATGCAACAAATCCTGTCTGACATCTGATCCTGAAAGTCATTTTTCTCTTTATTATTTTCCCTGAAGTATGTTGGGATCTGGAGAGCAGGTATGATTTCAGCCAAGGCATAAAGTAAGTCAGACCCAGTTATTGTGAGATTGCCGTCTTGGGGAAAGGAACCTGTGGACTCATTGCCTTTATCACTTCAAAGACTTGCAAGCCCTGGAATCTATGTGTGGAGGTAGCAGAGCTGGGAAGATCCTCTGAGATTGTGCCATCCCAGATTTTAGCATCCCAGATCTGGATCTTCCAGATTCTGTCCAGATCCTATAAAGGGAGAATAGCCGGATATGATCACCACAACCAAGTTTCTTGGGAAAGGAGAAGGGAGCCATCCTTCTTCAAGCATCCATCAAAGCCCAAAGTGCTGTAAGCTTGACAAGGGGGTAGAAGTGAGTACATTTCATTTCCCCATAATCCAGCCTCAGCTTCCTCCCCAAGGCCAAGTCCAGGCTGACAAAACAGCCTATTCAGACCCTTAAGAAAGAAAACATTAAAGAGACTGATGGGAGCTGATCCTCTAAAGACAATGACATCTAAAGAGTGGAAACCCTGAGCTCCCACTCTCATCCTCAGGTTCAAATCCAATACTGAAAGTCTCATTCTACCGTACACTTTCCTGTCCTCTCATTATCCAGAATATATTTGTTTGTTTCCAGAGCAAGACATAGGCTCTGAGAATACACCCTCTAGTTATCTACTTCCTTCCTCCAAGGAGGTCAAATCTCCCACCTCCTATCATGCCCCACAATGGTGTCTTATATGAACCCTTCAAGGGAAGAAACCACTGGCTGTATCAGAACCCCCAGGATCTAATCATCCCTGGCAACAGCCTCATAGATACGCTCAGAGGTATGCTTTATTAATTTCTTAGGCATTTCTCAATCCAGTCAAGTTGACAGTAAAGATTAACCATCATAACCCTCAAAACGAATGTCAGGGAGACACAAACATTTGGTCCATAACACAGACTTGCAGGTTGACAGCACCATTTGACAGCCACAGCTCACCTATCTTGTCTACCTGTACCCTTACCAAGCCAGACACGTCCCTGTGATTACCTACATTCAATGCACACCGACAAGGCTGTGAACTGTCTGAGGTTGAAGGGCACTGTAGACATCTAGTCCTCACAGACGACTCCCAGGGGACAGTTTGATTCTGAAAGGCTGGGTTTTCACAGTCTTCCTATCACCCTGGACAAAGACTCGGATGTACAGATACATTCTGACCTAGGACTGTGACTCCTAATGTATTTTCTACTGATTACAGAACCAGGACCTGGTCAGACCGCTTCTGGAGTTTAGGTGGCAACCTTTTTCGACCCTTCTGGTACCCAACCTCAGCTCTTCCTTAATCTATAACTTAAGGTAATGATGCATAACAGGCTGGTACCTGATGGCTGAGCACAGGGTACCGTCTCTTAAGTCACCAGCTCCGTTAGTCACTGTGTCACTTATTGCTATCGGTTTGCAGTGAAAGAGCCACAGGTGTTGAACTGACACAGGTATTGATTTTAATCTTCAACTCTAGCAATTAAAAGATGTGAGACATCATGCAAATGAATGTTTTCCTCTGACTCTTAGTATCATGTTCTGTAAAAGAAGAAAAATCCTGTTTAATAAATGAACTTCCCTTAAACTCTTGGTTCATAGCAGTGAATTCATACCTCGAAAAGTGGCTGGTACCTTTTGACTCTTCTTCTTCCTTTTTTTTTTTTTCTCATTCCCTGTGGACTTGAGAGAAAGTAGTTGGGTGATGGGCTATGGAACTGAGGCAGAGGATACGAAGAGTCTTTGTTACTTCTTGACTATATATTTTGGCTCTAGGTTAGTGTCTCTTCTGGTAGATAGTGAGCTCACAGCTTCCCTTTTCAAACACAGAACTCTTCGGAGAGTGAACCAAATAAGTGCCCCCCCCCCCTCATTTTTACAATTTCAAAGGCTCAAGAGGGAATCTACAAATGAAATTGCCTAGCAACCAACATCTGAGCTTGCTTTGTTTCAGGGACAAATGAATGGTTTTTGAAAGAAATTCAAGAAAATATTTATGGAACACATATTTATTCTGCTGCTTGCCGAGTTTGAGGAATTGGTAATCAAAGATATGGAAGACTTGGCTGATGTCTGTAGAGTCTTACAGTTTGGAGCACCAGAGTGACAAATTTGAAATTAATATAAAGCAATGTGCAGTGTGCTGTGAAGGAGACGCATATAAAGTTCAGGTGCTGCGAAGGGAAGAGAGGAATCATTGCCTGCGGTGGGTGAGCTCTTCACAGGAGACATCTGTGAGATAAGGCTGGCAGGGTGAAGAGGAATCTATCAGAGGGAGACAAAGGCATGAGGGTTTTCTTTTTATCTGAGAGGATCTGGGGAATGTGGAGAGCTAAGGGGATTTGAGGAGTTTCATTTTAAAGTCTTGCTAACTCATCCAGCTAATCAAACACAGTTCTAAGTTTCTTAGAGATGTACTACTCAGAGAAGACAAGCACCATACTCTCTATAGGTACTTAGATTCCTGAACACTCATGCATCCTTGGACTTTAGATTGGGTAGGGGTGGGGAGGGGGAAGCTGAGAGCATGCCACCTCATAGACTGTTTAGAAAGGACTTTGTAATGTGTGTGTGTGTGTGTGTGTGTGTGTGTGTGTGTGTGTGTGTGTTGATGTTCATGTGAAATCACAATGTTGATGCAGGAAACACTTTGACTTTAGATGAATCTCTCACCCTTCCAAGTCTTCAGCCCTGACACTAAACTGAAAGATAAAAGAAAATTTCAAAACCACTTCAGAGTCCCAGATTTCCCATGAATACATGTGGGAAGTGCATTAATTTAGCTTTTGCAGGTTCCTCTTTGGATAGTGAAGGCAGCAGGATACCTCCAATGAAGCTGTATTGCTCTCAAAAACTCCAATGAGACCCTGAGAGGCTATTCAACATGTTAGTGGTTAACCTTGCAAGCCAATTGCCTGAAATTTTTAAATTCCATTATTTATACACAGTAAATCTGAATCCACTTGGAACAAGCCAGAGTCTTCAAATAAACTAGCTACAACCAACACATTCCCCTGGCTGAGCTAACCCTAATATCAAAAAGAATGCATGAAACATTCCTTTTGCAATAGTCACTTTGAAAAAATCTCATTTAAGTTGTACAGAGAAACTGATAGTTTTTGATGACAAGGAAGTATCCTGAAAGCCTCAGGACTTTCATCCTAGAATAGAGGCACCCTTCAAAAACCATGTGACCCCCAAACACTTTGAACCAGCAGTTCTCAACCTGTGGGTGGCAACTATTGGAAAATACATATTTCTGGTGATAGTAGGAACTAAGACGCTGCTCAGTAGCAAAATTACATTTATGAAGTTGGGAGTATCAAGAAAAATCAACTTATTATTGGAGTTTCTAAGAGCACCAGGAAAATATATTTCCCAAAGGTCATAACCCATAGCTTGAGTACCTCGTGCAGGCCATGAGTAGTGAACTTCTCATGCTCCTGTGCACGGTGGAGAATCGGGAAGCTTTTGCATCTTGTGTCTACAGGAAGAACCGGAAT